>NC_079352.1:5470124-5796790 GCF_029582105.1 Oenanthe melanoleuca
CAAACATTTATGCCAAGTCACACTTGCACCAAGCTGTGTTTCTCCACAGAAAAGCACTGCATCCCAAATATTGCATCAACTCCAGCTCTGGGCCTCCAGAAGGGTGAACATTTCTTTATTTTCAATTAACTCTTTATATGACATGGCATTTATTTCATTATCTCACTGAATGTCCAATTAGCTCGTCCCAAGGAACGGGACCTAATTAACCAAGACAAGTAAAGTGAACTTCCACAACCTCTCTCTCCTGTAAATAAGTTGCTAAGATGTAATTACTCAGCAATAACTACCTCATTAAAGCTTGGATAAATATTCCTCTACCTTCCTTGGATTTATTTTTAAAGAAATCTCCAATTAATCTCCTTGGATTTTGACTTCTTCCAATGTTTCAGAAATCTGTAGGGTCAAACCATGTTGTTTTCCAGCATTTCCACAGGTTGGAAATGGTTGTGCATAGCAGCACCTTTCTCTCCATGGATAACAGGCACTCATGGGGTGGTGGAAGCTTTGCAGTGCTTGAAGAAAAGGAGTTTCAGCTCACATCTGGGGCTGTGACACCTCTGGAGAGTCTCACACCTGCCTCCCCTCCCCAGGCAGCTGAACTCAGCCTCCAGAGGCAAAATGCACAGAAAGCAGGAGGTTTCCTTCCATTCACTTCCTGCACCAAGGGCCTGGTTTGGTTCAAATCTGAAAATATCCCTTCTTCCTTTCCTTTCCTTTCCTTTCCTTTCCTTTCCTTTCCTTTCCTTTCCTTTCCTTTCCTTTCCTTTCCTTTCCTTTCCTTTCCTTTCCTTTCCTTTCCTTTCTTTCTTTTCACAAATAGCATGCTCAGAGCAATATTTTACCTGATTTGAAACACAGAGATGAAGGGTTGTGAGATGAAAGGGAAGCATTAATCTCTCCTGTTGACTCAGCATCACAATAAACCCATCCCTTGATTGTTTTTGCTGGTGAGTGGAGGTCAGCATTTTGGGGAGGGATCCTCCAAAAGAAGACATTGTGCTGGGAGTGCCAGGATTTTTCTGTGCTGGTGCAGAGACACCTGGGAGATGTTCCATAAATGTTCCTCACCTGTGTCCCACTGAGCTCCTGGGTAATGGGACTCAGAGGAGATCATCAAAGGCCTCAAAGATCACCTGTCTCTGTGTACACAGGTCTTCAGGAGGAAAACCACGAGATCTGGGATTCTCAAAGTGCTCAAGAAATGACTGGATGTGCACTCAGCACTGTGGTTTAGTCCATGTGGTGATGTTTGCTCAAAGGATGGACTCCATGATCTTGGAGGGCTTTTCCAAACTTAACCCTATGGTTTTATGATTCTTAGTAGATGTCAAGAAGAAACTAGAGGAAGATCTGTGTAAAACCCCTTTTGGGGTGATCTCACTGCTCAGTGATGTCTGCTGATGCTCCACTGAGCAGCCCCAGGATGGAGCACTGCAGGCAGCAGGACCAGCCCCTCTTGGCACAGCTGGACATGGAGATCCCTGTTTTCCTGGAGCACAGGAATGGGATCTGTCTTGGGGTGCAATACAGGATGTGGCCAGAAATGTGAATTCTGTCCCCATCTGTTAATCCAGGTGGGGCAGTGACCCTGATCTCCTGGCACACATTATCTGCTCATGGGCCATCTTTAAACCAGCTGGGCAATCATCTTTATCTTCCCACAGCCCATCCTCCCTCCAGGAGATATCATCTGCTGCTGGCCCAGTGAGTCCCAGGGCATGACTGATAAAATTCCATCATCCCACTGGGAGATGCTCCAGCCAGGGGAGCAGCCAAGCCTTTCCTACCCAGATAAAAACTGAGATTTTGGACACCAAGGAACCTTCTTCCACTGGATTCCAGAGGAAAGCCAGACCTTTCCACATCATCCCTGGAGCTTCAGAGGAAACTGCACCTTCTCCAGGAGCACTGCTCCAGCTGAACCACATCTGCCCCTGCAGGAGGATGCAGCCACCATTGAATGGGACTGTGCCAACACCCTGACTGACTGAAGGTGTCAGCTTGGATTCTGACTCTGGCAGGGTCTGGGATTGTTCTTTGTAATACTGCATTTCTATTTTAATTTTCCTAGTAAAGAACTGTTATTCCTAATTCCCCTATCTTTGCCTGAGAGCCCCTTAATTTCAAAATTATAATAATTTGGAGGGAGGGGGTTTAAATCCTCCATTTCAAAGAGAAGCTTCTGCCTCTATTGGCAGACACCTGTCCTTCAAACCAAGATGGGATTTCAGAGCAGGATCCACAGACGACAGAAAGAAAAGACCATTTAGATGATGCCCTTACCTAGCAATGCCTGATGACCAAAAGCACTGGATGTGAACTCAGTGAGGTGTGATGGGAGCAGGCACCAGGTCCCCTCACAAATCCATTTATTTATCATTATTTTGTTATCTATTTCCTCGTGGTGGGAAGTACAGCCACCAGTGGGGATGTGGAGCATGTGCCTGCCTGCTGCTGGCATCACTGGGATGGCAGGGTCAGAGTGATCAGATCTCTACATATGTTATTTCCTTGTTCTTCAGCTTAATGGGGCGTTCCACTTTATTATTGTATTTTTTCTTTTTAATTTTATAAGACATGTTTCATTAAATCTGAATTATGGCAATTCAGGGAAAGAAATTAGCCCATTAAAATTATAATGAAAACATCTTATAAAAAAAGGCTGTCAACTGCCATTTCTGCTCTGCTGGGTGAGGAAATAAGGAGGAGAGAGAAATGTGTTGTCTCTGAGCAGGGACAGCACCTGGGAAAGCAGGACCTGCTCTGGAACAGAGTCAGTGTCAGGGAGAGCCAAAGGGCTCTGAGAGGTTTTTCCATCCAAAAAAGTCCATTCCAGGTCTTTCAGAAGGGCTGTGAGAAAAGAGGAGCATTGTCCCACGTTCCTGTTGGTGCCATTTCCTTCTGACCAGATGGACAGCAAAGCCAAGCAGGGAATTTCCACTTGGATTTCAGTCCTGTGGAGCCCCAGAGAGGCTGGAAGTGATGGTGATGGGCACAGGAACTGCAGCTTCCTGGGGCTTTCTGGAAAGCAGAAAGTTTTGTGCTGGAGAACAAAGCCAGGTCCTCCAGGCAAGGGAAGAAGGAATCTCCCCAAAGCCTCATTTAGGAAGGTTTGCACTTTCCTTGGAAAAATAAATTTCTCTTGCTGTTGTCAAGGCTGGGCTCAGGTGTTCCCATGCAGTGTTTTGTTCCTTCTGTGGCAATGACATTCCCAGAGGAGGAAAGAGATTTTGTCAGAAATAAAGTGGGAAGAAAAATGAACTCCCTTAAGCTGCCTCATTGATGGTTGGATAGGGGCAGGAAAAGAAAAGCCAGCTCTGTTCTCCATTGCTGGGTGATTCCTGCTGCTGTCCTAAACTCCCCACACCCTTGAGCAAAATTGTGCTGCATTCTTGTTTTCAGCAAGGTAGTGAAGGTATTAGCTGGAGAAAAAACTCTCTCTGCCTGCAAGGGGGTAAAGGTCAGCACTGCTGAAATGAAATAGAGTTTGAAACTGCATGTCAATTAGACACACACAAAAGAAACTAATAAAATTAATCCACTAAACTGCAAAGCTGAGGTAAAGGAGCTCTGTAAGATACATAGAAAAGGAGGTGGGGGGGCTGGTAAACAGCAAGAGAAGTGAGGAATGGGATAAAAGAAGGTACAGAAAAAGAAATAATGAGTAAAAGAGGAGATGGAGATAAATGGGGTATTCATTCCTGAAAAGGTAAAAGTGAATGAAATGAGATTGGGATGAAAGGCAGAACACAAATAGTCCAAAACACGCAGCTCTGCTGTGTCAAACATAAGAGGGGGAAGGTTTCTTCTTCCCAGGGAAAATAATTGTGTTGAGAGCCCAGGAGAGCAGAGCTGGGTCTGTGACAGACACAGGGGAGGGGACACCTGCCTGGGGACAGGGCAGAGTCACACCTGAGGGCAGCTCCAGGGATCCCAGCCCAGGATGAGCATGGGTCCAGCATGGATCTCATTGCAGACCTCCAGGGAATGACTGAACAGGGTAGGACAAGCTTCAGATGCCACAGAAGTTGGGTGACACAGCCCTGCCCTGCCCTCAGTCTGTTATCCCAAGAGCTGGCTCCAGCCCAGAGTCAAGCCAAGGTGGAGCAAAGACAGCAGCCTAAGGAAATGCTTGGATCAACTGTCATTTATTCTGCCCATTTTATCTTCCAAAAAAAGCCATCTGGCCCTGGAAAGCTCTCCATCATTTCCCTTGGAGGAGTCTGGAGCAGGATTTGAAGAGGCAAACATTTCACCTATGGATTTTCCACCATTTAAACTTCCTTCATCCCAGATCCTCCCTTGTTTTGGCTGCACTTCTGGACAGGGGCCAGGCTGTCTGGAGACACCTTTGCCAGTGCCTGGACACCCCTCCTTGTGTTCCCACTTCAGTTTTAGAGCTGGAATAGCTGCTGAGCTGCAGGGCATCCCCTGGGTTTAATGAACATCAGGAACATTCATCAGTGCTCCCCACAGAGGCAGCCCCACCCCGGGTCACTGGGGGTTTGTTCCTTGCCTGCTGAAGCAGAGGAGCTGAGCCTGACCAAATGCAGGGCAGAAGGTGGATGAGAGAGCAGCAGGGACTTGGGTGCCATCAGAGCCTGGTGAGAAACAAAATCTTGATATTCAGCCAAATTTAGATTGTTTTATTTTATATAGACAGAGCAAGCAGCGCTGGGGAGGCAGAGGGGTCACGGCCCACTCCATGCTCACCCAACTTTGGTTTGCAGCTCCCTTTTATAGCATGGTTTCCTTGTAGTCATCAATTATTGTTATTTTTTGTTGTCATAATTCTGCCAGGTAAGCAGTAGTGGTCCGTGGGATCACTGGACAATGTGAGTCTCCAGACAATTTGTCAAGTCCCATAGATAACCATCTGCTCTTGGTAGATAAGGAATGGCAGAAGTCAGGCAGTCTGGTCTCAGGGATAGGCTGCAATTGATCACACAAAGGCAGGAAACCTGATTTGCAGAATCTGTTGGGCTGTGTGAAAGCCTTGTTCTGCAAGCTGTCAGTAGATACAACTTATTTAGAAACATAATATTCATAACAGAGGGATTTAAAACAAAATTATTTAATCATATGTTTTCCTTTCTTTAGTGTCCATGCTTCATTTCAGACCTAAGTATTCTGGTTTATACAAACCCCAATACTTTTATGATTAACACAAATCTTTTATCAATTATCACAAGAGGAGCCACACTGCCCTGTGACCTCACCTCCCTCACTGAGGCTGCTGCATGAACCCACTGTGCTCCTCAAAGAGTTCCTGCCCTGGCACATCCTCTGTGCTCAGCAAAATCCTCCCTGAGCATGTGAGCTGAGCTGGGATTGAGGGATGCTCCCAGAGAGGCCCTAAATGGGGAGTTCCACAAGGAAAGGCAAAGGGAACACAACACTTCCCTGCAAGAGGCAAACACCTGGCTGAGCAGCTCGTTAGGAGAAAAGGAGGCTGATTAAAGCTGGAATCAAAGAGCAGCAGTATTAATGCTGTAAATACATGTGCAGGCTGTCCTGTGGCCTCACTCTGCCTGCCTGCTGCCCTTGCCAGAGACAGGAACAGCTGATTAATAAAGCTGCAGGAAAACAGAGAAACATCTCCAGAGAAAGACACACATTCACCTTTAACTTATCTCTATATTTTTCTTTCTCCCCCCCTCCCCCCCCCCACCCAAGGAATTTTGACACTGATCTTTTCCCCTTTTCCTGTTGATCATTTTGGCATAGAAAGCTTCTGCTTTCAAAACAACTTCTCTCCAATTCCCCACTTTTCTTCTTATTAATCTCCAAACAAGGGAGAGAGCAGATTCTCAGTGAGGGACAGGTTCAGTTCACATTTTCTGATCAAAACCTGGGGGGTGTTTATCTGATTTCTGTCACACACACTACCCAGGCCAAGGCATGGCTGGGGAGGTGTATTCATGATGTTTATCAGTGTGTGTTTATTGCAATGGCTTCTTCAGCCTTTTTTAATTTTTTTTTTTTCTGGAAGAACTTCTTTCACTTTTACCCATGGATCAGCCCCAGATTCCAATCAGAGCAGGATGGATTTGTAAAAGGAATTGGCTACAACTGGGTGGGGTGTAGATTCCCTGACACCCCTTTCCCAGAAAACCTGACTCGTGATGGATGCTCTGACAAGGCAGCATCTCCCAGCAAATCAAAATCTGCATGATATTTAACACCCCAAATGCAAAAGCATGACCCACTGTTTACCAACTTGGGCCATGTTAATAAAGATAAAACATTATTATCCCTGAAATAGTTCAATGCAGAGGTTCCCTCAGCTATAAACATATCACATTTCTCCTCTGTTTGATGGCCTAATTACAAGTATCACTGTCCATCTGAGTTAGAACTAGATTAAGGCTCTGCTTGCATTTAAAGTAGCTGTTAGCATTGCTTAATAGTTAGAGATGACTAATTGGCCTTCACTGGTGATGAATGAAGCTGAGACACGAGGCAGTGCATGAAAATTACCCATGATTATTGCCAAAAATCACCCTGAGGGACAAAACCCACCCCATGCTGTGTGGGGATGGGTCCATTCTGCAGCCAAGGCTTGGCTTTGTGCTCTCCCCCTGTTCCACACTGCAGGTGTGACAGCACTCAGGAACAATCTGGTCTAACCTGGTTTATCCAGCTCCACGTGGGGCTGCTCCTCCTCCCATCCAGCTGCTGTGGGTGGATCCAGGTGTTGCTTTTCCATGGAAACAGGAGAATCAGGGCCCTGGCAGCTCCAGCTCCGTGCTGGGGTGTCCTGCTGTCACCCAGGGCAGGGTTAAATCCTTCCCAGCTGTTGCAGAGCTGTGCTTTGGGCTGGGGATGAGGGAGGTGCTGATGACACACTGAGGGTTTGGGCTTTTCCTAAGCTGTGTTTATCCTAAACCAAGGGGTTTTTTCTTGTCTCATGATCTGCCAGGGAGGGGGTTTGGAGGAAGAAACCTGGAGCAGACACAGGTGACCCAAAGGGATATTCCACAGCACAGAATGTCCTGCTGGGCAGAATTACCCAGAAGGGCCAGTCTGGCATTGCTCAGTGGGTGGTGAACAACTGCATTGATTTTTCCCTTATTATTATCATTATAACTTACCATTATTACTGCATTTTTATTTTATTTTTTGTTATTAAACTGTTCTTATCTCACCCTACACATTTCACTTTGGTTCCCCCCCATCCCACTGGGTTGCAGAGGGACAGAGGGAATGCTGCTTCTTTTCCAGCTGGGCTGAAACCCCAAAAGGGCTCTAAAGGTACCAGTGAGGAGAGGACTGGTGAGAGAAGCGTTTTCCTTAACCCAGTGAGGAAGTTAATGGGATAACAGGCTGGGAAAAAGCTCCTCACAGCTGTGGGAACCTCCTCTGGGGGAATCCAGGGTGCTGGAGGGGCTTCTGGGGTGGCTTTGTGCAGGAAATCCTTCCCCTCAGTCATCCCTGGTGTTTCTGAGAGTCAGGCTTGGGCTGAACTCGCTCCTGGGCAGCTCTGGAGGCTTTTTTACCATGACAGTGCAAGGAGAGCTCACCAAGTGCTTCCACAAAGCTCCCTTTCTTTCCTGGAGCTCACGCCAGGGGCTGGGGACAATAAAACATTTTTCTGTCTGACCTACTTTCTCTATCCCCCCCTCCCAAACAAGCTTCTTCCCCATCCCTCTCCACTCCCTGATACAAATCTTCCAGATTAAACTTAAAGAATGTGCTAAGAACAGACTTTGCTCTACCCTGGCCTCATTTTTTAGGATGCTGATGATTGCAGAAATCCCTTATTAAGGTGGGAAGCTGGGATTGGCCCACTCCACCAAAAATGTGAGATAAAGTTTGATATCTGTTCAGAACACAAAAACAACAACATTTTCTGAACTGATTCCTAGTCTGGATGTTCATCCAGGCAAACCTGGTGATGAGAATCCAGTCTGAGTTTTCCTGCATGAAGAGGAGTTACCTAAATGCATCACAGGAGGTAAAGTTTGAGAGGTAAAGGACTTAAATCCCTCAATATTACTAATAGATTGATCCCAAAAAAGACTGTGGAAATTTAGGGGGGGTTTAAATTAATATTGGGGAAAAAAATCAGATCTCTGTGAAGAGCCTTGTCTGGTGTGTGCCAGAGGGAAAGGAACAGGAGCATCACCCCAGTGCCCCTCAGGCTGCCACAGCCCAGGGGAGATGCTCTAACAGCCCCCAGTGTCTGAAACTTCATAAATCCCCAAATTACCCTAATGGCAAATCTAAATTTTAGAATTCCCTGGCTTCTGGCAGAGCTGTCATGCATTGCTTGGCAGGCAGCTCCCCCCAGGACACGAAGGAGCATCTGTGTTTGTGGGGTGGGTGTGGGAGGGAACTGGCTCACCCGTGACAATATTGCCCATTTCACCTTTTATTTCACACATTTAGCCACTGGGATGAAACAAAACTCTGCAGAAAAACTAATTTCATCTGCTGCACAATACCATTATTACCATAATCTGGTATAAAAGGGGGAACTTCACAGCACTGGTAAATAGATTATGAGAGTCATTTAAGATCCCAGAACATGCCAAGAGCCTCATATTTTGGAAAACAAGGGATTACAAAACTAATGCCTCCTACCTGCTAAACCCAGCCACTCCAGCTCAGAGTCACCTGAGGAATAAATTAAATCATATCAATAAATAATATAAATATAAAATAGAAATATAAAATAATAGAAATAGAAAATAATATACATATGAAATAATAGGAATATAAAATAATAGAAATAGAAAATAATAGACATATGAAACAATAGAAATAGAAAATAATAGAAATAAATAAATAAAATAAACATCAGAGTGCTCTGGGGTTTTATTTTTCCATTTCTGTTTTTTAAATATTGCCTCCTACCTGCTAAACCCAGCCACTCCAGCACAGAGTCACCTGAGGAATAAATTAAATCATATCAATAAATATAATAAAAGAAATATAAAATAATAGAAAAATAAAATAATATACATATGAAACAACAGGAATATAAAAGTATAGAAATAGAAAATAAAGAAATAGAAAATAATAGAAATAGAAAATAATAGAAATATATAAAATAAACAAAATAAATAAAATAAACATCTGAGTGCTCTGGGATTTTTTTTTTCAATTTCTCTTTTTTTAAATATTGCCTCCTACCTGCTAAACCCAGCCACTCCAGCTCAGAGTCACCTGAGGAATAAATTAAATCATTTAAATAAATATAATAAAATAAATGTAAAATAATAGAAATAGAAAATAATAGAAATAGAAAACAATAGACATATTTCTCATCACCCTCCCAGTCCCAGGCTTTATTTTCCTGATTCCCTGTGCTGTGGCCAGGGGATATTTTCCAGCTGTCCTTCACTCCACACCCCACAGGCTGGGACCTGGTGCCTCACATTGAGCTCGTGCTTTCCCTCCAGCTCTCTCCATCTTCTCCCCAGCTCCACAGGGAATTCTTATCAATCATATTTGGTGCAAGGGTCACCTCCTGACCCAGCTGCCCACAGCCACTCACTGTGTGATGAGGCATTAACATTTCTGTTCAGGGCTGGTGCCCCCAAGGGCTCCTGAGCTGAAAGAAAACTCCTGTGCACACCAGGGTAACTCTTGGATTAAAAGAAAAAATCAAAATAGCCAGATTTGGGCTTGTTTACAGTCACTGCTGGCTCCTGCAGGGTGTAATGAAGGCACAGCCTGCTGAAGTTAAAACCTTTTGCTTCCAACTCCAAATCCTCCAGGAGGGGTGTGACTTCCTCTGGAAAATCCCACCTGCAGGCTGCAGAGCAGCACAGGTGAACTTGCTGTTCTGCAGCAGCTGCAGAGGTGCAGAGCCCTCCTGGAGCCCTGAGCACAGGGAGCCACCTGGTCCCAGGCATTTCCCTTCCCTGAGTGCTGCTCCCAGTTCATCTTGTGCTGGAGATGAGCTCTCAAGCACCAATCATGCAAAAATCGACTTTATGTTTGAAGGACAAATGCAAAGTCTCTCTTAATGTCCTTTTATAACCCACACTCCATCACACCTGACACAACCACTCCTGTCAAATATTGTCCTTTAAACAGTGCTGTTGGTAAATGATAAATACATTTGGATAACCTTGCACCCTGGAGAGAGGAGGGTGCCCTGGATTTATTGCTATGGTGTTTAATATTGCTTTATTTTGACCAAAGAGAAATACTGGAGATGTTCATAAAGCTGAACCCTGTAAATCAATA
The DNA here is from genome assembly GCF_029582105.1 of Oenanthe melanoleuca. Classification (NCBI taxonomy): domain Eukaryota; kingdom Metazoa; phylum Chordata; class Aves; order Passeriformes; family Muscicapidae; genus Oenanthe; species Oenanthe melanoleuca. The sequence goes on from NC_079352.1 coordinate 5,480,328, forward strand.
AAGACATTCTTGGTGAATCTGATTTTTAGCTGGGAAAGATTTTAGCTGCATTGCTAAGAGGTGCAGGGGAGTGGAAGCTGTTTTATCTGGAAATGAAGGAAGCAGGGCATGAAGTTCTTCCTGCTCCAGGTGCCCAGGGGTGGGAAAGCTGCTGGCCTGGAATATCTCCCACAGGTTGTGAAACCCCCCTGGTGCTCAGAGGCAGCAGGGAAAAGCACCTGAAGCAGGGAATCCTTCCAGAACACACCTCTGAGCTGAATTCCTCTGAATTCCTGAATCCCTCTGCAGGCAGCTCTGGGTTATCCCCCCTTGCAGGGCAGGATGGCCTTGGCTGTGCAGTTCAGAGGGTGAAAACAAGATTGTGGATGTGATTGACCCAGAGCTGAGCATGTGGTGACCCAAGGAGCAGAGGCTTTGGCACATCTATCCCAGAAAGCAGCAGGGAAGTTTCTGACTGTGCTCCTACAGCTTGTTTGTGTGGGACTCTGCTGCTTGCTTCTTTGAACTGCCTGGGCTGTGAAGGTTTGTTGATGGAGTTTTTTTTTGTTGTTTCTCTAATAAGCTGTGTGCTGCAATTTATTCTGTATCACAGAAACGTCTCTGAGAGAAAGACAATTCATGCACAGCATCACTCAGACGTACATCCCATCCTGCAGAGAGGAACAATGATGGTGCCAGCGCAGCAGAGCCTGCAAAAAGCTGGAATGAGGCAGCTGGAAACAACAACAACAAGGTTGGACGAGCTGTGGAAACAAAAGCCTCTGATCAAAGAATCGAATTAGAGACAAGAAAGCAAGAGAGAGCTGGCTGACAGTCAAGCAGCCACCCCGTGGGACTCAGAACACAATTTAATCTTTGTTTCAGCTGTCCAGCCATCAAATGGTTGTTGGCCACCTTGCCCAGTCAGTGCAGGGGAGCTGGGGTCAGACAGCCTCCCCTGAGATGTCTGCACTCTTTCCAGCCAGCTGGATCCTGTGTTGCTATGAGGTAAATAAAGATGAAATTCTTGAACACAGGCACGGTTAAATCAAATTTCAAATTTTCAAATTTCTATTTTGTATTTCACTCTTCACTGCCTGGGAGCGTTTGCTGAAGCATTTTCAACTCTGGTGAGGTTCTGGACCTTTTCCTCCAGCTGAAGAAGTTTGAGCCTTGGAAGGTCCCTTTCCTCTTCCTCTCTGCTACTTCTGTGAGATTTGTCTGGACATCATCCCTTTTACAGCCATTACTCATCCACCAAACAGGGCTGGAATGGGGTGAGACGTGCAGAAGTTGGGGTGTCAAAGCACCTGCAGCTGCACAACCCATTTCCAGGGAAAACAAACCCAAAATTGAGCTGGCTGGAGCAAAGCCAAACCAACTGTGTCATCTCAATCAGCAGATCAGTTTATGTCTGAGCAGTCCTGTCTCCTTTCCCTCACAGTTTAAGTCCAAGGGAAATTATATCAAATGAGAGACAATCTGATTTTGGTTTTTCATTCTGTCTCTGTCACCTTTGCTGTCTGAATACCCCAAGGGCCCAGTGGCTGCAAGCTGAGACTGAAATATTTAAATGGCATTTGAAACACAAATATTAACAGGGAGAGAGAGGGACTATTCCCTGCAAGAGCTGAGCAAAGAGCAGGGCTAATTCTCCAGCACTTAGATGCAAGGCAGGAGAGCATGGGAGGAACCACAGCTAGTTGGACTCAGTGCAGAGGTCAGTCCCTGAGCTTGAGAAGTGCAAGAGGCCAAAGCAGAGCAGCCCACAGGTTCTCTCTGACCAGAGAACCCCCAGGTCTGGCTCTGCTCACACAAATCCAGCCCTGGAGAGGAGCCTGCACCACTCTTGGTGGGTTATTTAAAAAATCCACACTAGAAAAGCACAAGAGCCAAGACTAGAATTTCAAGCCAAACCTGCATCATTTACAACACCTCCAGTTTGACCACAGGGGTTTCTAGAGAACAAAACAGAGCCTTTATCATCCTGTGCTCTTAAAAAATTCACCTGCAACTGAATCCCTCCTGGCTGCCCAATTTTCTAGGGTTGTAGAAACCCTCAGTGTCAGGATGATGTGCTGTGGCACAGGGACATTTGGCTGAGCACAGCTGTCATTGCTCAGCTTTCCAGGGGTGCAGAACTTTGTTCCCCCATGGTCTCAGGATGGTGGCTGTCCTGTGGCACAGGGACATTTGGGCAGGCACAGCTGTCATTGCCCAGCTTTCCAGGGGTGCAGAACTTTGTTCCCCCATGGTCTCAGGATGGTGGCTGTCCTGTGGCACAGGGACATTTGGGCAGGCACAGCTGTCATTGCCCAGCTTTCCAGGGGTGCAAAACTTTGTTCCCCCATGGTCTCAGGATGGTGGCTGTCCTGTGGCACAGGGACATTTGGGCAGGCACAGCCAGGGGCTGGCACTGCACGTGTTAATGCAGATCCACTGGAGCCCATTCATCGATGCTGATGGGAGTCCACGAGCTCCTTAACCCCTGTCCAAGGCTGTCAGCCTCAATAGATGGTTTGGCCTCGTGTTTGCAGCTTTCACTGCCTTGTCACAGAATATCTCTGGGGGCCAGAGGCCACAGCACAGCTCCCATCAATCCAGCTGTGTGCCCTGCCAGGCTGCATTAGCCCTCTCTGTCTCTGTCAGGCTGGGGAGGCAGGCAGGGATGTTTACTGATAGCCCAGCACAGTCAATCTCAGAGCCAGCTCAGCTCTGTGACCCCTCTCCTCACAAATCACATTGGTTGAAGGCTGTAATTACAGGCTATAATTAGAAGTGGAGTTTCATTTAATGGAGGCAGGAACGTGTCAGGTGCCCCTGGAGTCCCCTCACTCCCCTCAGCACATCAGATGCCTGCTGAACTTGAGGATGATCTTGCTTCAGGTGTTGGACCTCCAGCTAAGAAGTCAAACTCCAAGTGTGAATTTAGCACCTACCAGATCTTGGAAGACAACAACAGATCTTACAGGACAGTGGATTGGATCCACTGGCTCTCAGTGATTCCCACAGGAGGATCCTTCCCTTTTCCTAGCAAACCTGTCCAGCTCCAAAGAACACCCAGTGCATGCACTTTTACTCCCTTCCAGATCACAAATTCCAGCAGAAATGAACATGTTACAGAGAAAAGTCCCATCTATGTGAAGGGATGAAAGATAATGCAGTCTTTGTTTCATTTATTATCCTGAGAGAGGTTTGTTCTACCTCTCAATAACATTCCAATAGCAAACAAGTCTGGGGAAGATTCAGGAGACCTGTTCATCTCTTGGTCAACCTAAACCTTTTATGTCCTGGTAGATTCCAAACCAAACTTTTTCTGGACTATCAGCACTACAAAGAGAAGGTATTGCCATGGAGCAGGATTAAAATCCAAAGCAGATGAGCACAAAAAATAACTGTGAGGAAGGAGACAATGCACAAAGCTAGTCAGGAGATGTTCCTGCTGCTCTGCAGTGCCCAAGTGGCCAGCCCTGTGTGCAATGACAGGCCTTGGCAGCCTTTGGGTGCAGGAAATCCTCAGCCTTTCTGCAGACTATGGAAAAAGCCAGCAGGGTCTTTGTTGTGAGATGACTGCAGGACACGAGGAGTCAGGATCATTTCTCATCAAGCCAGAGAAGTGAAGAGCACATTCCAAATTCAATTGGTGTCAACAGGAATTCAGCTCCTATTCAGGCACTCAAAGCAGTGAAACTGCACCAGAAATTGGCTCTGCAGCCTGGGCAAGGACACATAAAGGTGACATATTCAGTCTCAAGTGCACCAACAAGGGGGTGAGAACACCACTTCCTATCTGGAAATCTTTGTGGTGTCTTTGGAGAAACACAAGGAGAGAAATTAAAAAAAAAAAAAGCACTCACTGCACCTTGGAGTTGCTTTTGCTTTTTGTGCTTCTGAGAAGAAACCACCAAGGGAAGAAACAGAGCCAGGACTGCCAGGGTGAGGTTCCCAAGGGCTCTCTCAGGAGGCACTTGAGTGGTGCCACCTGAAAAGGAGAAGAACACGCTGGGAAGAACCAAAGCCAGCAAAGGTTCCTGCTCTGATGAAATCATTCCAGCCATTCTGGCCTCCAGTCAAGGAGGAATTTTGGAGGCAGCTTCCCAAGCATTTTGTGTGATAATCTGGCTCTCTTTCCCTCACCCTGACAGAGCAGAGCCTGGAGAAAATGATGAGGATTTTATGGCTCTCTGCAGTAAGCAGTTAATAACTCTCTGAGGCCATAGATCTGGGCTCCACTGCAGGGCTGGAATAATTCACAATAAAATATGACTTTTCATTTATCACTTTGACACTTAATAAATACTTCCTGGTGAAGCCCAGGGAAGAGGGAGAGAAGAGAGAGGGGGACAGCCCACACCTGTGGTCACCAGGTGCTTTCAGGGGAAGGATGGTGAGAGACCAACCAGCAACCACAGACCTGGGAGCTGATGGGGGAACAGGGATGAGGCTTCAGCTTAAAGGCATTTTTCTTGTTCATGACCATTGTTGCCTTTTTCTCAATTTGGAAATTAAATTTGAGATAATTTTAGTAATAATTAATATAAAAGTGGGTTTTTATTTGAAGGTTTTTAGTGACAGTTATGGAAAGATGTCTACAAAAGCCCCGCAGGGTGAGTATGTTTTTATTGGTTTTAGGAAATTAGCATAATTGTTAAAAAACCCTAATTAGGAGGGCAAGTGGTGATGCAATTCCTCTTCAGGTCAAGCCTTTTTTCTGGAGTTCCTCCCTCTGCACTAGCTGTACTTTGTCTATGAAAATGTATTTGGTGTGATGGTTTGGCACAGATGCCATTTCCTTCTCAGTCCTTTGCATCCACACACTCATCAGCATCAGTGGAAGGTTCTCTTGGCTTCCCCCACCCTGAGCAGGCTTTCACACCAACACAGATGGACACAGGTCCCCAGTTCCCTTCTCCCTCTGTGGCTGCTCCTCTCAGAGGGCACAGGTCTGGGTGGAGAGCTCATCCCTGCAGCAGGGAGGTGACGATGTTTCTGCACTGCTCTGAAGTCTGGAAGTGTTTTAGCAACACAGACAAACAACAAACATTATCCTGTGCACAATATCGACTCAGTTAATTGGCAAGTGAGGTGTTGGGCTGGCCTCCTGCTTGGCTTCAATTGCAGATGCACCGAGCTCTGGCTCTGCTCATCATGCTGTCAGTGGGAAAGGCTCCACACAGGGTAATCACAGCCTGCTGCAGACTCAGCTCAGGAAAGCTGCAAATCAAAAGAAAACAGCAGACAAGCACTGAGGGGAGATGGAAGGAGGGGTGGAGGGGGCCAAACGTGGGCAAACTCACAGCCTGCAATTGTAGCTGCTCCTTCTGGGAGCTGGTGGGCTCCTGAGGAACTCTTTGGGTTGGTTTGAGGGTTTGGTGGCTACAGGCAGAGCCAGATGAGATGCACAGGAGTAGGAGAGCTGCAGGAAGGTGTCCTCATTGCTCAGCTAACAGGAGAGGGGACAGCTGGTGCTGGAGCACAGCAAACTGGGAGAAAGGGGATATTCTGTCCCTGCCTTCTCACATAACCTCAGGCAAGTCACAGGCACTCCCTCTGCCACAGCTCCCACATGGCAAATGAGCATTGTGGTGTCTCCTCTGCCTCTCCTGCTGCTGCTTAAGGACCAGGTTTTCTAAGGCAATTTGCACCCCTGAGGATGCATGTGTGTGCCCAGAAGTATTTAAAACTATCCTAAGCAATTATATGCCCAACTCACTTGGGTCTTGTCCCATTTCAGTGCAGCCTCAGGCATCCAAATGCCTCTGCAATTCTGGCCCTTGGACTCTTTGAAGCAGCAAATTGTCTCTTGCTATGAGTGTCTGTATAATTGTGAGTGTCTGTGCATGCACGTACACACATCACTATCTTAGGCTGTGGCACAAGGAACCAAGGAGTTACAGAGGTCCAAAAGTCAAAGCTGTCCCCCAGGAGGTCTCACTTTGCAGGTTCTTATTGCAGGTGCAATATCAGCTCAGCCACAAAACTGGATCTGATTCTCTTCCCACTTTGCACCCAGGCCACGGGAGGCTGTGCCTGCTCCTGCTCGGAGCTGGGCAGAGCTGATGAATGGCCCTGTGGTTGTTGAGTGCCTGGAAAGGGTTCTCAGAGTCACACAGAAGCACAAGGAGAGGCAAATAAACAGATCATGAGGTTACCAGGAACCTGGAGAAACAAAACACTGCAAGAACTGTGGCTGGCAGAGGGAGTTAAGGCACCAGCTCCTCGCTTCCCCTGCAGACAGGCACTGAATTTACAGCAGCCAGGAAATCCCACACGTTTGGAGATCACATCCTTGGTGGAAGTGGTGTCACAGAGAAGCACAGGATAGTCTGGCCACTGGGGACAAGGCTGCTCTCCATCATAGTGATCCCATGAAACAACTGCTCCCCAGCTGCAGACGTGCCAGGAGGTGTGGGGGGCTCAGGGCAGTGCAAACTCAGCTCTGCCAGCTGTCTGGGCTGGCTCTGCTTGCCAGGCAGGCACTTGGACCCCAGTGTCAGCCCTTCTGTTAAAACCTTGTTCAGAGAAGGTGACAAAGTGGGGGAAAGGCACGTGGGTGAGAACAATCTCAGTGCTGGAGCCAGGCCACGGGGCTGGCAGGTGTATTTCATGTACACATCACTTCTGCAAACTGAGTTAGTTGGTACAGAGCTCACTCTGCCTTTGTGCACGCTGTGTGTAACCCCAGCCCCCAGGCTGGGCTGGAAAGCACACATTTCCATTAGCAGTGCTTAAAACTCAGCTCTGTCAGCACTTCCACTGCACGTCTGGAGGAGTTAACTCCCCATAAAGCACCCGCTCCCAGCTGGAACACAGCACACAGGAGAGATCTGCACAAGTCCCATTAGTGCTGAACATTCTTATCTCTGGGGCCCCATAGCTGGAAAACACCTCCCCAGCTCAGTGCAGGAGCCAGCATCCTTCCCAGGTTTATCCTGCAGACATTTGGCTGGGGATTTTACTGAAGGTTTAACTCGACTGGCAGACGTTGTTTTTCTGGGTGGCTTCTGTTCCAGCTCTAGGTTTCTGTAAAACAGCTCTGAGATGCATTGGCAGAGTGTGCTGGGTGTTAATTACCAGCTACAAGCACAGCCTCAAATGCAGAAGGATTTTTTCATTCACAATCTGGCATGGAATAACAAGAGCAACAGGTTGTGGAGAAGAGAGTTATCTCCTTACCTGCCTCCAAATTGGATCAGAGTTTGGGAGTCAGGTAGGAAAAGCAAATCTGCTTAGTGCCAGGGCAGCAAGGAGGGATAGATTTAGGAGAGCACTAAAGTTTAGTCAAACTAAACAGTTTCCTGTGTGTGATCATGTGCTCAGGATGAGCTGCACACTGCAACACTCTGAAAACCCATCCAGGGAATCGGGGCTGCTACAAATCCATGCAGATGTTCCAAGATCCTGGATCCCTGACAGCCCTGCTGGAGCTCACAGTCCTGTATTTATAGTGCATGCATTCCCTAGATCCACTCTCTGCAGGCCAGGAGAATTTGGGAAGGCAGTACCTTAGATGAACTTCTGTCTGCAGGAGCAGAGGATCCATCCACCCAGGAGCAGTGTGAAAGCTCAGCCTGGCTCACAGCAGAGAGGGAGCTGCTCCAATTCCAGGCACAGAGAGGAAACAACAACAGCACTTTATCTACCAAATATTTCTGTGTCTCACATGAAATTGGGTTTTCTCAGAGCCTGCCTCTCCCTCCCCAGGAGTCAAGGTTGGCAACATCCTTCTGAGAAACACCGATGAAGGCAAAGGGAAGTGCAGAGATATTTCAGCATCACTGGGGGGGTTTCAAGGCTGCAGCAGAATTTCTCTCTCCTCTCACTCCTACCCTTATCTCTAAAGCTCTTCATGTTGTGCAGAGCCCAGCACCTTGTGAATCCTGGAGCAGAAAATAAACAGGGAGCAGTGCCAGCAACAAGATTCTTATTAGAGATCCCTCATGTCCACGTCTTGGAGCAGGCAAGATAAATCTGGGAGCCTGCCAGCACACAGGGAAGGCTTTCCTGGAAATTCCTGGCTGGATGTTGAACTTCCCCTCCCTCTTCCAGCCTGATTACTGCCTAGGAGCAGAGAACACACAATTTCTGCCTTGCTTTGGGGAGGTCTCTTCCCGAGGGCAGCAGGGGAGGGAGAGGGAAAATTTGGTTTTTATGGTGGTTCATGGGAAGCCTCACAAAACCTTTGTTCAGGCTGTGGGGAATGAGCTTTCCATGGTCCTGCTGAGCACTCAGAGCTGTTTGAAATCCTGGTTCTTAGGGCAGGATTGAGGTGAATAAAACCATGGGCAAAGAAGGAAATATGGTTTGTGCCTTAGAGCAGGAAGGAAATATGGTTTGTGCCTCAGAAATAACCAGGCTGGAGGGAACTTCCAGTGGGTGAGGGGCTGGCCAAGGAACAAGCCCTGCTCCAGGAGCCTGCAATCCAAAAGGAAACCCCAGAAATCCAGCAGTGCAAGGAGTATGGAGAGCCCTGAATGATTCACTCCAACCTGCACACTCGAGCCCAAGCAGGATTCAAGCCCAGGCATTACCAGGAAGAGAAATAAGAAGAAACTTTTCAATTACTATAAACTAATTAAACCACCCTCTTTGAGACACAGGTGTTGGAAGATGCAAAGGATGATTTTTTGAGAAAAAACACTCAGTCCCTGTCTTCAGTGTCTGTTTCTGTGCTGGGTTTTTCTCCCTGCAGCTCCAGGTCTCCTGAACTTTGCTGGGGATGCTGCCTATTTTTAACCTGCCTTGGCACTTGTGTTATCATTCATGTCAGAATGAGGCCAGGTAATAAATATATCTTCCCACCAAAACTTCCCAGATTTTGTTCATTTAGACACTCCAGTGTGAAGTACCACACTTGGGGAATGCTCCAGAAGGAAGGGCTCAGTCCTGCTCCCAGGCAGGGGAAGTTTCTGCAGGCACATGTTCTCACCATGTGCCACTGCCAGGGCAGCTCCTGCTCCTGAGCAGGATTATTTTTGTCACCTGCACGGCTCTCACTCCAGAACTGTGCTCCAGGAGCCTCAATATTTATGTGTCACCAATTTGTCACCTGCCTGGGAACATCTGCTACAGGTAGGAAATCAGTCCCTGGCATCAGCACAGCCCAGCACCACGGCTTTTACTCCAGATTAAAACCTCTCTAGATTTCAGGGCTAAAAGAGCTTCCAAGGAAATTCCTGGGGTCTTGTGTAACACTTCCAGCCTGACAAAATAATTGCCCTATAATTCAAATACAATTGCAATCCATACTGGAAGGGATTATATGCAGATGGCAGGGGTGACTCTCATTTCCTCTCTTACTTATTCTGAGCCTTTTTTTCTGGTATCAATTCCATTGAAAAGGAAATTATTAAGGCACAACCCCCCATTTTATAAACGCTGGTTTTAGGAGGCGTGTGTTAAACCCACATACAGACACAAAGGCTCCCTAGGAATTGCTCCTCCTGTTGAAGATCTCCACACAAAAGGCTCCCTGAGCTGCCTGCTGGGAATCCCGCCAGCCCCGAGCCTGGGAACTGGTGTAGTAATAAAAATGTGACATGATGTATCCTAAATTATCCACGGGATGGGAGCAGGCAGGGAGGTGCTGCCTGCCATTGTCTTTCACCCCTGGAAACAGCTCCAGCACTGCCTGAAGGTCTCTGGCTGCCAAAAGGGTTCAGGCCTCAGCTAAGAATCAACATCTCATGGAGAGCAGATGTGGGAAGAGATAAAAGAAATATTCTTAACTGAGAAATCCTGTTTTACAAACTATAAAAGACACTGAGTTATCACAGAGGCAGAAACCTTCTACACACACACCCTGAAAGTGTGGGAGACCTCCCCAGAGTTTGGACACAAATCTGTGGTTATTTCCCTGGGGATTGAGGGAAAGGATTTCCATGTGTGACCCACCAATATTTGAATGTCAATGTATCTTAATACATTGAATCCTAAGGTACATTATTTCTTCACTTGCTGTAACATTAATAGGTACCTTTAACCCCACTCTGTATACACCTACTCTCTTTTTGTCTATTCCTGTATATTAGATAGTTTATTTTAAGTCTTATGTCTGTAAGTTTTCTGTCTATTAAATTAATAATTCATTCTATAATAGACCAAATCAGCCATTATTAAAGAACTTATGAATGAGAGTGGGTTTTGGGGTGCTGGTCACCTCAATAAATCTACTGCCTTTAGAGGCCTGGGCAGAAGATTTATCCAAACCCCAAATCCATTTGTACAAGAGGATTTGTGTGCTCTGCACCTGCCAGGCTGAGCCTTCCCCACCCAGAGCACGAAATGAGGACATTTGCCTGCTCCCAGACAGGCAGCAAAGAAGCTAAGGAGGGATTTTAGTCCTTTCCCTCTCCTCCACACCACAGCTCCTCTCCCCCAGGCTGTCTGTCTCTCGTTTTTACAAAAACTCTAACAATATCACATTTACAGCCATATGGAGAGCAAATTCAAAACATTCTATTAAAATCTTGGCTCTTTTGTGGGATAAAAAAAGAGAAGGAAGGAAGGAAGGAAGGAAGGAAGGAAGGAAGGAAGGAAGGAAGGAAGGAAGGAAGGAAGGAAGGAAGGAAGGAAGGAAGGAAGGAAGGAAGGAAGGAAGGAAGGAAGGAAGGAAGGAAGGAAGGAAGGAGAGGAGCCATCTCCTGCTGCAGTAGCAGTAAAAAGTCTTCACAACTGTTAAAGCCATAGGGAAATAAATGTTTTTCTTTTTTTACAGCCTCTCATCCTCTCCCCTCCCTCCCTGGCTGGCACAAAGCTGAGGAAAGCCAATTGCAATTAAACATTTCACTCCTCTATGAAGGGCTGTGTTTGTAAACAGCAATAGGCACCCAAAAAAATCCTGCAGCTCTCAGCAACAGCAGCCCAGCTCCCCCCACCCCACAGCCAGGTCTGCAGCAGGAAATGTGCACATCACCCCCAGCTCTCCTGCAGCTCCTCACCCCTCCAACCCCTGTTTGCCCCAGATTTAGAGGCTGTCACAGCTAATCTGAGGCAGTGGATGACACCCTGGCCTGGAAGCTGCTCTCCTGGAAAAGCACTGCAAAGCTGCTGCTTTAGCTGAATAAACAGCGCATCCCCTGCGAGACACGCGGGCAAAGCACCAGGGAACGGGGCTGCCATAACTCCCCGTGTCCTTAGTGCCCGACAGCCTCCATAAACTGCTGGCAGCTTTATGTGCCTCTTAGAGCCAGCCTGTCCCTGCAGCAAACTGCCCTCTAAAGGCTCAGCAGCAGGAGCAGGGGAGCAGCCAGTGCCACCTCACACCCTGCCAGGGGTGCCAAGCAGAGCCTGCTCCTCACTGATGGTTCTGGGGCTCCACGTTGTCTTGGGCTGCAATACAGGATGTGGCCAGAAATGTGAATTCTGTCCCCATCTGTTAATCCAGGTGGGGCAGTGACCCTGATCTCCTGGCACACATTATCTGCTCATGGGCCATCTTTAAACCAGCTGGGCAATCATCTTTATCTTCCACAGCCCATCCTCCCTCCAGGAGATATCATCTGCTGCTGGCCCAGTGAGTCCCAGGGCATGACTGATAAAATTCCATCATCCCACTGGGAGATGCTCCAGCCAGGGGAGCAGCCAAGCCTTTCCTACCCAGATAAAAACTGAGATTTTGGACACCAAGGTACCTTCTTTCCACTGGATTCCAGAGGAAAGCCAGACCTTTCCACATCATCCCTGGAGCTTCAGAGGAAACTGCACCTTCTCCAGGAGCACTGCTCCAGCTGAACCACATCTGCCACTGCAGGAGGATGCAGCCACCATTGAATGGGACTGTGCCAACACCCTGACTGACTGACGGGTGTCAGCTTGGATTCTGACTCTGGCAGGGTTTGGGATTGTTCTTTGTAATACTGCATTTCTATTTTAATTTTCCTAGTAAAGGACTATTATTCCTAATTCCCATATCTTTGCCTGAGAGCCCCTTAATTTCAGAATTATAATAATTTGGAGGGAGGGGGTTTACATTCTCCATTCCAAAGAGAAGCTTCTGCCTTTATTGGCAGACACCTGTCCTTCAAACCAGGACACACCTGGACCCCAGGAGTGTGGGAGAATGCCAAACCCAGCACAAGTCATGAACTCCAGGCATGAAGGATGCTCCCCTGGGCTGAGGATTTCCATGGATAGACAGACATGGATCCCAGAGCAGTGAGTGTGTCTTGCCTCACTCCAGGGCTGGTTCAGCTCAGGCTGCTGGGCCTGGGGGACATGAAGGATGCAGCCCTAAAGATAAAGGGTTTGACCTGCATTTGGGGTCAAAGTGGATGAGCTGTATGCATTTACAGGTCCTGCAATGTGCAGAGGTCTCTGTGCAGAGTTCTTGAACCTCCTGAACCTTTCCAGCTCCCCTCTACATCAATCTGCACTTAAACACAATAGTTTTTATTTTAGGATACTGAGAAGTATTTCCCCCCCAAGATTAAAACACAGGGCCAAGAAAATTGCCCCAAACTGCCCCATCAGTTGCATGGATCAGAGTTTCTGTGACAAAGGCCAAAATGCTTGTTTTATTCTCAAACAGCAAATGTTTTGATTTTTAAAAGCTCAGCCACTCAGGATCAGCCTTCCAGAAAAGCCCAGAGCACAGCAGCTCCTCTGGATCCACGTGGGAGGCTCTGGAAGAGCCCAGCACCCAAGCATTTGAAGTCCCTGGAAAAGTTGCCCTTGTTTGGGAGAGGAGAATAGCAGAAAATCACTGGCCTGGTGCTTTGTAATCCACCTACCCCAGAAACAAGAGAAGCTTTAAACCAGAGGAAAAAAACCCTCAGAAATATAATAAAACAGAGAGGGAAATCAAAGGCAGGAAAGGGTTGAATAAATTCCACTTTTGGTTTCAGACTTGTAACACCATAAATGCTACTGAATAAATCACCAGCAGACCAGAGAGCTGAAATAATACAGGGGAAAACCTGAGTTGCCATCCATCACCCTCCCCCTGACACACAATAAATGCTTCTCCTCCAGCCAACATGCATTAGCATAGTTGGCACAGCACTCTGACACCCCCCTGCCCACGGATTATCCTGCTCCTGGCTCTCCAAAGCCTCTGCTCCTGCCACCTTGCTGCCACCAGCACACGGGGCTCTCTCTGCTGTCACCAGCAGAGTGTGAGCTACAAACTCTGCTATGGAAATAAAGGCCATGAGAGCTGCTAATCCCCATGTCTCCCTGAGGGAGGTTGCTGGCAGGTGAGCAGCAGAACTGGAAATAGCATTTCTGGGTTCCACTGCAGCTTTTCAGAGCCCAGGCAGGGATGTCTCACTTTGCAAGGCCCAAGAATGCGAGGATGAGGCTCCTGTTTGGCACCAGGAGGGAGCCCAGAGAGGGGTGAAGGTGCAGACATGGAGTGAGGCCACCCTCACACAGCTCCACACCGAGCACAGACAGCTGCAGTCCTGATGAGGACATTGTCTTGGGCTGCAATACAGGATGTGACCAGAAATGTGAATTCTGTCCCCATCTGTTAACCCAGGTGGGGCAGTGACCCTGATCTCCTGGCACACATTATCTGCTCATGGGCCATCTTTAAACCAGCTGGGCAATCATCTTTATCTTTCCACAGCCCATCCTCCCTCCAGGAGATATCATCTGCTGCTGGCCCAGTGAGTCCCAGTGCATGGCTGATAAAATTCCATCATCCCACTGGGAGATGCTCCAGCCAGGGGAGCAGCCAAGCCTTTCCTACCCAGATAAAAACTGAGATTTTGGACACCAAGGGACCTTCTTTCCACTGGATTCCAGAGGAAAGCCAGACCTTTCCACATCATCCCTGGAGCTTCAGAGGAAACTGCACCTTCTCCAGGAGCACTGCTCCAGCTGAACCACATCTGCCCCTGCAGGAGGATGCAGCCACCATTGAATGGGACTGTGCCAACACCCTGACTGACTGACGGGTGTCAGCTTGGATTCTGACTCTGGCAGGGTTTGGGATTGTTCTTTGTAATACTGCATTTCTATTTTAATTTTCCTAGTAAAGAACTGTTATTCCTAATTCCCATATCTTTGCCTGAGAGCCCCTTAATTTCAAAATTATAATAATAATTTGGAGGGAGAGGGTTTACATTCTCCATTCCAAAGAGAAACTTCTGCCTTTATTGGCAGTCACCTGTCCTTCAGACCAGGACAGACATCCAAGATCCTGGGACACAGCAGGAGTGTGGGAAGTCGGGTTTACCCCAGGAAAGCCAAGCCAGCAGCTGCCATGGGTGTTCTCATGCAAAAGATGGAAACTGGCCCCAGTGAACACGACCCCACCTGTGGCTGCAGTGGGACACTTGGACACCTGGGCAGGACGTGACAGACAGGACATCTCCACCAGCCAGAATTCCATCCTGACACCACCCCTGAGCAGGCACAGGGGTCAGGGTGTGGTGGGAGCATTTCCTCTGCTCCCTGCATGGCTGGAGCTGGGAATAAGCCCAGTCCACTGTGAGCCACAAGGGACAGGACAGCTGGAGGGCAGTGACAGCTTAAGGGACATCTTAAATCTAACTGGAGACAACCATTAGGGATGTTCTAAAGGTTTGCAACCATCACTGGTGGATTAAATCCATTTCAGGAGGAAATACCTTTCCAGGCCTGAGCCATTGCCCAGAGTAAAGATGGAAAGATGTGAAAATGGGTGATAAATATTAAGAGAGGGAGATGAGAGACATGTAATGGAATGTCTGACACAGCCTTAATTACAACCTTGTATATACTCTGAGCAAATATATTTAGCTGATAGCAGCACTGGGGGTTTGAGGCTTTCTACAACGAGCTTAGGTTAAAACAAACATTTGTTTTAGGCATAAACAAGTAATTCAACTAGTTAGTTTAAAGCTGAGCTAGGTGAATAGCTTACAGTAAATAATCTGCTACATGCATTTATTCAACTATCTTTTTAGCCTAAATTTCCTAGGAGAACAAAAAAAAAAAAAAAAAAGACTTGTTATTGCTCTGCAGTAGTCATCTCCTCCTAAGAACTCTCAAATTTCCTGCCCAATTTTTTTGAGATTTACTCATAAAGGGCTTGGTAGTGCTATGGTCCTCCAAATTGCTGATGATCCCCACTCCTGGAAGAGCTTCCAGAAAACCCAGATTGGATGGCTTCGAGTTTCTTAAAGTCATCTTTGCTTGTTTATAACTGTCCTGACTCCTAAGACAAATAACTGCTCCCTCAGATAGCCCAGCACCCACCCAAGGTGGATTTGGTCAGGACATCATTTTTGTGATGAGCTCCTTTTTCCTCTTGTCCATGGCTATTTAAAGGCTGGAAATTTTCAGAGTGATCCTTCCCAAACACCCAAATACTTCTCCCCAAACACTCTGCTGTTAATTATCCCTATTGCCAGCTCTGCCCATCACATCCCTGCAGAGAAAAGGGGATTTCTGAACCAGGCACTTCCAAACAGCTCCTGGAACAGCTTCCTGTGCCTGGGGAAGAGCCTGTGGAGCAGCTCACATCCCTCAGAGGATGTGGGAACAGCAGGGCTGCAAAGATGGGCTCCACTCTCTGTGCAGACCAACCCCTGAATGATTCATGGGCTGGACAGATCCTGCTCTGTGGCAGGATGAGCAAGAGCCTCTCTGCTGCCCACTGTCCATCACAGGGAAGGGCTTGTGGACATCCTGTGCATCCCACTGGCTCCAAGGCAGGACTCTGAGCCCTCCCAGTTTGTCAGAGCTGTGGGAGCTGTTCTGGAACATCTCAGTGACAGAGCTGCCACGCTGCCCTTACGTGCCCTCATCCTGTCATTCCTGCTGTCATCTGCTGCCCGGGTCCTCCAGGAATAATGGTGCTTTTCCTGGGGAATGAGTCAATCCATGATGGGCTTTTCAGTCCTCTGGTGTGTCAGAAAAGGTCATGTTCAATTCAGCTGCAAAGCTGCTCCCTCTGTGATCTCCTCCAGGCTGGGAGCTCTCACAGCCCCAGCACACCAGGAGGCACCACACACTGGGCCCCAAACACCCACTTTGGTGGGAATTTCAAGGCTTTTAGAAAGGTCTGGTGAGACCCTTTGACATCCTCTTCAGACCAGCAGAGCAGCAAAAAAAAAAATAAATTCCCTTTCTGAGGTCTCACACCCAGCCCCTCAATGCAACAGGAATTACAAGAGGTTCATGCTTTATTGCAGGCTCATTTTTACACCCATTTTTGCAGTCTCAAGAGGATGGGATCAGCAGATTCAGCTTCCAAGAGGAGCTCAGAGCCTGAGGAATTAGCTCCTGTTCTTCAGCAGGGCCAGGCAGCTCCAGAGAGCCCAGAGATGGATTGTGCTGTCACCTTCTGCCACCCTGCAGAACCCCTGCCCTGCTTTGCATAATGCTTGGACTGGGAATATTATTCACCTCTCAGATCAGTGGGAATGCACACAGCTCCCCTCCACAGGCAACACCAGGGCTGGCCCTGTTCAATCTGCTTCCCTGAACAGAACCAGGGAGCAGTGAGTAAGCAGGAGGCAGCTGAGTGGCTTTGGAGGTCAGGGGTTTGTGTGGATGTTTTTCTCCTTTACAAAAGATAAATACATTCCATGTTATGCTATGGATTTTCATCTTGTCGACCTCTCATAAACTAAGCAGGGTCAGGCATTGGTCAGTGCTTGGACTGGAGATCTCAAAGGGTACAAAATCCACAGCAGAGGAGGAAGAGAAATATTTGTGGGTTGGCTGTTTAGGGAGTAATGCTCCTCTCTCTGAGCCAGCCCTGAATCCCCATTGCAGGCAGGGTTAATCAGGAAATCACAGCTGCAGAACTTCCCTGCTCCCTGTGGAATGTGAAACCAGGGTGAGTTGATTCATAGGAATCAAAGGGAGCTGGGAACAAGAATTAAATGGCAGTCAAGCATTTGAGCTCCTTTAAGGAAATACCAGCCTTGATCATAAAATCTGATATCTGTCTCACTCCAACAGGTATTAGCCAAGGGGCAGCTTTTTAATGCTCCACATAAAAGGCATTCTAGCCTACTTCTTCCCCTAAATTTAGGCAGCAATTTTGTTTGAATTCCAGTATGTTTGCTCCCCCTACTGAACCATCCCACGTGCTCAATGTGTGTTTTCCAACAGTTCCCCACACGGTGCTCCTGAGCTGGCTGAATTTCCCCAGTGAGCAAAATGATTTCTATGCTCAGTAGCCTGCAAAGCACCTCAGAATCTTTCAGATGAAAGAGCCCTCATCAAAAAGTGTATAATAAGATTGCATTCTTGTATCATTTATTCTCATTATGGCTAATAGCAGTGGTTGTGTAAAATGTTCTCTCCCTGATCAGAACTGATTCCCCAGCAAACAGCCCGGCCCTCGGAGGCTGAGGACAAAGGAGGCATCAGGGAATGGGTGCCCAGAGTTCACTCAGCTCTTCTCAGCTCCCCTCACGTCCTGCTTTGAAGATTTTAATTAGAAGCCACAGCACAGCATTCCTGGAACAGCTCCAGAGGGATAAAGGACAAGGGAGCAGCTGGGACCCTCCGCTCACGGCGGGGACGAGCTTTGCAGAAGAGAAATGAACTCACCAAGCAAGCAGGAGAGGAGGCACAGTGGAGGTGTGGGCACAAACAGCACAGCAAGGAAAAAGGGGTGGCTGGGATCCCTCAGGCTCTGGGTTTGGGGTTCCCACCAGCAAACAGGGTAGGGAACATGCAGGGTGTGCTGGGGAGTCAGGCAGCACACCATGAGAAATGTGCAGGGAAAAGAGGAGTCTGGATTTAGCAGCAGTAAAATAGGGCAGAGAAAATTGGGCAAAATAGCATGGAGAGGGAATGCCAGAAGAAAAGAAGGGGAAAGAGGATGAAAAGCATTGCTAACTCACACTGACCTCTGGGCAGAGCTGCAGAACTAATTGCCCCAAACAAACAGAAGAACTAAAGTTGGGGAGATTTATAAGCAGGAGAGCTCCAGGAAGCAGCTGCTGCAGTGGGGTTTGGATGGGTAATGGGAAGTATTTACAGCACTGGCAAAGCAGGCTGACAGGCAGGAGAGGCCTAAGCATCATTTAGGGCCAGAAATAAAAGAAATGACAGCTGGAAGATCTCTCACCACCGAGAGAGACCCGGAGTGAGGGATTTCTGCACTGTTGCTGCTCCTCCCTGTGTGTCCCAGATGCTTTAACTCCAGTGATTTGTGTTCCATTCAGACACTCGTGGCCCCAAAAATGTCAAACAGTGCAGGGACAAAGAAGAGAACTTCACCCAGGAGCTGGAGAAAACAGATGGGCAGGAAGGCATTTCTGACCTCTGTCATTCCAGGCTGATGAAGAGCAGGGAAAAGATTCATTCTGTGATTCTGTGAGAGCAATTAGAGCTGGGTTTGATGCTGGAGCCTGGGGACTCTTCAGGCAGCAGTAGCAAGGTTTGGAGACAGTCCAGTATGAACAGAAGTCATTTTTCAGATGGAAGGGGATGAAAGATATGGGACAGCTGAGATTTGGCTGCAGATGCAAGGCAATGGAGAAGATACAGAGAACAGAGTGGTTCAGTGGTGCCCTGCACTCAGTGAGAACAAGAAAACCAATATCCAGTTTCACTGCTGGAAGTTCATTTTCCTTGAGCATTAAGTGATAGTGAAGAGCACGAGTCATGTTCTCATTCTACATCATGGCTTGTCTCCAAATGAAAGGGGGAACCATCAGGTTCATCCTTGGGGGATGCAGGAATTCCTTGCCCATTCCTTTTCAGTAAAACCATTCAAAGGTGACCTAGTTCCAGCAGCCAGCAAAAGGCCCAATTTTTGCCAGGCCAGGTGATCTCTGGTCTCTGGGGGCTGCCAGAGAGAGGAGGATGCTCTGCTCAGCTGACAGGTGTCCTCTTCCCAGGGTGACACATCTGAGCACCTCCATGGAAATTAAAATAATCCTTTCAAGATCTTGTCAGAGCTGCTCACCAGAGCTGCTCTGATTAACAAGCAGCACTGAACAGCAGCTCCTTTGTCCGTTTGATCACGGCCAGTCCTCAAGTGATGGATGAATTAAATATTTAATAGCCTGGGTGACAGCTCAGGACAGCTCAGCTGCTCTGTCAAAATGCTCCTGGAAGGTCCCACATGCCTTGGAGGGAGGGTTGGCAGCACCCCTGGCTGCTGTCCAGGCTCTGTGGCTGGACCCATGACCTGCCAGCCAAAAGGATGGATCTGAGCAGGGTGGGAGGGTTTTAATCAGGATTTATTGGATGTTATTTCCTGGGCTGCCACCAAACTGACAAAGGGGTTTTTTTGTAATTTACCCAGTATTTATTCCACAGTGTATATCTCCATATGGTCCTGGACCAGGAGAAACAATTCAGGAGAAACAATTCAAGGCACACAGACAAGCTGGGATGGCAATTCCCAACTCCCACATGGAGAAATGCAGCATTGCACGAGCAAGAAAACACACTCTGGAATGGTCTTGCTGAATCCCACTGAATCCCAGCCCCACAGGTTGGTAGTGGTGAACTTTAGACACTGAACTTTAGAGAAATCCAAGGAAAGGACTTGCACAGGTGGAGCTGGGAAGGATTTGTGGCTGTGCAGATTCCTGAAATCCCTTTGGTACCTGCTGTTTGACAGCTGGGATCCTGGATATGGTCTTCTGGCTCTCCCCCAAAAATCAAACAAGCCATAGTGACTGTGGTTACAAACAAGAGCACTTTGATTGCAACCTGCTAATTTAGCAGAAACACTCTGAGCTCAGATAACTGCTCTGCTAATGAAACCAGAGCCATCCCCACTCCTGGCTCCCCATGGTAAAACCTCTGTCACCATAGCTTCAGACAGAAGAAAGTGCTCAAAGGACAAAATAAATCATCTCTCTTCCTCTGCTGTCATAAAATCCCCCTGCCCCTTAATATTCTTCTTGCATCACCCTCTACTTCTGCCACTTCCTTCTTTCAATGCTCAGATTTATACTTGAAAGAGCAGATCAGCTCAAGGGGAATAAATAAAGACCCCCAAAGTTTCCATTCCTCAGGCCTGGGATTTGGGAGGGCAGAATTGCAACACAACTCTAAACAACAAACTGCCCTTTCCAAATGCAATGGGGAAACCACTGGGGCAGCTCTCCATTGGGAGCACTTAGAGAAAACAACTTTTTCCTCTTCTTTATGCTCTCTGCTGCCTTGGTGGGACACTGCCAGTTGTTTTTAATTGGCTTTGGCAAAGGTTTTAGTCTGGTAGGAGTCAGGGACAGGAGGCAGCAGAGATGGTTCCATAACTCTGCCCTGCAGGGGTCAGCTCCAGGACAAATCCCTGGAAGGATCTGGCTGGGCTCTTCTTAGACCTCAAGTACTGCAAGGAATAGGAAAAGCTGTGGATATCCAGAGCAGTCTATGCCAGACTGTAAAAAAAAGACAAAAATAAAGCAGCAAAGGCACCTCTGCATCCCAGCTTTTCTTAGAGCAATAACAACAGAGCTAAACTGGGTCCCAAGTGTTGGCTCATATTTCCAAACACTTACTAACTATTGCAAGGAACAAGTGCCTCAGGGCTTGGCTGTATTTATGCTTTTGCTTTTCTTTAATAAAAGCTGCATTTATAATGCATGATTAATTGTTTTGCACAAGCCTCCCTTTTATGGGAACCTGTGAAATGTAAGTGATTTTTAATACCACCTCACAGACATAACTCCTTCTTCCCACCCCCATTACCATTAATCCACGCTGGAGAGAGATGTAACATTTGTCACTGCTTTATTATGAAGTGCAATGTTGCAAGTTATTTATGAGCTTGCTATTTATTGAAGTTTTTGCTGGTAGTTTTAGCACTTCAAGTTAGGGTGAGAATCAGCCACGTTTTCCCCACTGCCTGGCAGAACCTTCTGCTGTTTAACCCCTTCACTCCCTGTCTCTGGCTGTGCCCCCACAGCAGTCAAACATCAGGGAGGTGTTTTTGAGCAGATTATCACCTCCAAGGGACTGGTCAAGGAAGTTCATTCCTCTCTTGTTCTCTGTTGGAGGAAGGTGACATTTGGAAAGGACCCAGAGGCAACTGGCAGAAAAAATATTGCTGGTATAAGAGCAAAGAGAGAACAGGAGCCTGTGCTCAGTGTCAGCTGTCCAGGGAGGAGCAGAAATCATCTCCATTGAAAGCTGTGGAATGGTGAGATCCACTGAAGTGTCAGACTGTGGAATTAGACATGCAAGATGTGGAGATGAACAATTCATCCAAGCCACATAAACTATGTGGAAAATACAGAATGGACTCACATTATTCCACCACGAACAGAAGAAATTCTTCAGACTGATGAGAGACTCCAAGCCTAGGGCTGAGCTCAAAGAAGGCTTTTAACTCAGACACACAACTGCCAGCAGCTCCTGAGCTGCAGCCACCACTCCCACAGTGACTGTGGGCATCCCAGCCAAAAACTCCACAGAAAGCACAAACTTGCCTTGGCTGAGCTCAGCTGCTTTTACATTTGCTTTTTATCAACTGCAGCTACCTAAGCAGTCACTTTTCAGCTCCTGAAATGTCTTGCTGGAAAGTGTTTACAGCACTTAGCACTTTGTGCTGTGATCCCTTGCTGAAATGAAAGCCCATATTTTATTGAGAGGAGCAGACACTCTGCAGGCACAGCTTCACTCCAGTCTAACACAGCAGGATGCAGGGATGCTCTCCTGCTCTAGGCTTTGCTGCAGGTACTGGTTTTTGAAGGGTGGCATTTAGAAGGCCACAAATTCTGTTCAAAAGTTTTAATAGCCATGGGCAGAAATATTTTAATGTGTTTCCTCTCTTTCTATACATTTTTGCTCTAATCCTGCTGTGCCCATGAGTTCTCCTGTTATATTTCCTGCAACACCTTTGCTGACAGAAAATACTATTCTTTCTAAATAAGACAACTTGATTTTCATGAAAATTCTGTGTTTCAAGAGAAGCCTGCTGATTGGAGGCATTTTGTAAAAAAAATCAAAACAAACCTGGGAACTTTGAGGTTTGGCTTCAAACTACCTTTTGGTGTGAATAATTCAGGAGGGGAGGACCCACACTCCCACTGCATTTGTCAGAGCAAAGCAAAGTCACCTGTAATTTCTGAGCACTAAACACTATGAAATGCTGTTAATAGAACATTTGGATATTTCCAGGGATTGTTCCAAAGAGAAAGCAAGACAGAAAACCACTCAAAGTCTTTTAACTCCCTTTTAGCAGACTTGCTCCCAGCTGATCCAGCTGACTCCTGGACCCCCTCCAGAGGGTAAAATGATAGAAATCCTCCACTCAGCAGCATTTTATCCTGCACCTCACACTGGGCTGGCTTCTACCGATGGGAAGTCAGAGTAATTTCAAAATTCTGTGTTTGATTGAGCCTCAGTGGAGCTCAGGAAAGGGAGTTCTCCCGATGAAAGCAAGGAGCAGCTTCTGTGCATCACGGTGTGTGTGAGCCCTGCTCTGCTCTTCCAACCCAGCACCTCCATCCTTCACTCTGTGCTCGGTTTCCCTCGCTGCAATCCCTCCTGCTGAAGCATCACAAGTACCCCCAGGTGTGGCTGAGCCCCAGGAGCTCCAGGAGCTCTCTCCCTCTCCTGAGAGGAGAGGCAGGGCAGGATGCTGAGCCTTGGAGCTTCCATCCCTATCCAGCAGGCTGGGCTGGCAGGAGCAGCTTTGCTAAGAACGAGCAGAATAATAAACCCACCTTAATGACTGCAGAGGAGCCCAATCTGACCTCATTTATATGCAAATTGTGGTGCCTTCCTCCTCCTCTTTGGGGGCAAGTGAGCTGAGCACAACGTGAGGATAACAGCAGCACATTTGCATTCCACCAGAGCTGGTGGGAACTTCTCTCGGCTTTGTTCAGGGACTTGGGCTGTGTTTAAAACACAAAATCCCTTCTACAGAAAGCAGCTCCATTTGGCTGCCACCTGGTACAGAATCACCAGAGCCTCGGGAAGTTTCCAGCCAGCAGCTCCCACAGCCTTTGTCAGCAGAGTTTGACTCCTTGTTCTCTGTCATCAGGCTCTTTTGGCATGGAAAGCAGGCTCTGGTGCTGAGGAATCCATCTGTTCCTGCTGTTCCCTCCTCACCTGAAGTCAGGCAATCCTACTCTCAGTGCTTTGGGTGCCTGTGAGTTGAAAGGACCTTAAGAAGTTAGAGATTGGGAGAAAAAAGATAAAATAAGAATGAGCAGCAGATGTTCTTCCATCTCAGGTCTGTAGAAGCAGACCTCAAGTGTCCCAAAAGTTGGGTGCCAGGCTATTTTTCTTTCCAAAATTAGAGGTGAAATAACTCTAATTCAAAAGGAGCTTAGCTGGATCTGCCCACACAAATAACTCTGTTCTCCAAGGTTTTGCAGATCTGGTTTCCTATAGGCATTTTCTTACCCATCACAGCAAAATCCACATCCTCCATAAATCTACACAGCTCCCTTTTATTATTTATTATTATTGTCTTTCAGCAGCTACTCCAACTCCTTCTGAGGACCAGTTACCTTGTCCCAGATTCCCCCAGCTTGCTCCAACTCTGAAGTTGGAGGAAGTTTGGATGAACTTGAAATTTGAGGCATTCTGCTCCTCCACAGTCTGGCATTAATCTTGCACAGTGACCCACAGCTTTCAGGGGAAGAGAGTGAAGAGGAAGTGAGTTGTGTTTTTAAAGAGAGAAAAAAAAAAGAACATCACATTTTTATGCAAATGGCTTTCAACTCTGAGTAGGGGCAAGACAGAAAATGGGAGAAGAAATCCATTTTAAAAATCTCTCTGCTTCTATTATTTTCTCCTTTATGTTTTCACTGTGGCTTTAGTGGCTCTTTAAAGATGTACTACAAAGCTTTTAATAAAAGCCAGAATGAAAGGCAGAATCCTCTTTCAGATCCTAAATCAGTCTTGCAATACGTGTCTAGACTCACACTTCCCTAATACATTAACTTTTCAGAAGTGAGATATTGTAACACCCCCTAATCCCTCCAGCTCCTGCTGAACTCCCTGTAAAGGAGGGCTCTGTGCTCCTGTTTAGATGGAAGCAGCAACATTAACAAAGACCCCTAACAGAGAACATTTAATAGGCAAATAGATCACTGCAAGTACTTTTTATTTGTGCCTCTCACTCATCTGGAGTCCTTTCCACCACTCCATGAGCACTGAGGGAAGGATTGCTCTGAACTCACTGAGAAAACGTGCAGGAGTTTGGTCCTAGTGCTGATGTTGGTGTTGATTCCACCAAATCCAGGTTACAGCACCAGCCACTCCATCCTCAGCAGCAGCAATTTCCTCTGGTCACAGCTCTGCAGTTTCTCTTCCCCAGGAATTCAATTTTCAGTGCTGCTGGCTTCCCAAACTGTGAGTCCCTGGCAGCTTTTATCAGCCCAGTAACATGTTCTGTAATTTACAGTTTGGAGACTTAGCAAGGTTTCTAGTTTGCTTCCAGGCCTAAGTGTAGCATCTACAAATTGTCTCTTGAGAAAAGTAACAAGCAGTGTCTAAAGGAAGTGTGGATTTGATTTTTTTCTTTAGAAGACTCAACATTCTCAGTCCCAAGCATGAGCTGCACTGATTTGTTTCCAGTGGAGATGCCAACCTGCTGCTTCTTCTGCTGGGGAATGCCAGGGGCAAAACAACAGGTCACTGAGAAATCATGGGGCTTGTCTGGAGCTACAGAAACAAACTGGTTGTGAACTCGGATCCCCTGAGATCCCAGCTCCACTCCTGGCCTCCCCACTTCCCACACAACCACAGGCAAGTCTCTCCATCTCACAAACTCACTTTCCCAGCTGTGAAGGGAGGATGAGCTTTGTACCTCCAGGCCCTTGTTTGAGTTGTGCAGACTGCAACCCCTGGGAGGCACAAACTCTTGCTCTTCCCTTGTATGTACAACTGCTTTTTTTTTTTTTTTTTTTTTTTTAACAACCACCAAATGAATCCATGATCCCAAAGACTCAAGAGAAGCACCTGCAAGTACAGCAGAGTGTGTTGCTCTCCTGCATTGCCTGCAGCCTTTGGAAGCAGGCTCAGCTTGTGAACAAGTGCCCCAGCAGCCACAAACCTCAGCAGCCCCAGGCAGGCTGCAGCTAAATTTAGATCCTCCCTTCCATGCTGCAGCTGGGATTTCCACAGGCTGATTTCTCTCCCCAGTGCAGCCAGGCTGCTCAGAGGGATCCCTGGTTAGTTATTGCCCTCCTGCAGGGAGAAAGGGCCCTGTTTGTACTGCGAGCACCAGACAAGCTGCTCTGAGCAGAGCAGGGAGTGCCAAGTCCTCCATCAGAGCATCAAGGCCAGAACCTCTCCAGTGTGTGCCAGGAGCCACAGGAAACCATCCCTGCTGCTGCTAAAGTTCTGTGCAGAGCCAGGGGAAGGCCAGCAAGAGCAGAATTCCTGACCCAGCTCCTCTGGGGTGCCTTGTCCCCTTTGCCCATGGGGAGCTCTCTCACATGTGTAACCCCATCCCCTGCAGCATCACTTTCTGGAGGACTCAAATTATCAAAAAAATTATCTTGGCCCTTGCCAGATCAAAAAAAAAAAAAAAAATGCTCAATGAAACTGAAACATCTTTGCCCTGGGGCCACTTGATGCTTGCTTAACTGCACCACTCCATTAAGGATGATACCATTTAAGGCTGAATGTCTGCTTTGCATTAAGATTGATGGCAGCTGCTTAGCCATATTCCTTGGATATTAACAGCACAGCTTTATCCTCATTGCTTCAAACAAGATGAAGGACTTCAGACTCAGTCAGCAAGAAACCAAGTTTGACTATTACCAGCAACTAAAGAGTCAAAAAGAAATAAAAGTAATTTTGCATCAGTAGCCAGACACCCATTAGATTCAGTAATTTCCAGGATCCCGTGCACACTTTACCCAGGTTCCAACCTAAGCTGTGAAACAACATTTCAAAGACAATTAAAACATCATAAGCAATCATGTGTGAATATTCCTGAATGCAGCTACTAAATAAGAAATAATGACAGATTAGCAAAGGAAGGAATCATAGTTTAATCTAATCTTTAATGGGTGTTTATTAACTAAATGATTATCCCAAATTAGAATGAGCAACTTGTTACAGACTGAGCTGTATCACAGCTTTGCCATATTGGATCCAAGGCTCAGCATTCAACAGGCTCATGGGCAGTGAAAAATGAGATTTGTGTACAGAGTGAACACACCTGATCCTGCTGGAACATCCTGTGTTGATTAAATCTGGACAGAGGCCATGGCACAGATTGGGAAATGGGGCAGCAAACCAAGGAGTCATTGTTAAAATGGGGGTAATATAAGAGCACAGAAGAAGTAAAAAAAATAATTCATCCAGTACCCTGATTGCTGCAGAACAGACAGAAATATTTAGAAAAGCACTCCCTGGAGGAAGGGGAATGGCTGTGTCTGAGAGAAGACCCAGGGAGAGGTTTGAGCTGCTCAGGCTGAGAAGGCAGAGTGGGGCAGGAACTTGTGGGTGGAATTTGGGCATATTCACTGTGAGAAATGGTGGAAGATGTCACCTGTCAAGCACTGCTGCTGTCCCCTGCAGTCATTAAACCAAGGCTGAACACCCTGGGGAAAGAGAGACCAGCTCAGCAGCCCCCAGGGGGACACAACACCAGGAAAACCTCTTCTGCCCACCCAACTCCCAGCTGCAAGAGCTGCAAGCCCACATTAAACAGCAGCAGTCAGACACCTCTGAACCCACCTTTACAGCTCAGGAGAACCAGCTTGGCCTGTGTGCTCAGAGCTACAAGCCCAAGCTCAGTGACTCAGCTTCAGTTTATCTGCAAAAAGCCCCAGCAGAGGAGCAGGGCTGCCCAGCTCTGGGTCCTGCTCTCCAATCATGGCCACGAGCACAGGCCTGGCAGAGGACAGATGGCAGTGCTTAACTTTGCATTAGAGAGGGGAAGTGCTGAATAGAAAAAGGGTCTGATCTTACATCCAAAGCCTGCAGGGATAGGGCAGGAATTTAACTGAAGAGAAAGAACAGTGTTCACCCACCTTTCATCCTCCTCTAATATGCTCTGTCTTTCCAGACAACTAATTCTGTTCTCTCAGGGATAAGCCAACATCTTGCTGGGCTATTTTTAATCCTCCTCAGCTACCCAGGTGGACAACTGTATTTGTGGAGAGCTCCCCAGGCGGGCTCAAACACACTCAATTACTGAATCCTCAGGTCTTGGACTCCAGCTCCTGCTTCTCCAGAGGTAAATGTGTCACTGCCTCCTTGGGGCCTCTGGCCTGACACACATTGCTCCTTCCTGGAGCTCACTTCATTAACCAGCAGTGCCTACCTCTCTCTTTTATTGCTTCTTTGGCTTTAAGGGTGTCTGAGCTAAGGGTTTATCAAAGCACATCACCCACAGCTGGCTCAGTGCTGCAGCAAAATGCTCACTAATGGCCCAGCTGGAATTCAGCTTTTGGTCTCACACCTGCCCAGGTGTCTGCACAGACTCAGTGCCTTTGTGTCACTGCCTTGACACTGGCCCCAGGTCTGACATGGGGGCTCAGTTCTGTTCTCTGTGCATGAACAAAGGAACTCTTTTGCATGAGTAACCACCCACTGTGCCAGGCCAAATATTGTCCTTGTTTTCATCAGAAGATTAATTAGTGCTTGGAAAGAAAAGATTAAAGTGAGTTGTCTTCACTGCCCAGATGGAGCAGGAAGGAAATTGCTTTTTCTGTGTCTTCAGCAGTGGACTCACCCTCCCCAAGCCAGTGCTGTACCAGTAACTCATGGATCTTGGACACAAACAGGACACCCTGGGATAACAAACAGTCCCAGATGGATTGTGTCTGCAGTATAGCTCATGTCACACCTCAATGGATTGTCTTCCACTCAGATTTATCTCCCCAAAGCAAAATGGCTAAAAGGTAATATTCTGGGACATTTTATTTTCATTTAAAAAAAAAAAAAAAAAGAAAAAAAAAAAAAAAAAAAAGAAGATGATTTATATTAGGGGGAAAGCCTGGAAGGGCACCAGTTTCTTTTTGCAGTTGTACATCCAAAGACCTGATCAAGAGCTGGTGTTGCTTAAGGCATTGTGGCACCTCATCCAGCACTACAAAAATTGTTAAGTCTCTACATGTTTTTCTAGTGGGGAAAAAGCAGATGATCTGTGCATTTATTTTAAAACAAAGATTTTTTTTTTGTAGATATAACTGTTGAGATCCAAGAGACAATCCCACCATCAGCCAAGGGGGAGAGGTTTGCATCAATCTTTAGGTAATGGGGGAGTTCATGAGAAATCCCAACTTCTGGCACGAGCTACAAGAAGTTTCACCCCAAGGGCAGCACTGTGTGTGATACTGTGACCCTTGGCTTTGATGTGATATTAACACATCCCACAAGTCTTTGGAAAAGGCTGCTGAGCAGCAGAGGAGGTTTGGAGCTGCTGTACAGCAAGACACAGACATTTGCTGCTGTGTGACTTGCAGTGCATTCTAATAATCCCCCAATCAGAACTGCAATCCACTCACCCTGCCAAAAAGAAGAGGTGAAATTATTTGAGAATTCTCTCTGATGATCCTCACAGATTCCATAAGGTGACCAGCAGAGGAACGTGGGGTACTTGGGAATAGCTGTTTCTGTTTGCTAATAAACAATGGACCAGCACAAACACAGGATATCCAGGGATGGGACCCTCTCTGCTGCCAGGGAATCACACTCTGAACTGAGTCCTCAGCCTAGACACCTCCTAGGGAAAGAGAAAGAAAATAAGAACTTCATGTGAGCTTCTAGGAAATAGATTTGTTGCCAGTTGCTTTTCTGACTCTTCTGTTTTCCTCCTTGCTGCAGTCCTGGTGTGGCAGAGAGGAACTCAGCCCTTTTCTTCCCCTGTGCTTTCCCCAGGGAGCACAGCAAGCACAAGGAAATGCACATTCCAGACAAACCTGCTGGGCAGCCTCAACCCAAGGCAGTTTGGGCTGTTCAAGGGTCAGCAGGTCAGTTTGGGGATGGGCAGGATCAAGTGGCCAAGCAGACAGACAGACAGACAGACAGACAGACAGACATCTGCACTGCAGTGTGGAATGGAAAAGCTGGATGTTAACACCTGCAGCACTTGGACACTGAGGGGACATCCTGCCTCCTCAGAAGGTTCTTAAAATCTAAACTCTGCTTTGCATGAGTACAAGCTATAGACAAAATGCCCACAGCACAAACTGCTCTGTGCCAGAGGCCACAGGCACTCCTCAGGGCCTTCCTGCCAGTGTCAGGTGTGTCCTAGGTACACCAGGTGTGAGCTCAGAGCACAGCAGGAAGATCAGGGCTGATGGTGTGAACTTGATTCAAATCTCATGGGAAGTCAGGCTGGAAAGCAGAGGGAGAGAAGGCTGCAGAGCTGATGGCTTGGAGCAGCCTGTGTTGCTAAGGAGACACCACAGCATCCTCCAGCTGGAGTTTCCTCAGTGATGAAGGGCTCTGTGCCCAGGAACTTCTGCTCAGCACAAGGGGATGGAGCCAGGGCCAGGTTAATGTCATGGCAAGGTCCTGGCAGGCAGGGGCAGGTGATGTCCCAACCCAAGGGAGCCCCAAACCCACCCACAGCTGGGAGTTTGGTACAGACCCTCTGCCTGAGGCTGCACAGCAGGATTCCACATTATCTCATCTTCCTGGAGGTTCATTCCTCAGCACCTTGGTTCTCACAGCTGGAGACAGGACAGAGCTGCTGGCAGGACAAGCCTTGTGGAGAAGGCAGCAGGGGCCATCTGGCTTTCAGTGACACCTCTCCTGGCACAAACTGTGACTCTGCATGGCTGGTTATTGACACTGCTGCCATCAGCTTCTCCCAGGATCTGCTTCTCTCCTGCTTTGTGAATGCCTGAGAGCTTTCAGCATTGCTGCTGGAAATCCCAGGAGCAAACAGAGAGGTGGAACCAGGCTGAGCTGTTCCTGTTCATGCAGCAGCTTCTCAGCCAGGGGAAGCAAGAGGCGATGGATGGATGGATGGATGGATGATGGATGGATGATGGATGGATGGATGGATGGATGGATGGATGGATGGATGATGGATGGATGGATGGATGGATGGATGGATGGATGGATGGATGGATGATGGATGGATGGATGGATGATGGATGGATGGTGGATGGATGGATGGATGGATGGATGACGGATGGATGGATGGATGGATGGATGGATGGATGATGGATGGATGGATGGATGATGGATGGATGGTGGATGGATGGATGGATGGATGGATGACGGATGGATGATGGATGATGGATGGATGATGGATGATGGATGATGGATGGATGGGTGGATGGATGGATGATGGATGGATGATGGATGGATGATGGATGGATGGATGATGGATGGATGGATGGATGATGGATGGATGGATGGATGGATGATGGATGATGGATGGATGGATGGATGGATGGATGGATGGATGGATGGATGGATGATGGATGATGGATGGATGGATGGATGATGGATGGATGGATGGATGGATGATGGATGATGGATGGATGGATGATGGATGATGGATGGATGATGGATGGATGGATGGATGGATGATGGATGATGGATGGATGGATGGATGATGGATGGATGGATGGATTGATGGATGATGGATGATGGATGGATGATGGATGGATGGATGGATGGATGGATGATGGATGGATGGATGGATGGATGATGGATGGATGGTGGATGATGGATGGATGGTGGATGGATGGATGGATGGATGATGGATGGATGATGGATGGATGGATGATGGATGATGGATGATGGATGAATGGATGGATGATGGATGGATGATGGATGGATGGATGGATGGATGGATGGATGGATGGATGATGGATGGATGGATGGATGATGGATGATGGATGGATGGATGGATGATGGATGGATGGATGGATGGATGATGGATGATGGATGGATGATGGATGATGGATGATGGATGGATGGATGGATGATGGATGGATGGATGATGGATGATGGATGATGGATGGATGGATGGATGA
The DNA here is from genome assembly GCF_029582105.1 of Oenanthe melanoleuca. NCBI lineage: Eukaryota > Metazoa > Chordata > Aves > Passeriformes > Muscicapidae > Oenanthe > Oenanthe melanoleuca. The sequence goes on from NC_079352.1 coordinate 5,511,131, forward strand.
TGGATGGATGATGGATGGATGATGGATGGATGGATGATGGATGATGGATGATGGATGGATGATGGATGGATGATGGATGGATGGATGATGGATGATGGATGGATGGATGATGGATGGATGGATGATGGATGGATGGATGGATGATGGATGATGGATGGATGGATGGATGGATGGATGATGGATGATGGATGGATGGATGGATGGATGGATGGATGGATGGATGGATGGATGATGGATGATGGATGATGGATGGATGATGGATGGATGGATGGATGATGGATGGATGATGGACACTCCCAGGGACACAGCAAAGCCTCAGCCCCTCAGGCTGCAGCCAGCCTGCTGTTGGATGAGAAGAGGAGCTCTGCAGGACGGTGCTGCTGTGTGGAACAAGTGGAGCTGAGGAAACGCAGCCTCGTGTCCTGCCTCACTCAGTGAGTGGGGTCTGGGCTCACAGGGGGCTGGGTTGTGGCTCTGGGGCAGAGCCCAGCTATGGATGGGGCTGGAGCCCTCCTGGAGCCCCAAACACCACAAACAGACAGCTGTTGGCTGCCAAGCACAGATTTAAGATTTCCAGTGGGAAATTTTACTTTGATCAGCCTTTCCCAGGCTTGGTTGGGATTGCTGCTACAGATCCCAGATCCCAGATCCCAGCTCTCACTCCACCTCACTCTGAGGAGCTCCTCCAGCACAAGGACTTCATCCAGTCCTGTCCCTCTCCCATGACCCCCCAGGCAAAGAGAACTCAGCAAACCCTCGAGCCACAGGTGGCTGCAAAGTGCTCTGGAAATTACCACTGCTGGGCCAGGGAGTGCCCTGTAAATGTCTGTTCAAAAATTGCTTTAATAAGGGAAAGCACACTCAGCATTCACAAACTCTGGTGTTTTTGTGCTATTGGTTCCTATTTCATCTATTATTTAGGGAAAAAATCTATTGGGAAAAAAAAAAAAAAAAAAGCCCTTTCTTCTGAACTCTTTCCAGGACTGACTCAGCAACTTACTTTTTATGTTGGCTACTTTCTTGCTTCTCTTCTCTTTCTTGGTAATTTTTTTAATTTTCCACTTAAAATCCTTATTTGCATGATAGGTCTGTCCAGCCTTGAGGAGATTTTTCTTGTCTTTCACTTTTATCTCATTTTCTCTTCACTTTTTTTTTTTTTTTTTTTTTTTAATTTTAATTAAAAAACAGCTTTGAATTAGTTCACTGAAGCATTCCCTTCCCCATCTTCTTCCCCCAGAGAGCTCCTCCCTCTCTACTCCTGCTGGATCCTTCTGTGATCTCAGCACATTGGCATCACAGGAGAAAACCTCCAGTTGGGAAAAGTAAAGATTCACCCCTGGAAGTCAAGTGCTGACAAATTTCCAGGCATATCCCAGCACCTGAAAAAGCCCAGCTTTGGCTCTGGATCTGACCCAGGGGATTTGTGCAGATCAGTAAATCCCTTCAGGATAAAATACACCAAAACCCCTAATCCTAAATCAACCTTAACACAACCCTGCCCTAACCCCAAGCCTAAACCCAAGCCTAACCCTAATTCCAAACCTAACCCCAAACCCAACCCTAAAAATAACCCTTACAGTTCACCATACAATAAACCACAAAATATAACCCTAAATAAACAAAATCCCACTCTAATCTGACCCAACCCTAACCACAACCCTAACATTAAAAAACCCAACTCAACCCTTGTCCAACCCTAACCCCAACCCCAACCAAAACCAAAACACTAAGCCTAAAAAAAAAGAGGGGGGGTAACACATTAGAAAGGGGTTTGTTTGAGGTGATTCAGGTACCTCTCAAGTACCTCATCCAATGGAGAAAGAGAGAGGGAAATGCAGCTGGAAATGAGGATTAAAAGGAGGCTGTGTCCTCCAAATATTTGAGAGACTCCAGAGGAAATGTCCCATGGCCTCTCCCTTTATTTAAATAAAGTCACAGAACTCCTCTGCCTCCTTTTTGGACAAAAACCTCTGGTGCTTATGGATTAATTTTCCTGACACCAGGATGGCTCACTTGGTAGGATCCTGATGAGCCCCAGCCTCACACCTTGTGTACAGCACATGCTGTTTGCAGAAGGGACACTGGAAAACATCAGAGACAAAACTCTGGGAGCCACAAATCAAACTGGCACTGATCTGTGTGAAGCTGCTGATCTCAAGTGAGGGGCTCCCTGCTCACATTAGCTCACAATATAACTTTAAATTTGCCAAGTAGCCACCAAAAAATACAGAGAGCTGATTGTTTTCTTTGCTGGTTGTGGGATGTTGGAGAGACCCTTGGGGAAGGAGGGAATGAAGGGTTACATGGCTCATGTCCCAGCTGAAGCAGCAGTGGTGTTCTTTCCCTTGTTCCCACTCTGGAAATAGCTGCTGCTGAGCAGTACTACAGATATTTTTCAGCTCCATTTAATGCTAGCAGGATCATGCCTGCATTGAGGTCACCCAAATGACTGCAGTGTTTTGGAGAGGGAGATCTGTGTTGGCTTTCATTGTCTGTCAGGTGTACCTGGATCATCCCAGCTGCTGCAGCAGGGAAAGCCACACAGGTGAAAATTGAGCTGGTTTTTCCAAAAGAGCTCTGTAATCCCACTGCTGCCCCAGGGAGGCTGTTACCACCAGAACACAGCACCAGGAAAACATACAAGGATAAGGAGCAGCCCAAACATCAGGGTAGCTTTCCCTGACAGCAGCAAAAAAGAGATATCTGGGAAAACCATGAGAATTAATAGCAAACATACCATTTTCCCTCAAAAAAAAAAAAAAAAAACCTCTATCAGATTCCAGCTTCTATGTCTCACTCAGAGTTAGGCAGTGCTTTCATGTATTTAGTATCTCTAAGCAGATTTCTCTGCCATTAATCAGTGTGACATTCCCTGATACTGCAGAAACCATCCTGCAGCGAGGAGTTCCTCAGCTGAACTGTCACTGCCAGCACCAACCTTTCATTTCTTTTGATGCTGTCACCTACAAGGGGAAGCTTCCCCTGGTGCTTTCTAGTTCCTGTGCTGAAGTGCACATCCAATGCCTGCCCACCCTCCACAAGCCTCTCCTGGCTCCACAGCCCTTCCTCACATCCCTGCCATCAGAATTGTCTCACATGGAGCACTCAGAGCTATCTGCTCATCCCTTGCACAGGGGATGTCCCAGGGTTTTGAAATTCTCCCAGTGTGTTGGGTTGATGTAGCCAGAAGTGTGAATTCTGTCCCCATCTGTTAATCCAGGTGGGGCAGTGCCCCTGATCTCCTGGCACACATTATCTGCTCATGGGCCATCTTTAAACCAGCTGGGCAATCATCTTTATCTTCCCACAGCCCATCCTCCCTCCAGGAGATATCATCTGCTGCTGGCCCAGTGAGTCCCAGGGCATGACTGATAAAATTCTATCATCCCACTGGGAGATGCTCCAGCCAGGGGAGCAGCCAAGCCTTTCCTACCCAGATAAAAACTGAGATTTTGGACACCAAGGGACCTTCTTTCCACTGGATTCCAGAGGAAAGCCAGACCTTTCCACATCATCCCTGGAGCTTCAGAGGAAACTGCACCTTCTCCAGGAGCACTACTCCAGCTGAACCACATCTGCCCCTGCAGGAGGATGCAGCCACCATTGAATGGGACTGTGCCAACACCCTGACTGACTGACGGGTGTCAGCTTGGATTCTGACTCTGGCAGGGTTTGGGATTGTTCTTTGTAATGCTGTATTTCTATTTTAATTTTCCTAGTAAAGAACTGTTATTCCTAATTCCCATATCTTTGCCTGAGAGCCCCTTAATTTCAAAATTATCATAATTTGGAGGGAGGGGGTTTATTCTCCATTTCAAAGAGAAGTTTCTGCCTTTATTGGCAGACACCTATCCTTCAAACCAGGACACCCAGTTATCCTGGATGCTTTTTGAGCTGGGAAGCCCAGAACTGCACAGTGCAGGTGGTCAGCCAGGATGAACTGACCTGGCAGCAGTTCCCACATCCCTGCTCCTCTCTTCTGCTAGGAAGAGAAGGAATCAAAGGGGGAGATGGAGCTGAGCTCTGCCAGTTGCTGCCATTCAGAAAAAGGGGCTGGACAAGATCTTCTTAAACAAAGGCTAAAAAATTAGTGTCCCAGACACAAAACAAGTCCCCACAATTCTGGGCCCAGGCCCAGCCTCCATTATTTTGAGGCAGGAGAGGAGGAGGCAGACACAAAAGGATTAGCTACGCTCGGTTAAATAACTGGCGTGATCCAATTAGAGGCCTGTCCTAGGAACATGGACACAGCTAAGGAGAGGTGAAGCCAACTGAATCCTGTCCCTGCCCTCCTTTCACAATGGATGCCAAGTCTGGACTCCTCAGCACAGCTGCCCATCACTCAGCCCCCCACCAGGCACAGCCAAGTGTGGAATCCTGGCTGGCAGAACGAGGAGCACAATGACCCGGCTCAGGCACAAGCAGGGAGAAGCAGATGGAGAAGCCAAACCTCTCCCCAGCCCCTTTTCCACGGGAAGCAGTGGCACACAGGCAGCACAGAGCTGGCACCTCATTGCCCATCTCCTGCCCAACCTTTGCCATCACTCCCTGCTCCTGCTTGGCCAAGCACCAGAGGCTCTCTGAAGAGGAGCAGCCACGGGCCATTATCAGCTGGCATCTGCAGCCTTTTCGGGTGTCTTTGGAAAGCTCCTCAGCTCAGGGCAGCCTCCACCTTTTTAATTTCTAAAGGCTGATGCTAAGTAATTGTTTAATATCTCCACAGCATTTGCTCCCCTTTATCTCGGGATCCCTGCTGCAATTCATTGACTGAGCTGTCTTTTCTCTTTCTCTATTCCACCGTGGATGTATTAGAAAATGCTTTCATTGTAGGCAGAGATACTTGCTGCTAATTGATGCTTATTATTCCTTTTAAGCCTGTAATTGCTTTCTCTTGTCTAAATTTTCTCCTTTCTCCTCCCCCCCAACTCTTCTTCAAATTGCTTTGGTTTTCTGTTCTAATCAGCCCAAATCCTGGTGTTCCAAAGATTATCTGAACGGGTGCCAAAGGTTTTGCTGTTGCTTTGGCAAGCTGGCTTTTCACATCTGTGCAGTTTACCTCAGCTCCTCGAATATTTACAGGCAAATTGGGTGGCCTGCAACTGGTAATCTCTCAGCTGCCTTAATGAGGGCAGATTTTAGGTGTCATTCCATGCAGACTTTTGATTAGAAGGCTACAAAGGGTCCTCAGAATTATCTCTTACACAACACAGGATTTCTGAGTCAATTCTCTCAGCGGATAATGAAACAAATGGAACAAGTGGAAGGAAATGCAATTTTGTTTGGAACTAAGAGAGAACCTGTTTTTTTCTGATAAGCTGTGTTATTTTTTCCCCAGACCTTTACTGGACTGACCCAAAGGACTTTCCAGCCCATCACTCCCTGGAAGACCAGACTGCCCCTCACTGAAGCTTTCCCAGCCATACTTATCCTGATTTTCTTCTTTAAAATTTTCCAAAGCCTGTGAAGGTCTCTAACTCTGTTCCTTATCTTAATTTTCATGCTATATCCACCTGATCCTTAGGGCTGAGCTCAGCAGCTGCTTTGAGGCACACAAGTTCTTCCCAGGCTGTTCCATTCCCCACAGCCAGCACAGGAGCTGTACAGGCTCTGGACAGGACACAGGGCAGAGCTTTCCCTGCAGAGACTCCAGGATCATCCCCAGAAACTGAAATGAGGGAAGGGGATGCAGAAGGAACAGTTGTTGGGAAGGATAAGGAGTTGACAGGAAGGACTCACAGTTAGGTATGTGTAACAGAAAGATCTTTGAATGTAGAATCTGAAGAAGGAATAGAAATGATAGCAAGTTTTGAGACAGAAAAAAAGAATTGCTGAGCCAGTTTTACTGGGTAACTAAGAAGGCAAAGAGCAAGTGAGCTGGAAGCAGCTTTTATGACTCTGAGCAAAGGATAAATCCACCTCAAACAAAAGATGTTTTTACCAAGAAAAAAGATTTTCACAGACAAACAAAAATGCCATGTTGCAAGTAGAGAACAAACTGTAAAACAACTTCTAGCTTAAACTGTAACAGACTAACTTTTTGTGATTGGAAAATAGGAACAGGAATATGGCAATGTTAGTGGTTATGATAGGCTATAGGTGATAGTAAAGGTATTAATTGGTTGTCATGTTTTAAGATGCTCTGTAATGAAAAGTGTATAATCCATTGTAACCAGAAGTAGAAGGAGCTTTCAGACGAACCCACAGCTGTGGCTGTCAGGCTGTGGGCTGGGCTCTGTCACCCACGACCCGTGAATTGCTGCATCATTTAAATACAATGAACAGCATTTTAAAGAGCCCGTCTGAAGTTCACATCCCTCATTTCGGCTTCTACAAACAGTGAGGACGATGAGCACAGGAACTCTTCCCACTGGGTGGGCAGGAATGAGTGAGCCCCAGAGATGGGAATGGGGACACAGCTGAACTCAGACCCATCCAGCAGCACTCCCAGCTGCACCCTTTGCTCCCAGAATGGTTTCTGGGAGTGCTTTAAATCCTTCCATCCTCACCCATCATCCATCTAGGCTGCAATCTGAGATCCAGGGCAGCACAGCCCACCCAGGGCTCCGTGGGGTTTGAAGGCACAGACTCCTGGAGTGCCTGGTGAGCAGCTGAGCCTGAGCCACCACATAAATATCCCCTGCATCCCAGAGCACCACGCTGGAACAAGAACAATTACGATCACACAGCAACATTTACTGTTGGGAGTTTGCTGCATTTCATTTAAACAAGTTGCTTTTACAGCTCTAGTGACCTGAGGAGCCAGAAATATGAACATTAACAAAGGAAACAAATAAATAACTTATTCCAATTACAGCTTTAATAAGATGCAACGTGCTAGAAGTCCATGTGGATGCAACAGTAATTTCTAATTAAAAACACGCAATTAATTATTAACCTAAAAAAGTTCCAGTGTTATTCCAGCGTGCTCAAATCAGAGCACGCTCTCTGAGTGAATTCAGGATTATGATTGTTAATGCTGGGGCTGTTCTTCTGTTGGCTTGTTTCTCATCTTATCAAGGGAAAAGGTAATTTTCAGCCAGCAGAACAGCACAGCTGATTGGAGGCCATCAGGAGCCGCTGAGCTCCATCCCCCTCACCCTGCCCTAAAGCACTGCCCCTCTGTTTCCTTCTTTAACCCCTCCCAGGCACCTTGGGGAGCTGGCCAACAGATCCAAATCCTGCTGGTGAGGAGATACTGGAACCCAGAGACCTGGGAGTTTTGAGTTTTCTGTGCTTTCTGACACTAACCCCAGGAGAGCACTGCTTGGAGGTCTTGGAGAAGCTTCCAAATTTGGGTGATGGAGTTAAAGTCATGGGTGTGCAGTTGGAATAGAAATAGCTGGAATAGAAAGTTTGTGATTTCACATGGTGAAGGGTTTTGAATTTGATGGTTTTGGAATATAGTAATAGGTATGGGACCAGATGGAGGATTTTGGATGTTGTCTCTTTTCTGTCTTCTTCCTTTTTCTTTATGATTTCAGGCAGTAGTTTCTGGTTGGACAGTTAGTGCTGCACTATGAGTCACAGGAGTTTGGTTATTGGGTCAAAAGTATAAATAATACAGGTGTTAGTTCTTTATTGGATTTTTAGCTTTAAAAGACCTTGTAACTAGCTGGATTCCCCTCCATTTTGCTCACTTTTAGCTGGTAGCTAGAAGTGTGCTGAACTCTCTGTACTTTAGATAAGATTTAATAAACAACCAAGTCTGAACAGGAGAAAATTTGTCCCCTTCATGTTTTTAATCCTGACTGTGAGTGAAGACAGAACAAAATGAAGACAAGGCACTAATTAAGTGGTGCAGTTACCACATTTAGAGGTGGAGCCCCTTCAGTCTGAAGCATCCATTGAGCATTTCAGGACACAAAGTGCTGCTTGGCAACCTGAGCTCTTCCATGCAGGAAAGTGGAACTGGAGAAATTATCCAGCCTACAACTCCACCAGACTGGGAGACCATGAGGAGGGAGACTGCTCAGGGCACCATGGGTTTGCTGTGCATCTCTAAGAAGTTCTTTTCTTCAGGAATTAGCAAGGAAATTTGTGGGCATTCAGCATTGTGGTTGATGCCAAGTGAGAACTTGCTACCCATCCGTGGAACAGAATGATGCCAACAAATTTAAACCAACCCCAACCCAGTTCAGATAAGGAAGATGATTGGACACATAATTGGCAAATAAATCTGGGATTGAGGCACTTCCATGGAGCCCAAAAGTAATTAGGATGTTTGCCCTTGAAGCATGAAGCTGATAGCACAGTGGATTCCTCTGGTAAAAAATGAGTGCAAAAAAAAAAAAAAAAAATTAAAAACCAGTGGCTCTGGGCTGCTGGAATAGAGGCACCCTCAGGAGAGGCCTGAGGCACTGAAATTTTGGAGTCAGACATCAATAGCCTCACATTTTAGAGCAGGGGGCAGATTCAGCTCTCATGGAAGTGAGCAATTTCAAACTACCAGGCAGTGTAGCCTGGTGGATCAAAGATTGGATTGAGACTTAGGAAACCAAAGCTGATTTTTCAGCTCTTCCAAGTAATCTGGCTTCTCTCTGTGCCTTTGCTTCAAGCTCAGAGGAACAATGGAGCCCCTCCCTGTGCACAGGGCAGAGCACCTGGCAGCATGGTCCTACCATGGCACAGAGATATGAACAGAGGAGCTGCACTTCTGGATTTAGTTCCCTGTTTTGGATGAAGATGAAAACGAAATGAACTGTGGATCCAGCTAACAATGGCCAAAAGCTGCCTGGCTGGAACACAGAGTGATGACAATCCTCAGGATGCCTGGAGAGATCTCCTGCCAGCTGAACAGCTTTTCTGCAAGACAAAGGACAGCTTTAGGGGAAAGGGGAGCCTCAACAGGAAGGATGGATGTGAAAAAGCTGGAGAACCAGCTGAGGGGCTCTGTCCTCCCCTGTGAAACCTGCTAAAGGCAAGCACACAGCCATTCAACAGCCACACACAAACCCAGCACTGCAGCTGCTTGTCTGGGCAAGGATGTTGGCACATTAATCCTTGGAAGCTCCCAAGGAGCCTGTCAGCACTAACACAGTGAGGGAAAGAAGGAAAAAGGAGATGGGGACTCAATGTGCCTCAAAACTCCTCGATTACATTCTCCATCTTTGGAGATTTTGGCCAAGTCACAGGGTCTGGAAAGCTCTTGGAAATGCCTTGTGCTGAGCATGGCTGAGCTTATGAAGCCCCCACGAGGCATCCCAGCATTTCCCAAGTCCTGAGCTGTTTCCTGTGCCTTGTGGATCCCAGGAGGGTCAGCCTGGAGAGCTGTGGCTCTGTTTCTCTGGCAAAGACCCTCACTGTAAAATGGATTGCACCATCTTCTGCCCAGGTTTAGCAACTTTGCAGCTGTCTGAAGACCATTCACTGTGTATGTAGGATGTGATGTGTTCTGCAGTTCTTTGGGATGGAAACTTCTTACGGATTTGGGATAGAAAGTGGTTTTGGAATTAGGAAGGCAAGTTAGAGTCCTGCTACCAATAATGGCTCTTGTACACCTGCCCACTTGGGAACTTTCCTGAGTGCTCCTGTGCAGGACACAAGAAATTCTTCCCACACACAATGGAAATAGACACAGTTCTAGAGGTTAAATTACACAAGAAAGCTGCATTTTTAGTATTTAAGAGTGTGCAGAAACTTGTCACTTGCCACTTTCCACAACACAACACAATAACCAGCAGAGCAGCACAAAACTTTGCAGCATCTCTAAAGCATTCTCCCTCTCCACCCAGTGCTTTCCATTATGACCCATTTTCTGGCTTATTTTTCCCCCCCTTCTCTTATTTCAAGTCAAAGCATTTCAACACCCTGCCCTTTGTGAACGTTGTGTGTCAGAAGATCTACAAGGATGGCAAATCGTGTTTGCTTCTGTCTAATCTGTGCAGGCAGCTGGGCCACTTCCATCTGTAATTGGGTGCCTCTGGGGGAGTGTCACTGTCACAGCTGCACTGCTGGGCACCACTGGACTGCAGCAAAGCCAGCACACAGGAGCTGACCTGGGCCTCAGTGTTCTTACACCTAAAAATAGGAAAAGACCAACCTGCAGTTGAGTTTAGGAGGAGAGTCCAAAAAAGTCACTTTTTTTGGAAGGCAGTGAGTCAAACTCAGGCTGTGATGTCTGAACATCCCAGCTGATGCTCAGGCAGTGCAGGAGAGCAAAGCCAGGCTTGCTCCAGGAGACAGCTGGTGACAGTGTCTGCACCACAGTAATCTGTGTTTACAGCAGGGCCACCTTTGGCTGGGAAATGGCACTTAAATAGCAACTGGTTTGTTCTCCTTGTTTGCTTGAAAGCTGTGTGTAATCACCTCCACGGCTGCTGCCTGCCATTCTCATCTGGTAAATGAGACAAATCCAGATGTCTCAGCTTGTAAAAAAAGGCAACACATAAAGCAAACAAGGCTTCAATAAACACCTCTCTTAGATGTTTCAGATTTACTCATTTCGGGGGGTTTTGTTTCTCTTCTTCAAAAAACAAGGTTCCTCCTCCCTGTTTTCTCTTGCCACGTGTAGCAGCTACTGAAAAACATGAGGGGAAAGGAGGCAGCTTTGTTGAACACAAAACAAACACACATTTGCATTTGGCAGCTCCCTTTGAACAAAGCAAGGCCTGTGTGGGATTTCAGGGGAAGGGGGATCTGTCAGGTAGGCAGGAGCTCAGAGCAGCACTAATGTTTTCTGACACCCTGGCTCCTGTTCCCCATACTCAGCCTTCTTCTACACTGAGCTCTGAAAGGCTCAAGCCTTGCCTGCAGAAGGGACACAAGTCTCATGGCTGCAGGGCTTTGCAGGATCTGAGCTCCTGTAGAGACATTTGGGATCACTCTAAGTCTCCACAGGGCTTTGCAGGATCTGAGCTCCTGTGGGATATTTGGGATCACCCTCAGTCTCCACAGGGCTTTGCAGGACCTGAGCTCCTATGGGATATTTGGGATCACCCTCAGTCTCCACAGGGCTTTTCAGGATCTGAGCTCCTGTGGGATATTTGGGATCACCCTAGGTCTCCATGGCTGCAGGGCTCTTCAAGATCTGAGCTCCTATGGGACATTTGGGATCACTCTAAGTCTCCACAGGGCTTTTCAGGATCTGAGCTCCTATGGGACATTTGGGATCACTCTAAGTCTCCACAGGGCTTTTCAGGATCTGAGCTCCTGTGGGATATTTGGGATCACTCTAGGTCTCCATGGCTGCAGGGCTTTTCAAGATCTGAATTCCTGTGGAGTTATTTAGGATCACCCTCAGTCTCCACAGGGCTTTTCAGGATCTGAGCTCCTGTAGGGATATCTGGGATCACCCTCCTCACCCCACAGGAGGTGTGAGGGGGTGCAAACCAGGAGAGGGGTTTTGAGGAGAAAAGGATGGGAAGAAAGGCAGGAAGGGCAGATTTCCACATTGCCTTTAGCCCCCCTATCTGCCCATTCTGCTTGGATTTGTTTCTGAGACTGGACACCTTTGAAGGAAGAAGAAAGTGACCACAGCCCAGGGGTATTAGAGTGAGAGGAACACCTAAGTCCAGGATAAATTCTTTAAAATAACCCATCTCACACATTAGAGTTCCTTATTGCTACAAATACATGAAATAAAACCTTTCCTCATACCTGCAGGCTTCCCCATGCCAGCAATCCCTCTTTTTCTGAGCACAGTGTTCTTAAGACACTTTAAACCCTTGTTATTTGTTATGCACCATTCTAATCCTCTTCTATATCTGCCTTATTGGCAGGGATTTGGAGTCTGAACACGCAGCACAGACTTTGATGCCTTGCTGAGACATCTTGTTACTCACTGTGTAAAGAGAGAGAAGCAGCCCTGGCTGTGAGGAGAGCCAGGACAGGACATGGGAGGGCTGGGATCACACATGGTCCAAAGGAAAAGCAGCTCCACGTAGATGGAGCCAGCTTGGAAAACTGTGGGCCCACACCTTAAAAAAAAAAATATCCTGTTAAGTTATTTCTGAAAATGATAAATATTTTCTGGAGGAGAAAAAAAAAAAAAAAAAAAAAAAAAAAAAAAAAAAAAAAGGGAAAAGTCTCAGGAAGAAAACTGCTATTTTTTACCAAAAAAAAAAAAAAAAAAAAAAAACAACTTAGCTAAACCCAAGAAAAATGTAGCAGTAAAAAGAAAAAGAAATGCAGCTTGTGAAATCCTAAAAATGCAGAGACAGATGTGAAAGGACAGCAATTCTTCAACAAGGATATTTTTGCAGAAATCTGTGAGGCTCCTAAACACGAGAGCCTTTTCAGTCACCCAATAGGAGCAAAAACCACTTGAAGGGCAAAAACCCCATTTGGGGCCAAAGAGGAGCAGATGGGCCAATTTCTCCCTGCAGTGAGGAATGCAGGGAAAGAGAAGGAAGGGAGGATTGCTCTGTGCTCAGCAAGCTATAGCCCTGAGAATGTGAAACACTCCTGAGATGGCCACTAAATGAAAAAAAAAGGAAGGTGAAAGCTCTCAGAGGAGAGAAATGCAGCCCTGCTTCATCCACTTCCAGCTGCTGGGCAAATCTGGGGGTAAAAGTGAGATTCATTCTATAAAGCTGCAGAGGAGCCTGGCTGGGCAGTGCTGACCCCTGGACACTGCTGCAGCCACCAGGGCTCTCAGCAGCTTCACTTTTGTTTGGCTGAGGAAGGAGCAGGTGTTGAGGAAAGGTTTTTAGAGTGCTTGGAGCCCAAGCTCCTTCCCTGCCCACAGAATTGGAAATTTCTTTCCATTTCTTGAAGGACCATGAGCAGGGAAGCTGTGCAGTCCTGCAGAGCTGTGGCCACCCCACAGTTCTGCAGAGAAATGAGCCCCAGCAGCCTCAGGGGAGAAGAAAGGGCTGGAGGCACCTCCAAGGGGCTTTCTTGGGCTTCCCTCCAGATGATCTGAGCTAAGATCCTTCTTTGTGCTGCCAGTGAATTGCAGGCTCTGACTGGAGAGATGATCAGAGTGGAGAGTGTGGGAGGAAGGGCTGCAGGTCCCTGTCCCCTGTCACTGCAGCACTGCTTGGGTCTGAACTGTCAAAATGAGGCAGCAAAGGGTCAGTCAGCTCCCCTGGGCAGCAGCTGCACCAGGGTTTGGCTGCCAGCATTTAGAAACATTCAGGTTCTCAGCAGGGAAAAAACACTGGTGATGGATGTGCAGTGAGGTCACCCATTCACACCCCCATCCCATCCCATCCCATCCCATCCCATCCCATCCCATCCCATCCCATCCCATCCCATCCCATCCCATCCCATCCCATCCCATCCCATCCCATCCCATCCCAAGCAATCCACCACAAACACACAACCACAGCCACCCAGTGGGTGTTTAACCTGAATCTGGGCTCCAAACTGCCAAACTCAGGCCAAGTGTAGATCCCAACAGTGAATCTGCACCATGAACAAACTCAAGAGGCATCTCTGTGGATTCCTGCCCGTCCTGATTTGATTTGCAAACTCATCAAAGCCATTAAGGGACAAACAGGAACCCTGAGCCTACCTGTGCAATCAGATAGGAACCTGCCAGAGTCAGGAAAACAACGTGTTGCTTCATTTAATTGCTTTTGTTCCTTTAATACTGCTGGGCTCTGTGAGCCCTCAGACTCGTGGGTGCACTGGGACTCACATGTTGACAAAGATGTTGGAGAAGTTGTTTCCCCCAGAAGCTGCACGTGCTGGGTTTGGTTTTGCAAGCATGAGCTGTGCTCAGATCATCTCCAAGCTTTGTTAGGAAGGAGGAATTCAAGCAACATGGCACTGATCTCTCCTCGTTACCCCAACCCTGTGATTTGAATGGATCTGACTTTGTAATCTCAGCACTGTTAATACTGATTTAAACCAAATTATTACATATTTATATCAAGCCTGGCAGCAGAGTCTCCCCTGTCCTTCAGCATTAGCAAGTGAAGCTGTGAAGCAGCTGATGTCCTGGAGAAGGGGAAGGGGAGCAGCCCCCTGAGGAGGGAGGTGGCAGTGCCAGGACCTGTGCAGAGCTTTGCTGTGCCTGCTGCCCGCTCCTCTCTGGGTATTGTCCCCACCTGGATGCAGGATCCAGCACACAGAGCATTGAGGAGCCCCTGCCACCCTCCTTGCTGGTAGGTAGGACAGGGATGCTGTCACAGCCAGCTCAGTGAGCAGTGACTGCTGTCTGCACCTCATACCACGAGCTACAGGTGCTGCACAGGCTGGGGATTATCTCCTACCCAAATCCAGCACCATTTGTTCAAATCCCTGCACCACCTCTTCTTAGAAGATCTTGGGCTATTTACATTATATTTAGCAAAAGAAAATGTTCCAGGGAAAGCCAAATAAAATCCATTCTCTGCTGTAATTCCAGACCAGGTTAAAAACAGAATAAGGAGTTTTACAGTGGTATCAGTGCCCTGGCTTTGATCACAGCCCTGTTGGTGCTGTGAAAATGTGAGTGAGACACCTCTTGCCTCAATGGCACAGAATTCTCTCAGGCTTTCTAACCTCCCTTTGATGAGACCACACAGCTCAACAGGAAGTCCTACAAAGTATTTTATTTCTGAGGGAGCACTGCTAAATTGTTTTGCTGAACTGATGTAAGATATTTCAAGTTTACAAAAGAAAACCAATTTTCAAAGGGTAAAACTGTTGGGAAGTGATTTAATTGTTATTTTTCCAACACAAAGGAGTCCAGCAAGACCTCCAGTGAAATGGATTCCTACAGTAAAGGGTCATTTTTGATGAACTGTCATTTTTCTGCATTGTGAAATTCAACATTCCTTGAGAATCACTATCTCCATTCTTCATGAGTGAGATAAGAAGACTCAGAGTTAACTGAAAGGTAAGAACTGTGTTTCCAAAAGAGTTCCCCTTTCTTCCACTGAAATTTTCGATTTTAAAAGATTTCACACATATCAAAGGTGGGAACAGCTCTAATAACTTTTCCCCTACTCTGTTTTTAAAGTAGATAAATCTTCAGGCCAGTGACTCTTATAGCCTATGTACAGACTTCAACTCAACAGAATCCAAATTTCCAGCAGTGTAATTAATGTTCTGGGAGTAATTAGTAAAAGCCTTGTTTTTTAAAAAACTCTGATTTAAGAGTGGAAGGTGCTAGAGATGTTTGAACTCCATCCACCAAGAAGAAACTCAATGTATTACTCCTCAAAATAAAAAAAAACAAAATTCCACTCATTTTTTTTTTCCAGCAGCACTCAGAGGCAGTCACAGGCTCAGAATCCAGAAGAAAGTGGAGTTCAAAGCAAGGGGAAGGAGTGGAAATGAAGAGGTCTGGGGAGAGGCACCACTATTAACTCCCATTGCTGCCTCTCCAAACAGAGCAGCCTTTGACATCTGATCTTTGGGCTCCTCGCTGGGCTCAGCTGACAAATGGCTCTCTCTGATTCTTGGAAGGAAAGAAAAATAACAACCCCCCCCTCCATCCCCTTTGGGTCATGCTACCCCATCCAGCTTGGAGAAATCATTTATCATTTATCTGATGGCTTAAGCACATCTGCATAAGAAGTGGCACACACCCAGAGAAGCTCTCTCTATTTCACAAATCCTTAGCAGTGCATTTTTTAATAGAAAACATCAATCCCGGGTAGCCTGAAGGAAAGAACCCTCTTTAATCATCCCCCACGCTGAGGACTAATTTCAGACAAAGGCTCAATGCTCCCAGTCACCTATAGCATGGAGTAACTCCGATGATTCCTAAATTCACAGGGAAAGGTTCAATCGCCTTTTCAAAGCTGGATTGCAGATCCTGTGTTAATTACTACGGGAAATTACATCTCCAGTAATACTCAGCAAGGCTTTACAATAAATGCTGTCTGATCTATTCCTGCTCAGCCTTGAACTCTTTGTGGAATATTTGTAAATGTAATGGGTACTTCATTTCCACCACTGCTCCTGAATAATTCATACAGTGGAAGATCCTTGCATGGTTCCGTGAATTGAGAGACTTGGGGTATTTTGTTCTCTATAGTTAATGGATTAAAACAGTTTTTTTTTCAGCTATGAAACCAGGTAATTTATCACCACAAACCCAAGTATGGTTCATACATCACTGAGTCAACTGAGAAACACATCTGTGAGTCTGGATATCAGAACAGAACAATCAACTATTTTAAATCATCCCATGTTGTCCGAAAAACCAACAGAGTTGCAAAATAAAATGCTGAGAAACTGCCTCAGATCAGTCAAAATATTTTCTTTTTTTTTTTTTTTTTTTTTTCAGGGCTTTAATTCAACCATTTTGTTCCTCCACAAAACAGCTCATTTTGAAACATCACATTGAAAAGTGAAAAATAAATAAATCAAAACTCCTTTCCATTCAGAAAATGTCATAACTGGGAGCTCCAGCACTTTCAAGATATTCCTCCCCAGCTCCCTTCCAAGCAGAATTGTCAAAGTTGGTAAGATTTCTTCAGCAATTTCTGTTTTATCAAAATGACATTTTTCCAGACAAAACTGTTGCAACGAAAAAAAAAAGTCAAAACCAAAATTCAACAAAATTGAACATCTCTGATGTAATTGTCTTTGACAAAAAGAGAATGTCTCAAAGATGCAAAACCTCTCCCTGGGTGAGTCCCAGAACATCAGGCTGACACATCCAGGTTGAACATGCAAGTTCCTCTTAGGTAACAACAAAAAAATGAATCAACCTGAACCTCAGGGGCCAGAGGTACCTTCAAATATGTTCAGAGCCAAGTGGAGACTTCCTAAACTGCAATTCCTACAGTTTTAATGAGGAAATTCCACGTTCCAGCCTTAAAATGTGAGGAAAATAACACAGATATCTTGTGAGCATCCATCTCTGCAGCTGAGCACTGACCTCTGGGTTCTGCACCCTGCAGGATTTGGTGCTGGAGCTCCTTCCATGGGTTTTGGTGCAATTTGCACTTCAATCTCTGTTTTTCTGTTTGCCCCCACCAGGCACCAACTCTCAGTTCCCACCTGATCTCCTCAGCTGGACTGAGATGTGCCCAGCCAGCAGCTGCCTTGTCTCCACCCAAATCAGCTCATCACAGGAACATCCCAGGTGTCACACAGGGCTGGAGTTTCCAAAAGCTGTTTACAAAGCTCTGCTGTGGGGCACCACCTCCATTTCCTCAGTGTCAGCAACAACTCTGCTCAATTCAGCTGCCAAAATGACTCTTCCAACTCTTCTGCCAGGAGAAAATGCCCAGGAATGCACTGGAGGAGAACAAATCATTTTGGCTTTGGCTCAGTCACCATCACCAGCTGTAATGAGATTCCCAGGATCTCATGCTGCTCATGTCAGACATTTCCACAACCCCTTTCCTGTGGAAGGATTGCACAGATGGAGCTCCAGGCACAGACAGAAGGTTGAGCAGGATATGCAGAGGGAAGTTCATCATTCCCAGGCAGAGAAGGTGAAATTGCTCTCCAGAGCTGAGCTGATCCTGCAGATTGGGGTGAAAACACTGAAAATCACCTCTGTTTTTCCAAACATCACTCAGGTGGGCACTGTTTGCTGTCAGGGAAGAAGGATCACTCCTTCCTGACCCTCATCTCTGCAGCAGCATGAGCAGGGTTTGGGGTTTAAAGCTCTGCAGTGTGTGGGGCAGGAGGGCCTGAGCACTGACCCCTGTGCAGGGATGAGGATGTGAAATGGCACAGCTCAGCTCAGGGCTGCTGAGACAAAAGGTGAAGTGCATTTTCAAAGGACAACAAATTTTCCATGTTGAGCAGAAGAGGTCACTGGTACTGCAGGTGCCTGTGATGGAGCAGGACAGATGTTTCTTTCCTGAATTCACAGGGTTGGGACTGCCCTTTTAACCAAATTCCAAGCCCTTATCTCGGCCAGAAAAAAAATTATCCTGTACAGATTTGCAGAATTCAGGAGCAGAGCGGGTCTAATGTAGTGTCAAACCTCATTTCTTTCCATCACAGACACCACATTTTTCTTCCTAAGCACTGCCAAAACTCTCCCTGGATGGATGCAGCACATCCTCAGCCCACCAGCCAGCCTGAGCAACCTTGGTGTGAGCAGCTCTTTTCCTACCAGAGGAAAATTTCCCTGCAAATGGCAAACCCTAAGGGAGAGTCACCAAATTTTCCCAGTGATTATTAGGATAGTGCCTGCCCAGCAGAAGTAAGAAACTTGCTGAGATAGATAGTGGAGCGGAGTGGAGTGTTCTGCTCCAATCCAATTAAAAAGGTATTTGGGAAAATGACAAATGCACCACAGAGCTCAGCACTGTCTGGGCTAGACCTGGAGCTCTGCGTGCTTTAAAAAGCAATTAAGACAAGACAAGAATCACCATTAGCCTTGGGGAAAGAAAAACCCACAAGGCATTTTTAGCCCAAGGCAAGAAAAACAGAGGGGAAATGTTCCCTCCAAATCAGAGCAGAGTCTTTGAAGCCCAGGCTGAGCCCCCCAGAGCACAGGAGCACAAACAAGGTTTGGCTCTGTCTGACCAAGCTCAGCCAGGCTCTGCCCTGTGAGGGCAGCTCAGTCCAGTGTGAGACAGGACCATGATTTATTCACACAGTTTTGAAATTCTGGGGTCTAAAATGACTGAATGCAGAGAATAGGTAGCAAGAAACAAGCAAGCAGCAGGGCATCCTTCCTCTGCCAGGCTCACTGGATGGCTCCAATTCCTGATTCTTCTGCCTGAAGATGTGTTCTGCCCTGTCCCTGGTGGTAAATCCTGGCTGAACATCCACATCTGCTTCCATAAGCAACAAGAAATTGAAAATCTCTGAACAGGAATGCCAAGAATTCACTTTGGAAGCATGTGGTTCCTCATTTCTGATAATTATCCAAAAAAGCAAAGATCTAAATAAAAATATGGGAAATGTGTTGTTTCCTTATTGCAAGATAAAGTAAAAATTATAAATGTCTCACTCAAATCAAAATGAAAGCATTTGTTTTGACACATTCCAGTTTAAAATGATGCTGGAAGCGACATGTTTCCATTCAATGTTTTGATTTTGACAAAAATCTTTCCAAAAAAAACAAAAAAAGAAAAAAGTTTTGCTGCAGTTTTTTCTGCCAGCTCCCAGAGGGATCAGTCAAAGCTTCCTGAAGCTCAGAGTCATTAGCAAGCTGTCACAGAACTGAGACCCTAAAATGCATTTGACACATCAGATCACAGTTCCATCAGACCTGGAAATCGTGCCAGTGCTGGATCTTCACATCTAACTCTTGGATCTGACTCCTTCAGGATTCACTCTCTTCTCTGATGGAGCAAGAGAAAGGAAATTAGCCTGGGAATGAATCCCCCCTGGCCAAAAACCACCAGATTCAGCTGCTGTGCAGGAAGAGGAGCTCGTGGATGATCTGGTGACATTCCCACTGTCCAAGAAGCACAGGCAGACACTCACTCCTTCCAGGGAGGAGAGAGCAGCAGCACCAAGATTTCAGGAAAAGAGCAGCAGAAAAAGCATCCTGTTGTAACTCTGAGCAGGAGGCTGGGGATGTGGTGGGCACACACCTCAAGGGGCTCAGCCCAGGAATGCCCCAGCCTGAAGATCCCATGGAAAAGCTGCAAAATGCAAAACCTGCTGGTCCTGGCAGAACAAAAGGTTGGACTTTCCCCATCTGGCAGCTGACCTGGCTTTTCCTGCAGAGCTGAGCTGTTCTGGCTGCTCAGATCACAGAGCTCTCTCTCTCTCTGAGCATGGAGATAATGACTTTGCAGGAGAGAGATTGTTCCTGCTCCAGTGAGCAAACCCAAGGCCTCCACAACACGACCCCACACTCGGATTTCTTGTTGCAGTTGAAACAAACATATGTTCAAACAGCCCTGACTCGAGTCCATGTCCAGGTGGCTGCACAGAGCTGTTGGTGCAGGCAGATGTCCCCACTTAGACACTGGCAGTTCCAGGGCACAGCTCTTCCCCTTTTCCAGGCAGCCAATCCCACTAGAGCTTTGGGGACATTTCTTGCAGGGAAGTGGCACAACTCCTGTGGCACATTTCCATGCTCCAGAGTCCAGCTGAATCCCAAGTGAAGTCTTTTATTGTCACCACTGTGTTCCTCCCAGAAAAAAGATCAGGTTCTCCTTGAACAGGAAAAGCATCACAAGGAACACAGCATCCTGTACATGGGATATCAGACTGAGCTCCAGCTCACCCTGCCCTCAGTGAACTGCAGAAATCTTAGGGTTTAGGGTGTGGATTTCTGCATCTTCTCTGGGAATGTCCCATCTTCTTGCATCCCACACTCAACCAAGATGTTATATTAACAAATGAAATTATCTCACCCCAGATCTGGCTAAAACTCTCTTTTTTTCATGCAAGGACATTCACTGCTTCCTTCTCCCCAGCAGAAACTTCTCTAAGGAAGGAGAAGATGGAGTAAAACATAAATGAGGAATTGACATTCATCAGCTGATGCAGCAATGCTAAACCATCCTCTTGGATCACCCAGACCCTCTGGATGATCATTAGCTCTCAGGGTGTTTCAGTCAAGTTTGCAAGATGCTTTATATCAGTCAGGAGAGACTTTCTAATCAACTGACACAGTTTAAAGCATTTTGGATGGGGAGGCACGTAGGTAGGAACGTGAGCCTGAGCACAGATGTATAAAATTGTAGGTGATCAAAGGTAGTGCATCCAAGGCAGGATTAAAAGACGTTTAATACAGCTTTTCCCAATAAGCCAGAGAGATGAAAGAACTGCCACAAGGCCTTGCTTGAGGCTTAGAAATTGCTCTGTGAAATCAGCTGCAATTGGTAATTAAATGGAAACCTTGGGGGTGTTCTGAAGACTTTTTTCATAGCCTGGCATAAGGGAACTCATCTTTAAATTACGTAGACTTTTACCATCCACTGAGGTGAAGGTGAAACACCATCCTGCTGCTCCTGCATGTGCTGGCTCTGTGCAGGAGCAGATGTGGCTCCTCAGCCTCTCTGTGCCAGGATCAGGGCACACAGTCCTGAATCTGAGCCCTTCAGAACATTCCTGGTTTCCCAGTGGTTGCCCTCAGCTGAGGCAGCTGTAAACCAGGGAATTGTGTCCCAGCAGCTCCTTCTCCTTCTTGGAGGTGTACACAGCTCCTGCACAGCGCTTCCAGAGAGAGCCCAAGGCAGGCAGATCTCTTGGTTCACTGGGATGTGGGGGAAAAAGGGAAAAAGGAGAATGACAGTGGGGTTTTTAACCAACTGTGAGGGGTTGGAAATTCTGAGTGTGCCCATTTGGAAGGGAAACCAGAGCAGGGCAGAAAGCTCAGCTGTGTGGGTAGAGCACCCAAACAGACCTGGCAGATTTTGGCTGAACTCTCACTCTGCCACCACTTTGCTGAGTGCAGCTGAGGCTGAGCCCTTCTCATGGCCCATTTCCCTTCTCTTTGCAATAAAAGGGGTCGGTCCTTTTGATCTACTTGCAAGAATGGGTTACTCACTGTTTGCTTGAAGAGTTCCTAGGATAACAAGGGCTATAAACAAAGCAGACCTGCTCCCCTGGATTGCAGTTCAACAGCGTTTAGAATCCTGTTTGATGCAAAATGCTTTGGTTCCTGCTGTAGCCTTTCATTTCTAGATGGCACAACACTCACTCTGAGGCAAAGTACTCCTTCAGACAAAGCTGAATCTGCTGAAAGTAGCACTGGAAATCCTTTTTTTCAGCAGAACAGGCAGCAGGTGAGACAGCTCAACAGCTGCTGAAAAACAAACTAAGACCAAAAACGTTTGAAAAAGAATTAAAAGCAAGTTCAGTAAAAGAAATAAAAATAAAAAAGGGTGCTAAATCTCCCCTGAATACAATGCAGGTAGTCAGAAATAGCTGCCAGAGAGAGATAGACAGCTGATATAAATAGTAGTGACTCATGGTGTAATGGGGATCCAGTTCAGGGGAACAAATCCCTATCAGTGGCTCAGACAAAGCCTCCTCCAGCAAACACCTCCGAAGGCACAGGCCTAAATACCTCCAGGGATTTGGGAACACAGAGCTCAGG
The DNA here is from genome assembly GCF_029582105.1 of Oenanthe melanoleuca. NCBI lineage: Eukaryota > Metazoa > Chordata > Aves > Passeriformes > Muscicapidae > Oenanthe > Oenanthe melanoleuca. The sequence goes on from NC_079352.1 coordinate 5,532,984, forward strand.
ATAATGCCTCTGAGGCAGAAAGCCCTTTGTGGCAGTCCCCTGGCCAGGCAGCATCCAGTGCTGGGGATGGCTTTGGTTCGTGGCCCAGGAGAGATGGATTTATGCAGAGCATAAGGAGACTCTCTCAGACAGATGTCAGAAAAAATCTCCATGCATCAACTGTGCTGCTGCTGCTGGAACCTGTCTGCCAAGAGTCCCTCCTTGAGGGCCTGGGAAACAAATAAAAGTGCTTTAATTTCCTGAGGACTCTGTGCTTTCCTAGCAGAGCCCTGGGCCTTTCCAGCCCTGGTTTGCAGAAGGTGCCTGTCCTACACCTGCTGCCAGTGGCACACAACCAGTTCACCTCTGGCATGCAGCCTCTACAGGATTTCTGCCAGTTCTATTTGGCTCTGCAATCTCATATAAAGTTCTCCAGCATGTCCTACCAGTGTCCAAACCAAATATTCCCAGAGGACACAGCCCCTCAGAGTGATGAGCAAAGCCAAAGGAAGCAGTGAGATGAGGGAGGGATGGAGCTGCTCACCCTGAGCAGAAGGCTGTTCACATCTCTGGAATGCCAGGTGCAATGGTGACTATCCTTTCTTTTCCTTCTTCTCTCAGGGTTTCTGGAGCTGTCACTGGAGGAGATGCTCTTTGCATCCAGCATTTCCAGCCTCTGAAATTGCTTCCTGCCCTGTGCTGATGTGGAAGTCAATCCCAGAGGCAGAGCAAGCCTAAGAAATAAAGAAGTCTGACCCAGAACAGGCAGGTCAGCAACTGGATATTGCACAGAAATGGCAGTCTCTCCAACACAGAGATGCTTTTCTTTCAACTGCTTTTAATTTTTTTGCCCCTCCATATAATTCTCTAATAATCACCCTATTAACAATGTTCCATTTGCCACACAACTTGGGATATTAATCCTATTAGTTGGTACTAATCCTTTGCAAAACAAAATGGAAATATTCCCTCTCTCATTTTCTTGGGGTAAAAAAAAAATGAAAAAGGAGAGAAAGAGGTGGGGAGAAGAGAAGACAAAGATGCTTTCAGAGGTTTGCTGTTTTGTGAGTTAATTGAATGGAACTGGGTCTCCTGTGGTCTCCATACAGAATTCCATTATCATGTAATGGGGAGTCACATCCAGCCTGTTGATAAGACACAGCCTGTCAGATTAAGCATTAACTATCATATTTGGAAACCATGCAGTTTTCTACCCATTGGGGCATCCAAACACAATATCCCATTTCCCTTTCCTTCCCCCAACACCTTTGCCTTTACTGCACATTAATTAAAGAACAAGGGGAGGGGGAGACTGGTCCATGCTGCTGAGCCCAAGATAAACTTTGCTGAGTAGGGAGGAAGAAATGAAGTGAGCATCCCAGAGAGCAGAGATCTTTCTTATAGGCTTTCATTTCTCCACCCACCCCCACTTGTGCTGTATTTTTTCATATTTCTGTGAAGAATTACTGGCAGTTTCCATCCTCCCTTGCTCCACAAGGTGAGACTGGCACCTACTGGAATGATCCTGGAAAAGCTGAGACTGAGAAGAAAAAAACAAACCTTTTCTCAGCTTAGTTTCTTCTCCAGCTTCACATTATTTTTCCCCTTCATCAGGCAAACAAACAGCTCTGCACACACAGAGCCAGCACACACTGGATTTGACACAGCTCCATTTTTAAGCTGGTTTGTGGTAATTTGGGGGAACTATCACAAGTCCCTTCATTTCTGTCAGCCCATGGGGAGGGAACCACAGGCACAGGTCCTGGCAGAGCTCCTGTGGGTCTGTGAGGCTGCTCCCTCTTCACTCATGTCTCAGCACTTAATGGAGGAGCAAACATCCCTGCAGGTACATTATCCATCTCCATCCACTCATCTCCCCTTCCCTCCCATGCCTTTTCCTAAGGAGGATTTCCTTATGGGATCTGACCACCCTCTGGGATTTAGATTTAGACCCCCAAATGCTGTTCTCCCATGATTAACCCCTAGTCCTAAACTTACTCTTTGATGTTCCACTCCAAAGTCCCACTGGCCAAACTCAATCAAGCAGCAACTTGGCTTCCCCTGCCTCTGTCCCTGTCCCATGTGTCCTTGCTGGGCCCACTCTCCAGCCAGTTCCAGCCTTGTTCCCACTCCAGATCTCCAAGCTGGCTCAAACAGACCTCCAGCAAAGCCCAGCCACCACTGCTGGTGTCCTGTGAGCCCTGGAGAGCACATTCTGCATCCAGCACTGTCTGATCCCCCATGAGAGCTGCTCTTTCTCAGTCATACTCTCCTAGTTTTGTTCTGTGTATTTTATCATGAGCAAAGAGCCTCCCAGCTCAGAGACTGTCACACCAAAAGTCCCAAAATAGGCACCACAGGTTAAGCAAAGTGAAGTGAAATGGCTGCATGGCACAGCAGGATTTGGAGAGAACAAGGGAGAATCAGAGAGAAAAGCTGGAGGACAGAGCCAATCCTGCAGACTTGGAGCTGAACAAAGTGCAGCTGGAGGCTGGGAACATCTCATGGACTGGAGCTGCCTCCATGAGAGGGATGAAGCTTTATTAGGAGTGAGCTCTGTCTGTTTGCACTGCCTGCCCCCAGGGCTGCTAACCTGAGCAGGAATGATTCACAGAGCACTGAGCCATCCCAGCACGGGCAGCAGGCACCTCCTGATTAGCAAATCTAATCCTCCCTCTCCAAACCTCTCCATCAGGGAGCTCTGGCTTTGGGGAACAGCAGCTTCTGAGCACCAAGAGCCAGGGGCTGCCAGACCCAGTGCCCCTGGCTGGGCTGGGGAGGATTCAAGCAGTGCTGTGTCCTGGGGAGCTGCCTGACAAACACAGGGTTCAGCACGTCCTAATTGCTCTGCAAACAAACAAACAAACAGCCCTTTGTTTGCACAGCAGCTCTCAGGAGAGGCCTCACAGAAAGGTGGGCTGGGATGTTCCTCTCCAGCTCACAGATTGATCGGCTCCCAGCTGGAAGGAGCCAAGGGATGCTCAGCAGGCTGGCCTGGTGTGCGTGCCTGAAGGACACAGAGCCTCCTCCTCCCAGCAGAGCTCCAAGATGCCCTGCTGCTCTCAGGAACATTCTGAATAATGACCAGGAGTGGCAGAGAAAAAGGAGCTCCTGAGGCAAGCTCTGAAGGGCTGTTAGAGTGAAATTCCTCTGGATTTACACGGGGGTAAAACAGAGTGGATTGCACACTCAGCTGAGTGAGTGATGGAGCCACAGGCTCTGATGGGAACTGGGACAAAGACAGGGATCAGGTCCAGGGGAGGACATGAGGGTTCAGCCACCAGCCAGCTCATTGCCTGGCAGCAATTCATAGCCTGGTTCTGAAATCAATGCAGGCTGGGAGCACTCAGCAGCCAGACCAAGCCAGGTCTGTCATTTACTGTCATTCTGAGCTGCTAGATCACTTTCTCCAGTTTTCCAAGAGGAACAGTTAGGCAGAGTGGTGAGTTACTCCCCTTTGTAGGCTCTGTTTTCTGTTTTTCTCCTCTCCTAATTGTCACCCCAACTTCCTTTCCACTCCTGGAGAACAGAGAGTGATGCTCCAGCATCCCACCAGAGCCTCTGCAACCTCAGAGCTATGGGAAGAGAGAAGGTTTTGCTGGGTTTTAGGGCATAACTTCCTCTCCATCTTCATGGATGTCCTTCCTTAACCCTTTGCTGAAGAGGAGCCAGCTCTGCCCATGCTTCCAGGAACAGCTATATCCCAACCACCACCAGGCTTCTTGCCAGATCCACAGCCCATGGATCCAGCCAAAGAGGATCAAATGCTTTGAACATTCAGTGTCTTGAATTATCTCCTCCCCTGTGCTGGCCAGCACACACAGGAAACACCTGTGGGCACCACATACAAAGAGCTGCTCTGGAGAAGACTGAGATACACTGGATGGGACAGTGAAATTCCCTTTCATGGCACAGGGACATTCCCTTTCCTGGTCCACCTTAGGGATTTATGGCTCCAAATGCCAACACAAGGCAGAAGATGATGTTTTATTCTCCTGAGAAGAGAATAAACCAAGTTTATTCAACCAACCACAAGTGCTGACTTGTGACTCTCATTGCCCTGAAGATCCCCCTTTGTGTAGCTGGTTCTTTTAGGAAGGAGATTCACCCTGCCAGAAAACTCTAGCTGGGTTTCTCACTGCTGCAAAGGGCTTGGGAAAGAAAAATGTTGACCTCTTTCATCCTGCCTGGGTCAAGGGAACAGTGGCTCTGGTGATGGATGGTTGACTGTAATTCCTGCCTGCTCATTTCAGCAGTGAGAACAGGCAGCAGCTGGAGCATGCTCAAAGCAGAGAGCAGCAGGCAGGGGTGGAAATCCCAGCGGCTCTGCAGAGCAGGGAGGTGTGAAGGGGACAGGGGAATCAGAGTTCTCATACCAGGCAAGGAACCTGGGGCTTTTCCTTGGGTGGAAAGCTAAAATGCAGCCTGCTGGCTGAGCCATTCCAGCCTGCAGCCCCCAGAGCCACATCAAGCTCAGCATGTGCTGCATCCTGCCTGCCACTGGCAGCTGCCTGCTGCAAATGGAGAGGGGCACTCAGGCATGGAGGGGAAAGGAGGGGTCCAGCCAGACCCAAAGCTGCTTTTGCTATCTCACAGCATGAAAGCAAATAAATCTGCTCTTAAGGGAGCCTCCCATCCATCAATAGCTCCACACACACAGAGTTCAAGGCCAGAATAGACCACAGGGTTTGATCTCCTTGCCTAGCAGAGGGTGGCCAGGAAAATTTCTGTGTTTCCTCACCCCAACAGCAAGCCTTAAAAACAAGAGCACCCAAACTCTACCCCTCAGCTCAGCACCACGTAGCCATGGGAGCATTCCCAAATCAGAATGGTGCAGTGTGGTGTGTGGGGGTCTCCTCCACATCCCTGGAGCTGGCACCAACCTCAGCCCCCCAGCGGGGCAAATTGCCCAAATTACACATTACAGAAGTGGAGGTGAAAACAGGAGAAGCTAAAATGGCCTTCCAGCGTTTCTGCAGGACCAAAAGCAAGGCAGCTCCGTGGCTGCTGGGGCAGGGAGCAGCAGCCCTGAGCACGGGCAGGTTGAGCAGGAGGGGAAGGACGCATTGCGAACCCGGTCCAACCCGGAATGGCCACGGCTGGTGTAGCAGCAGTTCCCTCTAGTGGGAGAACAGCCTGCAGAAAGCCTTTCAAACCATCACACACACACAAATGCAGGGGTTTTAGAGAGCTAAAGAAAAACTGCATTGAGAGTAACTATAAAAATGGGCTTGAAAACAGAGGGAAATGGAATATCTTGAGGAAATAAAGTCATAAAGTCTGATTATCACTTGCAGTACTATTTTTTACTTTTCCAAGAAAGCCATTTAAGACCTGTTTTTTCAAGTATATCTGTGCAGGGAGATTGCTGGGTTGGAAAGCAGGCAGGAGTCTGCTCATATTCATGAAGCCAGGCCAAGACTGTTTAAATACCCAAAGGTCACAGCAAAGCCTAGGGCTGCGTGTCTTAATCCTGCTCGCTGCCTGAAAGCTGCTGGGTGTGCAAGGAGTCTCTGTACTCATGGCAGAGGCCCAACACATTTCCCCAGGACATCAGAGCTGGTGAAGTCGTTTTGCTTTGGCTCATGGATGAAAGATTTTGCTGTTAGAGGAGGGGGGGAAGTTGGGCAAGGGCTGCTGTGTTGGACATAAAGGATGCAGAGGATGCTGTGCTCTGGATCCAGATGGGATCAATATGCTCTCCCCAGTGCCCTGCTCTGAGATCACACTGACACTGCCTTGACAGGTGCAGCATTAGAACCTCAATAGAGTGGAATTATGTGGTTCCTTCGGGGCTCTTCCCATGCACAAGCCTATCTAACCTGAATGTTTTATATTTATATATCCCTTCATCCACTATTGAAATGCACCTACCCCTAGGGAGACCTTTGAGGTGTCTAAGGCTCCAACCCTTCTGATTTGGGCAGAGATAAATACACTAAGAGAGCCTGAGAGCCTTTTTTTTTTTTTTTTTTTTTTTTTTTTCAGATTAAAGATCTAAGCATTGTTTCCTGCAAAGCAGCAGTTGTAAAGGAGTGAGTGGATTTAAAGAAACACAGTCCACTTTTACAGCCAGGGGTAGGAGGGGAATTAAAAACATCAGTGCCAGACTCAAGGTGGTTGTTCCTACAGAGATGATCCAAATTCAGCATCTCACAGGAATCTGTGCTGGTGTTGACACAATGAGGGTGAGGCAGGAGGGAGGGCTGGCATGGGAATGTGTCACAGATCAGGTCAGAAGTGGTGGGAGGGGTGACAGGCACAGGGAAGGGGTGGGTTAAGCCCAGCACCTCTCCTGGGAGATGGCACAGCCATCCCTCTGTAGGATGTGTCATGTACAGCCCCTCACAAGTTGCCTCCTTTCTTCAAGCTCCAGTTACTGCCAGCAGATTTGGCTGGGGACTCAGAGTCCTGGTTTCTGATATAGCCATAAGTTATCAAATTCCCCTTTGATCCCACCTTCCTCCCAGTGCATCCTCCCAAAGAGGAAAAGCCCTCAGCAGACTGGAGGAGACTCAGCACCCCAGGGTCTGTCCCAGCAAGGCACAGCATGAATATCAGAGCAGCACAGAAAGATGCCAGTCCCAGGCACTGATCCCACCCTGGATCCTGCTTATTTCACTGGGAAGCCTCCTGGGAGAGATTTACTCACCCTAGAGAAGGGAGGAGCCTGGCCCAAGGTGACTGGGCTGCAGGACTGGAGCAGAGCCCAGAGCTCTCCCAGAGGTTTCCTGAGAGGCAGAGGGAGGGAGGGAGGGAGGGTTTGGCTCTTTGGAGGGTTACTCTGCCTTCCAGAGCAGAAGGCTGTGAATTCCCATTCCCACACTGCATGCTCAGTTAAAGTGACAGATGACTGGATGTGTGCACGAGCCTCCATCACTGGAGAAAGGGTAGTGCAGATGATTTCTTGGAGAGAAAGGATAAAAAAAGAGAGAGCAATTTGGAGTAAATGAGGAAAAAAAGGGGAAGAGATTCTCTAGATACATAACGTGCCACTGCAGAACAAGGGACATGCCTAGGGAAATTTTTAAAAAGTTTTTAGAAAAAAGCAAAGCTAAAAAAGAAAAAGTATCCTATTAAGATTAATGGTTTCTGGCTTTCCATCTCCCTCCAGCATGGCTCTTCCATTTCCATAAACCCATTATCCTCACTGCTGTTTCACTTAATTGGAAAATGTCTATTGCAACCTAGCATGTTCCAAGACAAACCTTGGATGTATATATAACAGGCACTTAAAAGCTTTCAAATATTTCAAATTTGCTCAACACAATTACATGAACAAAAACCCTGTGGGACTTTATTCTTTCTAGAAAACAAAAACCACCCAAAAAAAAAAAACCAAAAAACCCAAATGCCACAATAGTCATAAAGCATGTGTTCACAGGGCTAGAAACATCATTACATTTATCCTGATTAGCATTCCCTAAGCTTTTATGTGCACACAGTTATTGCCAGCGGAGGGAAGAGGGGACAGTAGGAAATGGCAGTCAATGATTTGGCTGCTGAAGGTCAGGGAAGTGAAACAAGATTTGTTTCACTGCAGTGACAGCCATCAAACAGGGACAGTGTGTGCCAGGTGCCCTTGGAGCTGCATCCTCCTGGGAAAGCCCTGGGATGAGTTTGGGGAGGGCAGGGCAGTGAGCAGGAACTGGGATTTCCTGGTGGTTTCTGGCAGCTCTGCAGCTGTTGAGGAGCAGGTGAGCTCCTTCCCTGCACTCCTCCTGCTGTCCTTTCCCTGTCCTCACTGACCTCTCCCAGAGCACTGCTTTGGGGGACCAGGGCACACCAGGACCTGGAATTTCCACAGCAGCAACAAGATAAAACATTCTCCCCTGATAAGTGATGGTTCTACTGATTTTTAGCTGGAAAGGATCTGAGCCCTTGTGTCTACTTAAGCATTGTAACAAGTTTACAGGCTCCTTTAGAAAATAATGGTTGATTTTTTTCATCTTCACATATCCCAGCTCTCCTCTTGGCTGGATTAGCTTGACAATGAATAAACCTGAGCCCTGCAGTACTCAAGGTAAGTGCCAGCCCTGGCCCTGAGAGGCTGTGTTAGAGAACAAGTCTCTCAAATATTTGCTCTGCTCTCCTTTCCAGCACATCTCAGCTGCTGTCCACACACATTATTGTCCCTCTGACCTGCCCACTGTGTAATGACATCACACCACTCCAAAACAGATTTCCTCTTGCTGTCTGTGCAGCTGGCTCTGCCCAGCCATGCCTGGGAAGAGAATGCCAGAAACATGTCCTAGCTGCAAGAAATGCAGGAAATCCCTTGATGGAGCCTCTGAATGCATCAAGAGACCTGCCAGGGGTCCTGTTATGGAAAGAGCTGAATATGCCAGGATTTTATGAATTGGGAGGTGGCTCCTGTTTGGTTTGTGGAACAGTCACAACCTCAGGCTGATCCCATTGCACTTGTGTGACAGCTCCGAGGTGGGGAGGTGGCACACAGCACGCTGACCTGAGAATCACTCTGCTGCAAGGGAACAAGGAACAGGGCTCTTGGACACAGCTGAAGTCCAGCTTTGTGTGGCACATCTGGCTGCTAGAGCTTCAAAAACCAGTCTGTGCTGGAGTCCAGGTGTGAGGGGATGTGCAGCCCTAAAGCAGCTGTGGAGCATTAGCAAGGGCTGAGCACCAGAGGGGAGAGCCAGGGAGAAAGTGAAATAAAGGCTCCTGCCAGCCAGGCAAGGCAGAGCCAACTCAGAGAGCTTCTCATAAACCAAAGAGTGATGACACACTGGGACAGAAATTCAGCTTGTTTTCCTGACAAGGACAATTTGACTCCAATGGCTCCTCACCAGTTCTGTCTCTGTTGCCTCCTCCATAAAGACATTAAATCAACTGTAGAAGCTGCTTTTTGAACTACCAGAATGAGTACATTGTCCATGCTGCTGAGTGCCTTAGATGCAAGTGGTAGTGAAAGGCTGATATCTTATCTGTAAAGGGAACAAGGCTCCTGAAAGACACTCACTTCTGCTGTGGAATAAGAACAAAAGACAATAAGGACACAGGGAGAAGTCCCTTTTATTTTATTGGTAATTCATGCAGGGAAGAAGAGCTGTCTCAATGACTATCCAAAAGGCAGGGAGATCAGCAAATCAGGAGAAAACAAACAGAAATATCTCCCCACAATTTACTGTTCCCTTCCCCCTACACTGAAGTTCTGCTTGACCAAGAGGCAGATTTATTGTGCAGCACAAATGTCCAGACAGTACAATTTATGTTTCAAGACAGAGGCCAGGGATAAAAGGTCACAGTGCCAAGCAAAAGGGCATGGTCTGGTCGTGCTGGGAGCATGAGGAGTGAGCAGGAAGAAACTGAAATTTTGGAGCACAAGCAATGAAAGCAGTAACTGAACTGACATCTGATTTTGCAGCATAAGTGTTTTGCAGGGCAACTAATTCCCTCATTTAGCTCTCTCTTAGTCATATCTTCACTTCTGCTACTTTCAAAATCACTGCTGGCCCATCTGAGTGGTTTTCAAATATCTGCTATCCCAGACCCAAATGTAACTGGGTTTTTTCGAGGCCAGCACTACATTTCTTAAGGAAGAGACCATGTCATGTCTCCAGAACAGCTGAGATTTTACAGTTCTGTCCAGGCAGAGAACACTGGCCCCTCACTGCTGCCTGGGGTGAGGGGGTGACCAAAGGCAGTCTTGTCATCTCAGTGCTCTTGCTGTGAACCAGCCCCAGGGCTGTTCTTCCCTTCCCAAGCCCTCCTCTGCATCCAAACACAATTTCCCAACATGATTTCCTCCTTCTCCATCTTCACAGGAAGAAAAAAAAAAAGCTTCTTTGCTTTCTCCCGTGCTGGAGGCTGCCCCTGATGAAGTAGCACAGTCATTATGAGAATGGACTGTTAACAGCATTTGGGCATTTCTTAGTAATGAGGGCAGGGAGAGGGGAGAGGCAAGTAATCAAAATCCATGCACCAGATGGGCTATTCCAGAGGCATTTTTCTCCCCAAGCACCTGTGAAGGGCATTGGCTTTCAGCAGGCACACTTTTTGTAATGAAGTTAAACCCACAGAGCACGGTGGACAATTTGTATCTGCTCCCGGGCAGGAGGAGAGAGGGAAAGGCATTGTCCTTACAGGAGTTTCTGGCACTAAAGGACCATTTCTCTACCTATTCCCATCACAAGCAGAGCTTGATCCAGTCTCCACAAGCTTGTCCATCCTACCTCTCCTACAGACTAACAAGGAAGGGACAGGGCACAGATGGAGAAGCCCGAGGCAGCTGCAGTGCCACAGAGTCCCAGTGAGTGGCAGAGGAGCCAGAACCTGTCCCAGCTCTCACACCATGAATTCACTGCTGCACTGCTCCAGCCTCACCGTGCCCTCAGGCTCTGCAGGGGTGAAACACATCTCTGGATAGGAGACAACTCTCCTGCACTTCACAGAGCTCTGGAGTGCCAAGCACAGCCCAGAGTGGAGCCCTCTCCATGTCTCTAGGAGGTTCAGACACTTCATTGCACTCACTGCCTGCCCTGTGCAGGAGCTGCTGCCCACAGGGAGGGAGGATGTCAGGACAGCACTGGATACCTCTGCACATGGAGAGGCTTTGAAAAATGAAGTTTGTAAAAGATTGGAGGGGTAAGAGCTGGGTGGGAGAGTGAAGTGTGAATCACTGCATCTCTGGGTAACCCAGCCACCTACCATCCACTAAAGTCAGAGCTGTCTCCATCCCAGTGCTGTGTCTGTCTGACTGCTGCACAGATGAGGAGATTCGTGGGTAGCTTTAGTACAGCTGTAAGGAAAACACTGAGGTCAGAATTTTCTTACACCCCAGCTTTTCATCTTTGCATTGCTCGTTGGACTGAGCACATCCCCAGCCCTGCAAGCAGCTCAGCTTCCAGCTCCTGTTGCTGAGAGCAGAAGACAACCAGCCCTGATGCTGTGTTCACCCAGCTCTCACCTGCAGCCACCATGGATGGCACAGGCAGAGCTCAGCAATGCCAACGTGCAAAGATGCTCATCCCTGACACAGCGAGGAGGAAACTTCAATATTTGTGCTGCAAACTCTCCCCTCACCCCAATCTGTTTGAATCTCACAGGAAATAGGTGCTCTGAAGTAAAACAGCAAATCCAGGTATGAATTAGGCAGCAGAAAATCATGAGGGAAACCTGAGGAATTGGCTTTGCAGGTAACATAAATCCCACCCAGCTGTGCTTGTGCTGAGGGGAGAAGGACCCGTGGCCACAGGGATGTCAGCAACACCCCAGAGCACCTGAGGGTTATTTCAGAGCTCAGCTTGTTTTGCATCTTTACAGCCATAAAGTAGCAGGAGTTCCTCGAGCAGGAAATGCTGGAATCAGCTTTACCTTTATTTAAAAGGGAATTTAAGGTGAGACTTGGGAAAAGGTTGATGCTTGCTCTATTTATTTGTATCTCCTTTCTGGTCCTGTTTGCTTTCTAGTCAAGAGCTCTGCTTCTTCAGTGTGCATTCAATATTAAATTGCCTCTTAATGTACTAACAGCCAGGCTTCTCTTGAAGAATATCCTCCAGCACACAGAATCTGCAGCATTTGTCAAGGAGAAAAGGATTAAGTGAATAGGGACTTCAGCCAAGTTTCCCTGATTTTTTTTTCTTCCAGGTACTGGTAGATAAAAAAAAAAATTACAAAATTTCCTGGATCACTTATTTATTTCTTTTTCCTATGCCTATGTAATCACTTTTTGTTGAAAAAAAATATTTTAAACTCACATCTCAGCCACCTCCATTATGATCAGGATTTATCCAAGGTCACAGAACCACTGGCAGGGCAGGGAATCAGACTCCATTTCCCAGATTTTATTTTATAAATCTGGCACCAGGAATATCCCAAACTCAGAACTGATTTGGAAAAAGACTGGAACACCACCTTGCTGTTCAGAAATGGCTTTGACCCTGGAATTTAGTTATCAGCACATTCTCCAAGGAGGCTGGAACATGATGCTGAGTGTAAAGACATTTCTCATCATGGAGGAAAAGAAGATCCTCCCCAGGATTTCTGACTGGGAAGAGAAATATCCTCTCCATCCACCAGGCGAGTGATAAAAGTTACCTGGAGGGCTGGAACCCTCCATGAAGATGCAGAAATCTGCAGAGGGAGGAGGACTGGTATTATGAAGACAAAATTCCTGTTTAAAGCCTCTCTGAACTCAGTCCCTCTTTTTATCTGAGAACTGCTGTCCTCTCTGAGGGGAGAGGGCTCAGGTTGGAAATCCTAAATCTTCCTACAGAGAAAAATGTCACTGGAAAAGTCCAGATCTATTTATCCTCCCACACTCATGAGGCTGCCCCTGGAGTGGGATAACAGCTAATCCTGGGGATGGAAACCCCTTCCCACTGATCAAACAACAGTGTGGAAAAGCCCTCCCATTCCTATTCTCTGAGTATGAAAAACTTTAATCCTGTTTAAAAAGCCTTCGAGGCAGCCTGGCTTCCCACCCAGCTTTTCCAGCAGCAAGGCAAATCCCAAGTGCGTTTAACTCCATTGCACTGTAAACATGTGAGCAGCGAGCAGTGCTCAAAGCACATTTCTGAGCGAGCCTTAGGGAACTTGGGCAAAGTAAATAATGTGGCAGAAAGCCTTTCTAGAGGTTTCATAGCCTCTAATTTCCTCACCCAAGGGTCACAAGTACAGCAGCTGTCACTTAAGGCTCTCAGCAATTCACACATTGCAGCCCAGCTCTTGCTGTTCAGCCTTTGAGAAACGCTCAAAGCCATCTCCTCCAATTGTCCCCAGAGTAAATAAAGTTCAAGGCACTAGGACAAGAAAATTAGAGGCTGTGAAGTCGTGAGAAGCAGCTGTAAGGTAAACTGCCTTGCCCAGAGCAAGGTGCATTAACTTGCAACTCCCTGCCTGGAGTTTTTGCTCAGGAGAGATCTGGGATAGTGCAGAAATGACCCAGCTGCACCATGGATGTGGACACAGCACTCAAGTGCCCTTTAGTAGGATTTCTCCAGCCCAGAGAGAAGGAAAGCAGAGGTGGCTCAAAGAGGAGTCTGGAAGGAGCTCTGGAATTCCCTCCTGTTTGTCCAGGAGGGACTTGGTGAGTGGAGGAGCAGTGAAAAAGCAGAAATGGAAGTAGAGCATCAGCACAGAGACCACTTCTTGTTATGCAGCAGCAGTGAAATGGGAAGAGGACTAGAAAACCTAAAAAGTTCCAGGAAGGGATAAAGGAAAAACTCACAAGAGGGCAACAAGAGTGAAACCATGAAGGAAATGAGCAGCACAGCCTGAAAAGGGCCAGTGGTGCATTTAGGAAGGGATCTTAGGCCTGCCACGTGCTCTCATCATAAACAGAAATAGGGCTGCCACAAGGACAGATGTGACTTCAGTGTGAGGAAAGTTCTGTTGACCCATCAGATTTGGTGACAGAAAGGAAATGCAGAACGTTCAGGACCAAAAGGAGGCAAAGTATGAGAAGATGGAAGGTAAAGAGGGCAGACAGGGTGGAGGATGAAGACAGGAGGCTTTCATTTGACTCAGTCATTTTGGGGAGAGAAAGTTCACTGGGTGGTTGGTCAATTTAAATCCCAGTGGAGAAACTAGAAGATATTCCTGGGTAAGAGTACCAGATTTCTGTGATCTTGGGCTTGGGGCAGGGAGTGAAATTTGCTTCTCAGGAGATCTAAGCACAAGAGTGTTCAGGACCAGCACAAGGATATCCAGTGAACAGATTTAACAGATTTTGTATAGTTCTCCCAGGACAGAGCCCCCAGCTCCTCTGGGAAGAAAGCCTGACTGAACACACCTCCCCAGCCACCAGGTCCAGCTTGTTGTGACCTTGGCTAAAGAGATCTGCCTTTAATCATGACAGTGGATGAGCTTCTGGGCTCTTTTCCTAATGCAGAGACACAGCAGAAAAAAATTGCAGCCTAAAAGTTGTGCTTTTAGAGAAAAAGCTTTCTCTGTTACATACATCATTACCCAACAATACAGAGTAGCTACTTAGAGTATCTCTGCGTTCCTTTAAAGACCTGATTTTAAAAGCCAGCAGCTTTATCCATGGTATAATGTGTCAAATGCAAGCTGAATTGACACTTATGCAAGTCAAAGCAAATGTTTTTAAGATGTGACAGCAGAGCCATTACCAGCTTCATATATTTCATTCTACTTTTGTGCACACAACCAAGCATATTATTGGCTTTTTATTTTCCTCCTTGTTTGCTTCAGATTCGGATTAAAGCAAGGAAATATTTCATGAGCTGCCAGGTTATGCTTAGACCATTAGGCCCATCTATGAGAAATATTTATTGGTTTAGGAAATGGGAGAAAAGGAAAGCTGGAGCACTGGTGATACATCTCATCCGCTTTGAAAACAGAGCAAAAGCCTCTCAGATTCTTGTTAGCCAAAGAGATAGGATGAAGTTGGCTCAGGATCAAAAGCTGTAATAGCCAGAGCCCTGATCTGGTCTAAAGCTCCTGGATCTGTTCAGCTTTGGACTGAAAATGTTAATGATGATAGAAGAACTTATGCTTGGTTAATGTCTTGTAATAAAATCCCCCAGGTCTCTGACACTGTCCTTTTTCACCCTTCCCTCTCCTGGTGCTGTCTGAGGTCACTGTAGGTAACTGCACAGCCTCCTCAGCCTTAAGACTGAAGCTCTGAGTCTCCTTTGTCAGGAGCCAGGGGGGTTCTACTGCCAGCAAATGCTTGCTGTGCCTGCCCTGGGGTGACAGGAAGACAGGCACAGCCCAGGAGTCACAACCACAAACACAAGCAGGGCACCCAGGCCCGGGGTAGCTGTGAAATTACAACCTGAAAGAGCCACCCTGCAGACAGCCAGCTGAGCACAAGGTGTGCTCATGCACATTGTGTCATCACCAGAGAGGAAATAAGGCACAGAACTGAGGCACTTGCTTTCCACACTTGCTAGGGAGAACAGGACACTCGAGGGATAATCAGGATACTTTTCCAACCATTCTGGAATGAGAACCTGCACAAGTTTCACTGTATCTGAAAGCTGGATGCAATCTGAATCCTGAATGGCCACAAGCAACATAAGGGCAGAAAAACCCATACCTCAATTATGGGAACACATTTTCTTCCCTTCTCATTCTGCAGTGGAGCTGGGAGCCAGCAGCTCCTGCAGATTCTGCTGCTCCAGCCTCCCCAGAGGTGAGGGGAAGGTGCCAGCAGAGGTTACAGCACCCAGAGCCCCACCTGCATCTCCAGGACAGGTACAGAGCTGAGTGAGGAATGGGCAGGGGTGAGAAGAAGAGGTGATTTATTTAAGAGGATTCTAAATCAGTTCCCTGAGATGGCTGACCTGCTGACAGTGACTTAATCAGCACAAAACATTTCCTTCATTTGTCACCAGGGAATGGCAAAATATTCTCGGAAGAGCTTCATCTTTTATCTTAAGAACTATTTACATCAAGGAGGTTAAGACACAGCTTTAACCACACAGACAGCACAAAAATTTGGATTTGCTGCTCTTAAACACTACCTGGGAATAGGGTCTTTCTTGTCTTGACTTGCATCTGCCTACCCAAAAAAAGAAAAAGCTCTGTGCTGCATCATTTTTATTCATGAAGATAAATCCATTGTGTATTTTTCTAATGATCTCTTAAGTCTGCAATTTGCATCATTTTATAGCAGTGAAAGTTAGAGATGCAGTAAGGCATGTATTTAAGGCTGGTAACTTAATGGGAAAGGCATTAACTACCATTTCAGTTTTTTAGTTCTGTTCCCCTCCCCATCCTTGGTAATTACCTTGTTACTTAACAGCAGCATCAGCAATTTCATTGATGTGCTTTTAGCACAGGCCACTACCAGAGGACAAGAGTGCTGGAGCATGTTACAGACTCCAGAGTAAACTTTATCTTCTGCTCTTCTTTAAAAAGGATCAGAACATTACCCACCTCTCCTCCACCCTTTAAAATCTGCAAGCATCAGCAGGGCCTGCTTCCCAGGCAGTTGTAGGCTTTTAACAGATAAGAAATCACTTTGGGCCCCCAAGTCACAACTCATCACAAGAGATGATATCCTCTGATAAGCTTGGCTTTTTTTTATTTCTCTTGTATCCTTTTGTGGTAAGGGGATGGGGAGAAACTCTGCAGCCCCATTATGATCAAGTCTAATTCATGATGGAAATGAAGAGGCAAAGAGAAGTAAAGAAAGGGTAACCAGAAATCTCACTGTGATCCTGAAGAAATCATCACAGTGATTTGTGAATTATCATAATAAGAGAAATCTCACTGTGATCCAAAGAGAAGTAAAGAAAGGGTAAGCAGAAATCTCACTGTGATGCTGCAGTTATTTCTGATGAGGGTGGTACTGGCCTGGGAGCCCTTCAGTGCCTCCTGTTCCTCACTCCTGTGCCCCTGGCTCTGTGGGATCCTCTCCATGGCCAGGCCTCTTCCCAAGGAGACCCCATGCCCACAACAGCCAGCTGGCATTGCCCTCTGCCAGCACTCCTGCCTTGCTCATCTACCTTCTCAGCCTCCTGAGGCCACCAATAAACCAAATAATTCCACATTTGGCACAGTGTTCAACAAGCATCTGAATTACTGCATTTTCTGAACATCCCCACAGCTCCTGGGGAGAACAAGCATTGTCCTGGATCAGCTTTTTTATGACTGGCAGTGGATTTGGGGAGTTGTATCTACCTCCCCATTGTGCATGTTGCCCTGCACACGTGCAGCAGGAAAGACAAAAGGTCTAGCACAGAGCTTATCAGCACATGGCAGGCATTTTAAGCCATCTTGCAAAGGAAAAAAAAAAAACCATGTTGTGCATGTAAGAGGAGGAAATCCCTAATTGGAAACACAATTGTCTCGTAAGAAGGGCTCCAAAATCAACAGCCACTCCAATTTATATGGTGTTTTATCAAGCCAAATAGCCCCCAAGGGCTCTGCAAGATGAGCCTCTAATAAGGCTTATAAAAGCAGCCCTCTGTAACAGAGGCTGGGGCAGGGAGGGGGAGTAAAAGGTATTTTAGCACGTGAATTGTGACAGCAATGTCAGCCTGTCAAAGCTCCACTGATAAAGGCTCCAGAAGCTCCGGGGGGATCTGCAGCAGTTCCAAGTGCAGAGGTCCATGGATGGGGCAGCTGGGATGCAGCCCCCAGAGGGGGCAGCCAGGGTGGGGTGTGGTGTGGGAGCAGGCAGCACTCTCTGCCCTGTGACACCCCCTCTCTCTGGGGCTCAGCCACACGGGCAGGACACACTCACTCCACAGGGCACAGCTCTGGTGCAGCAGCTCAGAGCTGCCCCCGAGTGAAGTGGGAAGCTCTGCTCTCACACCAACCCCACCTAAGGTTTCTAACCTTGATCCAGCCCATTGAGACATTGCACAGAAGAAGGTAATTGTAATTTTTAAATTATTTTATTTCATCTTTTCCTCTTCACTGACAGGAGAGGAGAGAGCCTGAAGGAAAAACAGAGAGGACATTTTTATTCCAGCCTTTATGGTGTGTCTGGAAGGCAATACTGAGCAAGGAGTGTGTGACAAGAAACATGAACAGGATGGGGAGTGTGACTGTAAAACATGCCTTAACATCCCCTGCAGGAGCACATCCTCTGAGTACCATCCCTTCATCATCACTGTCCTGCCCAAGTGCTGATACACGAGCCAGGGAAAGCAGAACCAGCCAGCACAGGTCACACTTCACTGCACAGTTTTGCAAACCATGCTAAGAAACCCTCAGAGGAAAGAACCAACTAGTTTCAGGTCTATTTTGAGTTGCACAGTGGGCTTGTAAATACCTTTTTTCTGGCAGTTCTACAGTGGTTAAAAAATATATCAAGTGGTCATGGAAAACCCAAGACATAAATTTGTTGCAGAAAGAAATGTCTCTTTTCTTCTGCAACAAAGAAAACGAGTGCTTTAATTTGGTTTCCATTTTCTGGCTGATGCTGTTTTTTGTGAGCAGGTGTGGAATGGCAGAGCTGTGCTTGTGAAGATGATTCCAGAAGGATGTGCCCTGCCCTGCTGGGAAGGTGCAGGGCTGCACACAGCCTGGTTTTAACCAACACACATCTATCAATCAGATGACAGATTAAGGCTCCCATAGTTTCAATGCCTTTATGATCATTTTGCTGAAATCTGGGGGAGAAATATCTGTTTTACCATTTTCTTAGACTTATAAATGATATGTGAAAATCACACTGATTCCAAGACTACAAAGCCTGCCCATTCATAGGGAAAATGTATCATTTAGGAGTCACCTATCAGGGCTTTGAGTGCATCAAAGCCTTGCAATCTTCCCCACACAGGAACCTTTAGGATTCCTCCACAGCTCCAGGCAGAGTTCCACACCTTGGCACAGACCTGTGGCTCTGCAGGTCCTGCAGCACATCCCTGCCCTCCTTTCTCCAAGCCACCACAGAAAAGGGATGAGCTCTCTTGTGCTCTGCAGGCCATGGCAAACACCCCACTCCTGGCAGCCCCTGCCCACCCTGCAGGGACAAGCTGGCTGCCACCCCAGGGACTGCTGTGGTGCCACCATGGATCCACAGCCAGCCAGCAGTGCCTGTGCCTTGTCCTGATCCTGACCTGCTGGGGTTACTTCCCAGCTTAATCCCAGACCTGCCCTGGCACTGTGCACTTGGGGAGTGATTTTGGTTGTTGTCACTGGAGCTGCTCTGCTCTTCTTGCTGGGGATTACTGTGGCACTCATCAGCAAGGCCACAGCCTCTGCTTGTCCCGTTGTCACTGTCACCTCCCTGCTCTGATCCTGCAGCTCTGCCTGGAGTCAGTAACCCCAGAGGAACAGGAGAGCCAGACAGGCAGAACTGGCCTAAAGAGGAGAGCAGCTTCCTCTCAAAAATCCAGCTCAGGTATGACTAATGTGCCAGAAAGCTCATGGCTCTAGTAATCCCCTGCTAAAGACTTTATCAATAATGCACAATTGGATTGTGGAATACAAAACCCCTGGAACTTAATAAAAGCACTGGCTTAAGCACTGAGCTAACATCATTGGGATTGATGAGTGAGGACAGTTTCAAACAAATTACACCTTGCAGCCAGATAAGACCTATCTTCAGGAGACTGGATGAAAGGCAAGCAGCTCAGCATAGCAGCTCACCTGTCCAAAGTGAAGAGGTTCTGAGTGGAAAACAATGGCTTTAGGAATTAAACACATTTCCCAACCAGACTCTTCAGGGATGAATGCTCATAAATTGAAGGGGAGGTTTCTCTAATGCTGTTTTAAGCATTTCAGTACTTGGAAAAATTTTATTCAAACATGGGAGTTGGGGGCAACAAATGTGACTTATACCCAACCCAGTTTTCCCTGACATGTGAGGATGCCTGTGCTAAAGCCTTTGTGCCCAAATGCCTCAGAACTGTCCCAGCACAAGCATGTGCTCAGTGTTGTCCTGAAGCAGCAGTAGGGTCAGCCCCAGCCCCAGCCCAACACTCTGACCCCAAACAGATGTAGCTTGGCCCTGGAACAGGAGAAATCTCTACAGGAAAACAGACACAGAAGGGAAATCTCAGAGGCAGCAAACTCAGGGGCTGAGAGAACAGGGAACATACACTGGGAATGGGACAAAGTGGAGCCAGGGCTTTTGGAGAGAATGTATCAAACTGCAGATGGTGCAGAAAGAAGGGAAGAAAAGTTGGAGTCAAACTATGAGAAGGGGAGGTTCTTCAATGAACATCCACAATTAATTTGTGACCTGCAGAGGTAAAGCATGCACTCTCCACGACCTGCCAACCAAAATCCCAGCTTCTCAGGTTTCTAGGTGCAGCCTGATCCATCCATATCCCAGATCCTGATCTATCCATATCCCAGACCCTGATTGGATTAATGCTGTTCTGAATCCACTGTCATATCTGTGAGACATCTTCAGTGAACACCAGTGAACATCTGGCTGAAGACCAGGGCTGGGGTTTGGGTTGCATGTCCCTGTTAGGACCCACCTTTTCCACTCACAGAGGCTCTTTGGGGGTTGTACAAACTGTCTGTGGTGTCCTCAGAAGACAAGCAGGCTCAGCACTTCCCGTGACATCAGCCCCATCCCCCTGCACTCAGCACCCAGAGCCCAAAGCAGCACATCCAGCAGAGCCCCACAGGAGCCTGTCAGCAGGGATTAGTCCCACATGCCTCCCTCAGCATTAGCACAAACCAACAGGACAGCATGGAAAGCCCAGCAATTCCCAGGAATGCTTCATTTATTGCAATCCAGGGTAAGAACAGCTCATCTGGAGCCAGGCTCCAGCCCAACTTTGATTGCCAACAGTGGGGAGACAGCTGAAATTACAGTAATGCAATTTCAATATCCTCACAGAGGTAAATGCGCTCAGTTGCCTCAAGGCCTCTGTAAACATTAATTATTAACTTAATGTCTGCCTTCCCTGAGGTATCCATTATCCTGTGTATTAATGGCCCTTCCAATGAGGCAGGGAGCAAACAGCTTGCAGATTACCTGATAGTGTAAGTGAAAGTTTGCAAATTGATTTGGTTGGATTGAAAAGTGCTTGGCAGTTAACCGATCACAGAATTTGGAGAAAGAGCAGAGCACAGTAAAAGATGTTTTCTTTCCTCACAGCTTTATCTGCTCAGAAAAGGAGCCAACCATGGCAGTTCTTTTGGATGCTTCTTTCCTGTCTCCCATCCAAAGTGTAATGAAGGAAAGCCTCAGGCAGAGAAGTCAGTTGTAGCAAGAGGTAACATTAGTGCTGTTCTAAATGCCTCTCCACAAAAGTTAAGTCAATCTTATTCCTAACACTCAGCTCTTCCATATTTTGCTGTCAGGGGCTTTTCACATCCATATGGGATAGGCCTGAGGGGTCAGATTGACAAAAGGATTTCAGTGAAGAACCTCCAGGCCAGTCCAACCCTGGGATCCTCAGAGCTGCTTAATCCTTTAAATGCCCCCAGATCCACACACACGTGCAGACATGTGCCATTTGCACTTCCTTCTTGCATAAACCACTGCTCAGCTCATTTTCTCCTCCCAGAAAGCTGCTTTTACAACCCTCTGAAACACCTCATTTAACTGGAGAAGTATTTGTTCATTAGCACTCCTTGCAGCAGGAAGCACATGTCAGCGTGGGAGTTCAATCCCCCAGGATATGACAGAATTCATTCCCAGCACAGGGGCTCTGGAGACACTCCTGTTCTGAGGCTGCAGCTCAGCTCTCATCCCTGTTCCACCCTGCTCAAAGCATCCCAGGCAACCCACAGGCAGGGCAACCACATCTGCTCCAGATAAGACCAACCAATATTAAAAGCCAGCATCTTCCCCTTGGAAAGATAAGGCAAAGCTGGCAGATTCTCATCTCCATTCTTCATCCAGAATGCCTCATTCCTTGAACAGCCACACGCAAAACAAGCAGCAGTCACGTTTCCAATCTGCTGTGTGCTCTGCTGGGCCCCTGGTGCTTGGAGAGAAATCTGTATTCTCTGATTCTATCTGGATGTCAGGGAGTGATTTAAAGGGAGACCAAGTAATAGTTCTTGATAGATTTTTTTGCTGTGTAGTCAGGTAACTTCTGTTCTTCAAGCAGAGAAACACGATATTGCTCTTTCATGTAAATTTATGGAAGAAGTTATGATTTTATCCTATATCCTAATAAGGATTCAGACTTAGCTTTTAAAAGGAGAACCTTGTTTGTGCTAGAGTTTTGTGCCTGTTATTTATCATAATTTAAAATCAAACTATTCAGACACTAAATTATTTCCTGCTGAGAAATGTGCAAAAGCTCCCTTTATTCCTATATCCTCTTTACCGCTGGCATCTTGTATTTATAGAGTGTAGATGGAGAACTTAACATCCATGTTTTCTCCTTTTAAAGTCTCTCCTTTGATCTAGTTATCCATCCAGGAGATTGCTTTGATCCTTGAAGTTTTGCTAATTCCAAATACTCAATTATGCTTATCTAGTCCTGGAGGATCTGAGTGTTTCAAGCTGTCCCTCATCCACTGCTGGTTTACCAACACAGCCTAGCTTTAATCAAAAGGAACTTGTTCTTGCCCAGAGCACTGCAGGCTACACAACTCATCAAAAACTCAGGAGAGCCTGTTTTTCCTTCCTGGCCACATCCCAGAGAAGCAGGAGAGAGAACAGGCTGTGAGAGAAGGGAATCTCATGTGCTGAACAGTGAGGCTGGGGAGCAGTGGAAGAGTCCAGGAAGGAGTGGTCACCCAGAGGAACAGAGCTCAGGGCTCTCACACAGCTCCTTGGGCAGTTCACTCAGTCAGGCTGCTCCTCTCTCTCTTCCTCCTTATTTCTGTCACTCAGAAGCCAGGAACCAAGGGGATGGGAGAAACTGGACATCACAGGCCTTGAGGGAGCTGAACTGAGTAGGGAAAGCAGCAATGGGGAGTAGTTCTCCAAAACCAGAACAATTTCCCCACCCATCAACCACAAGGAGAGTGAGCTGAGCTGATCCCAGGCCTGCCTGCTGCTTGTTTTAAAAATCTTCTCCCTTACAATATCAATATGCCACGTGAATGAAGGTTATCTAAATCCTGCATGATCTCTCCCCCAGGGAGCAGGGAGGGAGGCAGAAGAGGAGAATGCCATTATTTCATGATGGGATCTGTACTAGGGGATTTCCTTTCAGCTTCCAGAGGATTGAAACAAATTGAGATGCATCATCCTAATGCTTCACTGCTCGGTATTTTGACACCACATTACTGGTGAGCACCTGAAACTTGTCTGTGACCACAGCCCTGCTTTCCCCTCTGCTACCAACTCCTTCTGTGCCATTCCTCATTCTCAGACTAAGAAAGAAATTAAAATCTTCTCTAACACGTTAAAGAGCGATAGGGAAGAATACAAAAGGAAGAAGATAAAATCTGAAGAGGCAGCAAGCAGCCACAACTGAAGTACAGCACTGAAATAATTATCTTGTTATAAGAGCACAGGCAAGCCTGCTGGAGGGGCAAATTTCTCTCATCAGAAGGTGAGTGCAGGTTCCCTTCCCTCCTCATAAAAGGTTTTTATATACCTTATATAAAAGTATTTCTATTCTTGCAAATTGAAGGCTCAAGTGGCAGTTTCTTGCAAAAGCTTCTCCTGCCACCAGCACAAGGAAGAAATAATGAGAATAATGGTTTAGCACCACTCTGGCACTTCCAGCAGCTTTCCAAGGGGCAGGTTACACATGGAAGGCAGGAGATGAGCTGCTACATTGCCCTTTTCTATCCTGCAGCCCTGTCAGTAGCAAGGCAAAGAACAATTTTTCACGTTTTGCTTCAAACAAGATTGACAAGATCAGAAGAGCACGATGCCTGTAAGTCAGCTGAGAGATGAGAGAGAACTTTATTTTGCCAGTGTGCCCTAAGGAGAACTTTGCAGGAGCTCTCAGTAGTTCAGACAGGTGGATGACTGAGGTTCAGTGTCTGCCCTGGCAGGGTGAGCCAGGATGCCAAAATGGGGTGCAAAAAAGAGCCCTGTTAGTGCTGCTGTGTGCACAACCCTGTTACACTGCTCCCCTGGAAACCCTGCCAGCAAGGTTGTAGCAGTGGAAAAGAAGAGTAGGTGGCAGGTGGAAGAGCTTTTCTGAAGTTGGCTTTCCTTGCCACACTGCAAAGCTCTCGTGCAGGCAGAGTTTGCCCCCTGCAGAACTTCAGTGGCCACCAGCAGCTGGAGTTTCAGGCAGGGTCACTGACACACAGACTCACTGCTTCAAAGCTGCAGCCTCTGAACCAGCTTTTCCAAGCTGAATTACTCACCTGACATTTGCTAAATCTCAGTGAACTCCTTTTTGTTGTAAAGGGGAACCTGTAAAATTCATTCTTCTCTATTTTACAGAAATTCCCACTGAGCCCTCCTCTGGAAAACCTGAGCACTGTGTTTGTGCTGCAAGAGGGCACAAACAGGGCACCTCCTGCCCTGACAGATTTTAGACCATCGGTTCTAAATCTGAGATCTACCTGTTGTTTCTCAACTTTGTCTGAAAGAGATTAATCAAAAAAAATGTTTGTAAACTGAGCTTAAGCTCCTGAAATCATTAAGCACTTAGAAAAAGGGTTTTTATAACATTTTAAGTAACAGGCCTGATAACCAAGTTACACTTTTTGTGACTGACTCGCAGTGAACAACTCCCACTATTGTCTCAGCATCTGTTTCCCAAAATCTCTGTGTTACTGTAACACCAGATACAGAGCCAGACACATTCCAGATTGTTCACTAAAAGTTCATCTTACTCTGAAGAAAGACGTCTCAGTAAGTGATTCTCCAGACATTGCACCGAATTCTATTTAAAATTGTGAATTACAGTACCTCACTTTTCTATCCTTGAAACATTTGTCTGCACAGGTGGTGCACCTTTGGTGGAATGGAGTGAAAATAGAGGAAAATGGAAATGTATAGAGGCATGCATTTTGGAAAAAAAAGACAGAGGAAAAGAAGGAATTGGGAGAAGGTACCATGGAAATACAAATGGCTCAAATCTCATTTTTTTGCATAGAATATAAGCATCAGGCAGGTAACACGTGGTCTGAACCAAATGCAAACACCCAACACGCTCCATCTGCACAAGCAAACAATCCAAGCACATTTGGGATGATAGATGCAGGACTGGCAGGTATTTATCACAGAACTGTCTGGAGATTTGACTAGCAGCTAAACAGGAACACTGCTAAAAAGCACCTGCCTCACAGCACTGAAATTGAGAAGCTCATACTCGGGAAGTTGCCCAGATTCAAAAGCTGCTGCATTCGATTTTCATGCCTGTTTTACCATTACTTAAAAGACAGCCAGTTCCAAGCCACTTGACATTTGCTCTGAGAAGCCTGAGCAAACAGCCAAGGCTGGATCAGGGCGTCTCTGTGCTGGGAGCTAACAAAGAAATGGACAAACATGTCAAGCCAAAAGCCAGAAGCTCTGGGAAATGTGCTGGCCGAGGCTGCAGCTCTTAATAGATCCAGGGAGAGAGGCTGTAAGAGTTTCACGTGGAGCAGAGGGCTCCTTATCCTGGCAAACAGCTCTGGCTGTTGTTTGAGGCACCTCCCCTGCAGTGCACCTCCCTTTTCTGCAGGAAAAGGACATGGCAACAGGGAAAATTGGAAATTTGGCTGTCCAAAGCATCCCCCACTCCTATGAAGATGTGATGTGCACATTACCCTGCTCCCAAAGCAGCAGCTTCCCAGCTGGGTTAGAGATGCAGAGCATGGGGTTTATATTACAGAGCAGAAACTCCTCACAGCTCTCTTAGAAATTCAGCCTGACCTCCGTTCTGAAGCACTTCAGGGAATCTTTGTCCCAGAGCTTGAGGAAAAGGTAAAGCTATAAATTAAAATTGCATTAGTAGTTTCTTTGGTGGTGTGCAAAGCAGGCAGGAGAGGAGCTGGGAAATTTTCTTTGCATTTATAAGGAGTTGTATCCCCAAATTATATGCAATGTTTTAGCATGGAAACACAAATCCACTAAAAAATTAAAAATAATGTTTAAACACTGTATTGCTCAACAGAGAGGAAATGGCATTACTGAAAGACCTGGTGCATTAATTGCTGTTTCTAGCACTCTTGAAATCCTCTGTGTCTTTGATATCTACATAAAAGCATAAACCCCCCCCATTCTTTCTGAAATAATTCTTTCAATGCAGTTTCAGACACACGAAATGTACAAAATTTGGGCACTTCTTGTAGCTGCACTATTTCCAGGTGATTTCTTGTTGGTGCTTAGAGAGCTTTGATCTACTTTTAGCTTAAAATCAAGTTATATTCCACACATTGGTTTTATACTGAGAGGGTAATCAGAAATTAATCCATAGACACACTATTTTACTGCTTGTGCACTGTATTTCCAGTTTTAATGCTAGATTGTTTTGATGGAAGGTAGCAATCATTTAAACATTAGGAACAGTCATACTGGGGACACAGTTGTCAGATTTAAGGATCAGAAATTATATAGGCAGCTGTAAAAGGATTGGAAGTGAATAGATCAATATTACAAGGTCTAGTAATTCTTTGAAGTATTAAAGTGAAATGGGGGAACAGTTTGCAAGAACAACTCGATGATTTAAGTTATGCAGCAGCTCCAGTAAGAAGCAGGTTGCAACCTCTGTAGGGTCCTGAAGGGGTTAAGGACACCTTGATCAAACAGGTTTTTGCCCTGAAGCAAGGACAGGCTGGGGAGGACTTGCAGGAGGATCCCATTTGGGCTGGGAAACAGAACAGCCCTGGCAGCCACCCCACCTGCAGCAGAGTCACTGGGGAAGGTTGTAGGGAAGGATCCACAGCAGCACCCTCCACGTCTCCATTTACATGCAGGGAGTGAGCAACCCATCAGTGAATTAATCCTCCATTTCCATGCTGCAGTTCAGCGTGTTTATGAACAAAGCCCTGAGCACACAGTGACATCCTGCTTGATACCAGTCCTGAGAGAACCTGGCAGTGTTTGGAAGCATTTGGTCAATGGCTTTTCGGGGCTGGTTCTGCATGCAGAGGAGGAAGGAGCATCCCAACACAGTAACTACAGCACAGGCTCCCCATAAAGATGTGGATATCTGCAAACAAGCCCAGGATGCCATAACCCCACCAGGCTGGAGATCTACTGGGAATTCAAATGAATTCAGAAGAAAGACAGCTCACAGAGAAATGCAGAGAGTCAGAGCAGACCAAAGCTCAGCTAAAAAAGTTTCCTTTTTTCCTTTTCCAAAGTTTTCTATTCCACTTTGAATTCCAAGCAGAGACATAAGTGTCATTTGTTGTGTGGGAAGAGTGATCCAATCATTTCATTATTCATCCCAGCCAACTCTAAGCTTGCAGTACAGGTGAGTTCAATTCTTAATCTAAGCTGACTTTATGCATTTCACTGAGATTTCAAAATCCAACCTGTAGACCTCAGCATTCCAAATGAGTCCAAAAAGAAGTTATTTGGTTTAGTGATTTTTCTAGGACACAGACATTTAAGTTTGCAGCATAAAAGTTTAGAACCTTTAATCATTTTTGGTTCTTTGAACACAACAAAGCAGCTCCCCCTCACTGTGCAAGTCCAAACCAACAATCCAGATTTCTCTCCCAGTACTATTGAGGATAAACTTGGCTAGACACACTTTTTATCTTCTTAGAGAAATCCTTTTCCTATCACAAAAAAGAAAAAAAAAAAAAAATCTAGTAAGATTATTTAATTAATTTATAGATTCAAACTGTGTTTGATTTTCTTGGTTCTATTATCTCCCAACCAAGTCTTTGTTGACAGCCCATAGCAGGGTCTGCTGAGACCCTGGATCCTGGTGTGAATCCAAATAAAGTTTCAGCTCAGAGCACTCCTAAAGGAGGTGGGAATGTCCCAGCCTGGTTCAATTATTCCAGGTAATGGAGTACACTGGGAGGTGGAGATCACTTTAGGAACACACTCCTAGGGAAACAGCCATGCTGGCAGGATCGCTCACCCCACGTGTTTAGGCGCTGCCTTCTGGTGCTCCAGAGCCTTGGGCACATCTAAAATTCAAATGGGAAGCCTCTGATCTGAAAGGTTTGTCAAAGCCTTAGTCTGGTTCTCAGCAGTGCCTTAGTCCCGACCAGATTTAAGGTAGCATTTGCAGTTCAAAGCATAGCAAGGAAACGACATAATCCTTACAGGGAGTGGAAACCTTCCTTTCCTACATCTCCTAGCAGAAAATGGTATCCTAAATTAGCAAAACCAAGACAAAGTGTGGCAGGTCCCCGTGGGAGAGAGGTCACCCCACTTGTTTCAGATTTCAGCTGAGAGGTTCCAACACCAGCTAACCTCAGCTCTTGTAGTTTCAGTGGAGTGAACACAGCAGCTCCACCTGAGCTGCTTCCAGCAATAACTCTCCTCACTTTGCATAATGAGGTCCCATCTATTGCCCCAGAAGTTGTTTAACCCCCAACAGTGACTTATTCCAGGCTACCAGCCAAGTGAATGCTTAAGTGGAATATATGTACAATGATCATCACAGGCTGGCATTCATCTTGTCTCAGAAATTGTTTAGGGCAGAGAGGTTAAGAAGAATAGAGCGCAGGCTTAAAAAAGATTTGTTTCTCAGAGACATTTCACTAGATTCATCCAATTTAGTGAAGAAACTAAGGTTAGGGGAGTGCCTTTTAGGCACCATTGTCTCACAGTAATTTAACACATAGGATTTTAAAAGAGGACAGCAGTTAAGCAAAGTTGCAGTTCAGTCAGATAAGAAACTCTCTCATTAGTGTGGAATAGATCTAAGCACCTCAGAGTAGCTGTCAGCCCCTTCCCAAGGCAGATCCCATCCCCCTTCCCTTTAGACTTGCCAAGCCAAGAGCTTTTCAGGGGTCCTGGCATAGCACTGACTTACCAACTAGTCTAAAAATACCCCTGGAAGTGAGGAGGGAAAGACCCTGATCTAGGTAAGGCAATTAGAGCTGGCTTAGAGAAAATTCACTGATGAGACAGGCGTGGCTCTACAACAGCACTACTCAGCATTCCTATCCCAAGGGGTAAACTTCGGGAACAGAACTCCCAGCTCTGACCCTGAGCACAGCCACCCCCTCTCTGCCCAGGCAAAGATCCAGCAGAGCTGCTTGCGGTGCTCAGAACAGCATGAAGCCCTTAATTGGGTTAATTGGGTTAATTCACCTGCAGCAGGTGGGTGTTTTGAGCACCTGCTCAGACAGGAAACGTGACTCTGTGTGTGATGGGGATGGTGCACACCCAGTGGCTTTCCCCAAAACACCACCAGCCGATGCCGACCAAGGCACAAAAGCTCTTTTACATGTATTTGTTTCAAAGTGCTGCTGCTTTCACTCATGTGCATTTCAATGAGATTCCAGATTTGGGGAAGGGAAGGGAAGGGAAGGGAAGGGAAGGGAA
This sequence comes from Oenanthe melanoleuca, assembly GCF_029582105.1. Classification (NCBI taxonomy): domain Eukaryota; kingdom Metazoa; phylum Chordata; class Aves; order Passeriformes; family Muscicapidae; genus Oenanthe; species Oenanthe melanoleuca. Next base: position 5,561,683 of record NC_079352.1, read on the forward strand.
GGGAAGGGAAGGGAAGGGAAGGGAAGGGAAGGGAAGGGAAGGGAAGGGAAGGGAAGGGAAGGGAAGGGGAAAGGAAAAGGGAAAGGGAAAGCCTGGGATTTGCTGAGGAGCCTCAATTCTCTGGAGAAAGGGATCAGCAGGAACCTCCTGAGTTCAGCAAAGTCCCTTCACTTGTAACAGCTGCACCCATGGACAGGGACAGGCTGGGCCCTGACTTCTCCCCCTGCAGGGAAGGACCTGGTGGTCCTGACAGCAACAGAGTGAATGTGGAGTGATTTGGCTGGGGACTCACAGAAGCCGAGTGGCAGCTCCTCAGTTCATCCTCAAAACCCTTCAGAATGAAAAAGGAGCTCCATTTCACTGAAAGGACAGGGATAAGATATCCCAGGCAGCAATAAATCGGCCTCCCCACAACGTGCTCTGAGGAATTACAGAAACAAATAGCCCCAGAAGAAACATTTGCAGATAGGTCAGAGGTTCTGCATTGCTTTGGCTTGGTTTAGATCCCATTTCCCATGCCCCGGGGCGACACGAGTGAGACAGAGGCATTGTGACAACCCCTGCACCCTCCAGAGAGGGAAAGGCAGCACTTTGCCATCATTAGGACTCTCTCCTGCAGGAAGCCAAGCCCCTGGTTCCAGCACTGGTGTGGGGTTTTTGGGCAGAATAAACAGCAAATAGCCCATCCCAGGGGAGCTATTCCCTGCATAAATAGCTGCATAAACAGCTCTGCAGTGGCACTCTCAGTCTGGCTCTGGAGACTTTTATGTCCCCAGTTTCTAATGAGGACTGGTTTAATTTTTTTTTAACATCCCATCTCCCCAATAACAGTCATCTCCAATGTGGAATTGGCTCGGAGAATTGCAGTTCCTTGATCATAAGTGCTTTCAAGTGATGTGGCAGGGTGATGAACGTGAAGGTTGGATTAAGGTTTAGACTGCAGCTTTTGGGAGTCATACAAGTCACTAATTACACTTCCAGCCCTCAGCGCAGCAATGGGGAACATCACAGAACTACTTCAGGGAAGATTCAAAGAGAAATAACACAGTTTAGCACTAAAGTAAGAAAGGTCTTGTGACATTAAAAAGCAGAATTTCCCTCCAAGCAGAGGTTTGTCTGTGCCTCCTGAGCTCTGTTAAAACCCAGAGATGACAACTCCTCAATGTGCTGAAGAGCCCAGGCCAAGAGCTGGGGTCTGCAGAAGTCACCTTGGAACTGAATTTCCATTTGCCTTCCAAAACATGGCCTTGGGCTGTGGAAAGCCCACGAAGTGCTAATATTTCATTTAGCTAAAGAGATCCCTCAGCTTCCCTGGGCAGGACCAAATGGAGCAGTGTCATTATTGCTCCTCAGGTATCAGGGTGAGATTAGATCTGCAATCAGGCACAGCTCAGCCCCACACCGCAGGCAGCAGGGCACAACCGATATTGGATTTGTTCAGGAGTTTCTTTCATTTCACTTTGGATGTGTGACACCAGGCCAGAGCAGCTGTGGAGTGCAGATATGACAGATGTGGCTTGAAAGAACCCGGGGAAAGTGCACAGCAACCTGGGAGTGCTTTGTACCGAAGAACAGAGATTCTCTGGGACACAAAAAGAAGTTAAAGCTGCTCGGCCCTGTCTGCTCTGCAGCCATACCCAGCTGCCACTTAGAACAAGGAACAGAGAATTTGAAGCCTGCAGGATTCCTGGTTATTAAGAGAATAAACAGTGATTTGCACCCCACAAGCAAGCCCAGATCCGAGGGGACAATGCAAGGTAGGCACCGGTTAATTGCACCATTATCTTCCTGGTCACAAGTGTTCCTTTGCAGGACTGAAAGTGTTTTATTAAAATGCTGTTTGCATTCAAAAATAGCCTTTTAATCAGTAGCCTTGAAGACTTTCCAAAATAAAAAAACATTTTATAGTCTATCTTGAAAACATTGATGATTTTGTGAAATTACTCTGGATGTCTCAAAGAATGGTATCATAATGATCTCTGGTTTTAGCAATACTGATTGCCTGACAAGGTCAATTTAAAAAATCAACTGTGGTTTCAATTTCATTCTAAAGTATTCACAGCTAAATCTTTCAATTAAAATTTTGAAAAAATTTCTCCCAGCAAGCAGAAATGACAAATTAATTTGGGAAATGCCCTGAAACAAACTCCCCCCCCCAAAAAAAAAAAAATCTGCCAAGCTTTTATTTTAGATTTCCTCTGTTTTCCAAAATTAGGTGTCATCTTTCAATCAGCACCACCCCAGAGGATGAGATTTGTGTTCACTACCCTGGCATGTGTAATGATGCCAGGATAATTCGCAGCAGATGTACATTTGGGGAGAAATTATTTTCCTCAGAATCTATTTGTGTGGGAGGATGAAGTATGGTTATAATGAAGGTGCTGTGGGAGCTGAATGACTTTGCATCTCAAGTACAGGTGCACTTGGGTGTAACTTAAACATAGTTTGCAATCTCTCTAAATGGAGCATTTATAGCCAATTACACTTGTCATTCACCTTGCAAATACCTCTATCTAATTTAACAGCATATGCAGCAAGCAGGAAAATAAAGGATATTTTATTAGGTGCCAGCAGAATAGCAGTGGAGGTACCAGCTCTGTGTCTAACACACGTTTGGCAGATTTCTGAACTGAAATAGAATGTGTTCAGAGCATGGCCTCCAATGCCCTTCTTCTCCCTGCATCAGAAGCCTCCTGTCAAATGCAATTTCCTCCAGGAAGACACGTATCTAGCTGAGATTTTCCAAAACCTGTCCAAGTGATTTGGATACTCACTTCTCATTAGTATTAATAGCAAATGAGCATGAGCATCTCCTCAGTGCCTTTGGAAATCTCTGACACATTTTTATTTTGGTGGCTGTTAAATGACTCTTTGGGCAATCTGCACTAGAAATGACAAATTTCCCATTTGTTTTCCTGCACTCAGATATCTCGACTGTCCATGTACCAAATGTCAAAATTTTCCCTCAAAAAGACAGCTGAGATGTGAGAGGGAGGACAGAGACAGACTTTTGCTGTGTTTGGATTAAAGGACAAAGTTCACATTCCAAAACTGTCTCCTCCACAGAGTGCTGCTTAGACCAATTTTAGGATAATACCACATTCATTGTCATCTTTTTGTCACTGCCCTAGGCAGGGATGTCACTGCAATGGGAGCAGGGATGCAGAGGAGTTCCATGGCCCTGTGTCACAGGCACTGAATCACAGGCAGAGCCCTGGAGAAGGGAACAGGAGGGAAGGAAAAACCTCTTTGGGAACACCTGGTTCATGCCCTGCAGCAGGGAACAGCTGCTCCTCTGAGATTTCCTCCAATTTTCAGTGTCACACCTTAGATCACATCCAGTCCCTCTTGCAGTTCCAGGAAATGCTAAGAAGAAAATGGGAACTGAAGAACAGCAAATTATTTTTTAAATTGACAATAGATTATATTCTCCCCTCTCCCCACCAAACTGAGGGAGCAGAAAGAGGCTTGTAAGAGATTTCATTCCTGTTACAGCCAGCTTCCACTTTTCACCCCCACAGAAGGCAGAAGAAATCCCTACAAGCCCCTTCTCCCACCAAAACACTGCAAACCCCTTCAGACTGGACCATGCAGCTTTTCCTTTCCAAGCCCTCCCTAAAGTCAGACTTCCCAACGAATAAATGCAAATAAGTGACTAACACTGAGCTCCACAAATCCATTTTACATGACTTCTTGATCTGTTATTTAACTGACATGCCTCCCCTTTTTGCCAAATGTATTTCATGTATATATGTCTGTTTCCTATAATCTTTTCCATTTCTCTTATCGCTTGTATTTTAATAAACCACATGTACAGATTCAGTATCTTCTTTAGCAGCCACAGAGGGAGATATAGTTGTTCATTGGGGTTATTAAAATTCTAAATATCTCCCTCCTTTTATTTGATTTTAGTGAGATTCCAGACATTTTCTCAATATCAAGAAGATTGGATTCATTGGAATATAACTCTGACAGAAGTCTTGCAAGGAAACTTTAATTTTAGTTCAAACTCCATTAATTTAAGATATCCCTAGAAGATGTGGACAAGGTGAATCTTTTTATATTAACAAGTTTCAACCCTAGTTTAAGATGAAGGTAAAATAGGTTTTTTTGCTTCTAACACTGAGAAAAAAAACACTTAAAGCAAAACTTGAGACCATATTTTGCTTTTATATATATTTTAACTCCTGACAGAACTCCTGATGGCCACTTGGATGAAGCAAGGACAGACTTAAACATTCAAATCTGACTTTTTGAGCATTATCTTCCTGGTATTAGTGGAATAAACTACTTAAAACAGAGTTCTGCTTTTCTGGGGACCTCTCTACTGCTCTATCACTGCTGTCTTTTACATAGAGAGCATATTATGTTAAGAGGTTCTGCTCAGAAATTCCAGTATTTGCTACCAAGAGAGACTCCAGCAGTGATTTCTCCCTGATCCTATGCAAATCTCCTGGTTTTCCCTCAGTGAACTCAGTTCCTGTGGTTTTGTGGATATATTCACTGGATATATTGTTTGAAGGTACATGCAGCCAAAGGGAGAGTTGGAGGAGTTTATTCTAATAAGACTCTAAAACCCAAAGTAATTTGAATTCTTCCCCTTGCACACAAACCTTCCCAATCACAATACAAACAGTGGATGCACATTGCAATCTCAGAGGAAGAAAGTCCTTGCAGGGAGCATTTAGGAGCAGTGAGCAAAATCAGGGCCTGATGGGCCACTTGATATTTTCTTATCACTTCTTAATGCCATCTCAGAGCTGTTAGCCACAAAAAAAGACAAGATCAAACTGAAAGAGGGTAGATTTACATTTGATATTGGGAAGAAATTGTTCCCTGTGAGGTGGGGAGGCTCTGGCATAGGTTGTCCAGAAAAGCTGTGGCTGCCCCTGGATCCCTGGGGGCATTCCAGGCTGGGTTGGACAGGGCTTGGAGCAACCTGGGACAGTGGAAGATGTCCCTGCCCATGGCAGGGGGTGGAACTGGATGAGCTTTAAGGTCCTTTCCAACCAAAACCATTCTGTGATTCTATGAAGAAGCTCCTTTGGAGCCACAGTAGAAAATCAGCAAAATTAATGCTCCAGGCTGCAGAGTCTCCATCTACTGCTGAACAGGAGGAGAGCTGGCGTTAGGAGTGCACCAGCTTTGCTTTGTAGTTCCCAGGCCTCTCCAGAACAACCAAACAGCAGTTGTGTGTGTTTCTCAGAGAGGAAATTTATCTCAAACTCCCAGTTTCTCGTGGCAGCCTTCTGCCACCTGCCTGTGCTCGCTGCATCTCTCACTGCTGGGTCATCAATCTCCAGCCCCTGCAGCACTCTGCAGAGGGGCAGCTCCTACTCCCCTCACCTGTCCCTGCTGCCATCCAAACCCCCTCCAGGCTGAAAAGATCCAGGAGCAATTAATCTCACCCTCACTGAGGCCTCTGAAACATTTCTCTACCCTTCAGACAGAGTTAGGGAAGCAGACCCCAGCACTGCCAGCTTGCTCAGCTGCCTTATTTAAACCTGATAATGATGTGCAGCCCTTGCCTTTCCTCACAGGCTCATAGTGAATGAGAGCTCTCACCACGGGGCCATGAACTCTTGCTCCCAGCAAGCTCTCTCTGAACTCTGCACATCCTCACATCACATCTGAACACCTCATCCTTACCTGGGTTTCATTGTTTTCTTCCCCTCTAAAATCCCAGTGTTGCAGCCAGTCACTGCTGGTTCTGTAAACCATTTCTCAAAACAATCTGAACTACTAAAAATCAAATCACATTATACTCACATATTAAAAATTTAATCCAAGTCTGCCAATTGCATGGTCTTGGAGCTGAATGCACTCAGCCAAAACTCTGGAGCATGGTGGTGGTCTGGGTGCCTTCCACATAAAGTCCATAGCAAGAAGACCTCTCTGAATCCTTCTGCAATTCCTCTTCTGTGACTCAAAGCTCCCAATTGGATTTGGTTGGAGGAGCTGGTTTCTCTCTCTGGTTTTGGGGTTTCCTCCACTTCTGGGCCATGAGGGACAGGAAGGTGCATTTCCATCTTGAGATCATGGATTGAATGCATTGTCTGAGAGCAATGTAAAATATTGCAGATGAATGCAGACTGTCTAGTCACAGCCAGATCCCAGTGATCAGAAATGCCTGTAACAGACTTCAACCCACTTTTGTGACCAGGCATAGTTGTTACCTTCACTCCCAGCTCCAAACAGTGTGGTTTGTTTAAGAAGAGGAAGAATGTCTGTAGTTTGCTTTGCAACCAGCTGGAGGCCAGCAAAAAGATAGATATGTGGCTGGGGAAGCAAATTCTGTACCTTATGTCTCACACTCTGCCTTTGAGGTACAGCAAAGCAGGTCAAAGACTTGGCCATGTCAACCCACACAGCATCCTTTCCATGGAAGAAGGCAGGAATCCAGTGGAGCTGTGTGCTGTGTCTGTTCCAGCTCCTCAGCAGCCTCCTGGCACAGCACAACAGCACTTCCATCAGAGAACAGGGGTGGCTGCCACCAGCAGAGAGCCAACAGCTGGACTGCAGTGTGTGTTCACCTGTACTGGGATGAAGGAAGGGCTGTCCTCAGGAGCCTGGGGTGATACAGCAGCATCTCAGACCCACACAAACAGTGTGAGGGACAGCTTCAGGAGGTTACAGGGCAGCACTGCAGGACTGTGCAGGTACTGAGGGCCCAGGTGACACGGCAGCACCTCAAACCTGCACCAACACTGCATAGCACTCCTGAAGGGGCAACGTCATGAGGCTGGGGATAAGGCAGTGGCTCTGCACAAACACGGTGTGAGAACTCTTGGAGAGACCATTTCTGTGGCCAGCTGGTCCAACAGCACCTCAAAGCTGTGTCAGTGCAGCACTGCACTCTCAGCGAGCCAGTGTGGTGCAGCCAGGAATAGGGCATCCCCCCACACCTGCCCCAGCTTGCTGTAGTGCTCTGGAAAAGCCAACTTTGGGAGGTCAGGAATACACCATCACCTCAGGGAGGGACACACAGGGTGCCCTGTGTCACCCGTGTGGTGGGGACAGCCATCACCTCAGGGCACGGAGCTGGCACCGCTGAGGGCAGAGCCCCTCCATCGCCTCAGGATGCAGAGCCCCCATTGCCTGAGGATTCAGACCAGCTGCTACCGCAGGGTATAAACCCTCCACTGCCCCAGGCGCTGTCCCGGTGCCGCCCTAGGGCACAGACTCCGGGCCCGGTGCCACCTCAGCTCCCGGTCCCAGTGCCGCCCTAAGGCACTGATCCTCCACGGCCTCAGAGCAGGGACCCGGTGCAGCCTCAGGGCATGGACCCACCCTGGCAACTGCGTCACCCTAGGGCACCTAGTGCCGCCTCAGGGCTCGGACCCGCCCTGGCCCCGGGAGTCCCGGTGCCGCCTCAGGGCCCGGGCTCGCCCTCCCCTCAGGCGCCGTCCCGGGGCCGCCTCAGCCGCGCCCGAGGCGGGAAAACGCTCCCGGCGCGTGCTGGGGGCGGGGCGAGACGGGCCGAGGGGGCGCGGCCTGGGCATGCCCGAGCCCCTGGCGGGTGTTGGTGCCGGAAGGGGCGGGGCCTGGCGCGGCGCGCGCGTGCGGCCCTACGGAAGCCGCGCGGGCGCGCTCGTGTCCCGCTGGCGGCTGAGGCGGCGGCCCCGGCCTGAGGGGCTGGGGGGGTCCCGGGGGCCCGGACGGAGCGGGATGGCGGCACCGTGAGGAGCTCGGTGAGCGGCGGAGAGCGGCCGGTGGTTGGGCCGGGGCGGGTAGGGCGGGAAAGCGGCCTCGGGACGAGGCTGGGGCAGAAGGGACGGGAGAAGGCCTGGGAGCGAGGACAGGGCTGTGAGGGGCCGGGCTGTGGGGCGGCGGGGAGGGGGCTGTGAGGGGCCGCGCTGTGGGGCAGCGGGGAGGGGGCTGTGAGGGGCCGGGCTGTGGGGCAGCGGGGCGGGGGCCATGGAGGCCGCTGCGAAGCGGGTGCCGGGCCGGGGGCTGAGGGCTGGGCCCGCTGAGGGGGTCCCGGCGGGCAGAGGGTGCTCAGTGTCCGCTCTGTCTCTCGCAGCGCTCTCTGCACGAACTGGATGCCCACGGGCGGCAGGGCGCTGTCACACGCTGCCCGCGCTCTCGGCAGGGGCACTGCGCTGTCCTGCCCTCGCCCGCAGCTCCCCGTGCCCAGAGCGCTGTCCTGCTCTGCCGGACTCAGCCCCGCTTGCTGGTGCCAGCTGCTGCTCCAGCCTGTCTCCCTGCCGTCCCCAAAGCAGCGCCGTGCTGCCGGCCCTTTTCCTCTCTCCCTGCTTTTGGGCAGCTGGCTGCGCTCGGCCTGCACGGCTGCAGAGGACATGGCAGAGCAGCGCTACTGTGTGGACTATGCCAAGCGAGGCACCGCGGGCTGCAAGAAGTGCAAGGAGAAGATCGTGAAGGGGATGGTGCGCATTGGGAAGATCGTTCCCAATCCTTTCACCGAGTCCGGAGGGGACATGAAGGAGTGGTACCATGTCAAGTGCATCTTTGAGAAGCTGGACAAGGCCCGGGCCACCACCAAGAAAATCGAAGACATCACAGACTTGGAGGGGTGGGAAGAGCTGCAGGATGAGGACAAAGAAATAATCAACAAGCACATCTCAGGTGGGGTCACTTTTCTCCTTACTTCCAAGTTTTGCTGGAGGTTGTCACCCAGCTGTGCCTTTGCCCTGAAATCCTCATGTATTTATTTGTGTGGCTTAGGAAGGAAGTGTGTGGTGCTGTCTCAGCCCTATAGGAAAGGGAAGAAATGGTCATTTTTACAGTAATACTCCTTGATTTATTTGTCACAGCTGATTGTGGACAAGGCCTAGGTGGTTTAATTTGTGGGCATGAGTTATAACCATCAGTTATTTTCCATTTCCACCTTTTTCTGTAATCTTTAATAAATTACGTATTCTTCTAACTTCTGTTTTCTGAAAAACATTCAGGTTTTTTTCTCCTCCAATTCCCATTTCTTTTAAGACTTTTTGCTTTGTAAGCTACATAATATGGTGAGGGATGTATGAGATTATTCCTGACTGCCTCTTTGAACCTTTCTGCTTTCCAGAAGCCAATGCCAAGACTGGAGGTACCCCGAAGAAAAAGGTGATAGTGCAGGCAAAACTCACTGCCACAGGACAGCTGACCACAAAAGATCCACCAAAGAAATTCTCTGGATTCATTGGTAAGAATTAAGAAACTGGTTCTGGGAAAAGAGTTTCTTTTAATCTCAACATCAAGAGGTGTTTTAGCTTGGCTCAGATCAGTAGGTTTTTATCTGTAGTAGATTTAGGGGTTTTTGATTCTGGTTTGTCAAAGGCTGTCAGTTGAAAGAATATCTTGAAAGATTCTTGAATTTCCAGATTTCCCAAGGAAACAAAGGTTCTGCTGTGACCCACATTGTCAGGCTGACTCCATCTCCCTGCATCCATTGATTCATTCCTGTCAAATTGAGAGCATAGGGTGAAGTTATCCCATGTGGAGCTCAAAATATGGAAAAACACACTGAGGGATTCTCAGTTGTATTCATGGAAAGGAAAACTTGTCCTGAGGAGCTGCTGCCAACAGGACAGTCCATGTGTGAGCTCTGACTGACCTGACACCCACCTGGAGCTCCAGACTGCCCAGAGCCACAACACAGCCAGACGTCACCTCCTTGTCAGGGTCCACACCACATGCGGAGTCCTGATAGGTTCTTTTAGGGATCTCAAAGCGCAAAAGACACAACAGGGGACAAAACCAGTTTACTTTTGCAAAAGATGCACTTTTATTTAGTGCCAACAGAATGCGATAGAGGGACAGAGAGAGAGACAGAGACAGAGAGAGAGAGAGAGAGAAAGGGTGTTGGGATTATAGCTACCAAGACGGGCAGACGATCTTCGTGGAAGCAGCCGAGGTCCGTTGCCGTCCGGGGAGATCTCAGGGGTCTTTAGTTTGAAGGTATGTTTTATAGTCTTTTCCAAGGCGTCGGGCGACTGGCCAAAAGGGGGGAAGATTTATGGACTATTGTATGTGGAGATGGTTGCTCAAAGAAGCAGGTGGAAACAGGACGCTGTGCAAGTGGCCTGCGTAGGAGCAGTGCACCATGGCAAGCTCCAGGCACACCATCAGTCCTTGTGATCAGTCCTGCAGCAAGTAGCCTGCGTAGGAGCAACACACCGTGACCAGTCCATTGTTCTCACACCTGAGGGAGCAGACCCGCCCTGGTTGGGATGGGCACCACCTGGGAACAGTCACTTGGCATTCTTCTCTTCCCTGGCCAGCGCCTTTAAACTACAGTTCTTTAGGCCTCAGGCAAGGGTCGTTGGGCAGAACAAACGAGAGGCTCTTAGATGGACTCTTACACTCCTATAGGGGATTGTGTTAGGAGGCAAAAGGAATGGGGACATATTCCTCCATTTTAGAAATTACCTTAGGGAAACATCTTGCTGTGAAAGGCAAAAGCTTATAAAGTAGAAAAAATAAATAGAACAGCAGCACCTGGAAGGAGAAATTAATTTTCACTATGGTTTAGTCATATTTTTCTGGTAGAATTAAGATCTAGGAAATTCTGGTGTAATGTGAAGGGTAAAAATAGTTGGAAGTTTTTTATATAAGTCATAAATTTTAGCTCTGAAGCTTTGCCAGCACACTGGGATTGTTCCCAGCTTGCCAGGCAGAGGTAATCTCAACATTAACTCCATGTTGTTATAAAAACAACTTGTGATGTGTTTGATGCAGCCAAGCCAAAGAATTCAGAAGATGCCCCTGCAAACTCAGTCCAGCAGCCCAGCCTGTCTGCAGCCAGGTGTGACCCCAAACACAAGGACTGCCTGCTGCGCGAATTCCGCAAGCTCTGTGCCATGGTGGCTGAGAAACCCAGCTACAATGTGAAAACTCAGATCATCCAGGACTTCCTCAGGAAGGGATCTGCAGGAGGTATGGCTCCAGCCTGCAATTCTCAGCCCTCTCAGCTTCAAAGTCTGATCTCAGAAGGAAAGGTAACATTAAAATCTGATTGTTCTGTGGTCCCAGCCTGGTGCTGTGGTGATTTCTGAGCTTGAAAAGTGAACTCTTTAAATAGCAAATTCAGACAAAAATGTCTCACTCAGGTGTTGTAGGTGCCAAATTTAGTGCTGAGATCAGATTTAGATACAAATTGTGGCTGTTTCCCCTAGCCCCAACTGTGGGTTTTATCCCCAGGGTTATGCAAATAGACACAACCAACCAGAGCCTGGACATGAAAATAAATCCTCACAGATGTAATGTGCTTTTTTTATTTTTTTCTGTTTCCCCAGATGGTTTTCATGGTGATGTATACCTGACCATTAAGATGCTGTTACCAGGTGTCATTAAAATAGTTTACAACTTGAATGATAAGCAGATTGTAAAGCTGTTCAGCAGAATTTTTAACTGCAACCAGGAAGAAATGGTCCGGGACCTGGAGCAGGTGAGTGCACACGGCAGCTCTCTCTTAATTTCTGCTGCTCAGCCCTTTGCTTATGGAAATTCTGTAATGGTTTAGGTTTTTTACTCCTTAGCTCAACTGTTAGAATAGGAGCTGATGATTTATTTTGGTTTTCCTTGGCTTTAGCAGTTTTCTTAACATTTTCTGCCATCTGGAACCTGTAGAAAATCATGTTTGAACAGAAAGCAGAATAAGAATTCACCTGGCAAAGCTTTAGAAAGCAAGACTAAAATTATCTAGGCAAGATGGGCTGCATCTGTTTGTCTAAACTCCTTTGTCTGGCACATTCCTACAGAACTGGTTTATATTATTCTTTTTGTACCATCACATATCAAAACCTGGGATTCAATTAACAGAGCTGTCACTGGCAGCTGCAGTTGGTTGATACAATTAAGCTGCTACAATTGCAAGTGCTCAGTTGTGCATTGAGTCCCTGTGCACAGGAGCTGGTGATTGACTGTGTGCCCTCTGATTCACTGCAAGGTGCAGAAAAGGGGTGAATTAGAAAATAAAGGTAATTCTTTCACTTCTGTTCATTGTCTTGCTGTGTACTGCCTTCTAGTGACATCACCAGCCTGTCCCACATCCTTGCATTTACAAGTGGATTCATCCTGACGAAATAAAGGGTTTGTGCTGCAGCTGTGAAAAGTAGAGCCATGAGATGATGCTGGTACTCTTAATTACCTTTCTTGGCAAATTAAACAGCTGAGCACCTTTATGTGTCATGGCAGCTTCCTTAAGTGTTTGATTCCAATTTCTTCATGCAACAATCGCAGCATCACTGCTGTCCTTTATCCTCACTGGAGCCACACAGAATCCCCAGTGGCACCCCCATTCTCTGGCCATGCCTCTCATCCACACCCTGGTTTTGTTTTTGGAGACAGGGAGATGTTTCCGAGACCGTACGGATCTTCTTCGAGCACAGCAAGACGTGTCCTCCAGCAGCCAAGAGCGTGCTGACCCTCCAGGAGGTGGATGAATTCCTCATCCAGCTCTCCAAGCTCACCAAGGAGGATGACCAGCAGAGTGTCCTGCAGCAGATCAGTCGCAGGTAAGGGAAGGAATCAGCCTCTGAAGGTTTGCCCAAACACTGCAGTGGTTCTCTACAAGCTGGAATAGGTGAAAAATTAATCATGAGCCACTGAGACTGAGCTTAATTAGCATCTGTAAGCTGCTGTTGTGGTGTGATTGAGACACCTTGACAGCATTTTTGGCTCTTGTTCATGCCATAAATGAGAGAACTTTGTCCCTGCCTGTCAGGACATGTCAATCAAACAAGTGATTTGCAATAAAACCCTAAAATTGTTTAGCTGTTAATTAAATTTCTATCCTTAAGTATGTTGGGGAAAGCCTTCAAATAATTTAGGCTAAGATTCTTGGTCTGGCTCAGTTTGTGCTGATCTGAGGCTGAGGATTTTCCAATCAATTTCTCTTGATGCATTAATTAAGTAAATTTTGGAAGGTTCATCAACACTGAAGCAGAGTTAATGTTAGCATAAAGATGCTGGAAAGCCTTTTGGATATTCCCTTGTGTCTCTGAGGTGTCACTATTAACATGTGTCCTCAGTTTTGTTTAAACCCTCTGCAAAGGGAGAAGTTTTTGCCTTTTTTTAAAGAGACCTGGATGAGTTTCTTTTCAGCTGGCAAGTTGAGTTCACACCTTTGCTGAATTTTCTCTTTTCCAGGTGTACAGGCAATGACCTGAAGTGTATCATCAGGCTAATTAAGCATGACTTGAAAATGAATGCTGGAGCAAAGCACGTGTAAGTGACAGGAGCCCAGAAATGCCCATTTCCTGAGGCAGCAGCAGCAGACCTGAGGCTGATCAGTGTTCCCTCTCTCTCAATGCAGGCTGGATGCTCTGGATCCCAATGCCTACGAGGCCTTCAAGGCCTCCAGGAACCTGCAGGACGTGGTGGAGCGAGTGCTGCAGAACCAGCAGGAGTCTGAGAAGGTGCCAGGGCTGAAGAAGACCCTGAGTGTGCAGGCCTCACTCATGACCCCAGTGCAGCCCATGCTGGTAGGTTGGGTCCCCTGCTGGCAGCCAGGATCAGAGCAGAGACCCCCAGGTGGGAGGGGCAGGAGCCAGAGCAGTGCCTGTGCAGCGTGCAAGTCCCAGTGTTGTTTAATGCCAGTTTAGAAAGCATCTCCTACCACCAGGCCAGGTATTAAATATACTCAGTACCTGCACCTTCAGTGCCACTGCTAAGCTAAAACCTTGCTCTCAGTTCTTTTGTTTGCTGTCATTGCAGAAGTTGATCCTTTCTCTGGAAATAGTGTAAGCTTTCCAGTGGATTAGAGATTTAAATAAGTCTGGCTTTTTGTGTGAACAAAGCAGAGTTAAATATTTACTTCTGGGCTGAGCACACTCCTACAGAAGGCACAGTGCACATTTTAAAGCATTTGGAGGGGATAAGCACTGAAAAGCTGTAATTATCTGGGCATATGCAGATGGTTCTAAGTAAGTGAATAATTAAGGAAAACTTGGACTCGCTAACAGAGATTTGGACAAAAAAGCTCTACAAGGGGATTCATTTTAGCTCATTCATGCCCTTGGGTAAGAGAAGCTTTATTTTCCATGTGCCACCTGAGTGTTTGTCCCTGTCCCCCAGGCTGAGGCCTGCAAGTCCATCGAGTACGCCATGAAGAAGTGTCCCAACGGGATGTACGCCGAGATCAAGTACGACGGCGAGCGCGTGCAGGTGCACAAGAACGGGGATCACTTCAGCTACTTCAGCAGGAGCCTCAAACCTGTGCTCCCCCACAAAGTAAGCACCTGGCCACTGCCCCCCCTTGTGCCAGCTCCTCTGCATTCCCAATAGACTCCTTCTACAGGCAAGGCGGATTCCTGCTCTTGTAGACTTACTCCTAATTTATATAGATGTGTAGAATGTGGAAAAGCAGCACTTAAAACTGTCATCATTTCATTCTGGTGCACATTAAGAGCTTGAAATTAAATTTCATCTGCGTGCTATAGAATCCTCTCTGTGCAGTGCATTTTGGGAGCCTTGGTGCCACTTGGGTGATTCTGTTCTGTTTATTAAAGCCTCATTTATCTATTTGTAGACTGCTGTGGGTACCATAGAAGTGCAGATGTGCCACATGTGCCTCAGATACTTGTGGAAAAAACACCTGCATTGGAGTGAATCCCTCTCTTCAGCCAGTTATTCTTCTTTTTTTTCTTTTCCCAAGGTAGCCCATTTTAAGGATTTCATCCCCCAGGCTTTCCCTGGTGGGCAGAGTATGATCCTGGATTCAGAAGTTCTCCTGATTGATAATAAAACTGGCAAGCCACTTCCTTTTGGGACTCTTGGTGTGCACAAGGTAAAAAAAAAAAAAGAAATAATTTTTTTGTGTGTGTTTGGAGGCTGTTACTCTGCTGATTTAAACACAATCTGTTATCACAGGATAATTTCAGAGCTCTGGTACTTGTTAGAGCACCTGGGAAAAAAAGTAATATTGAGAAGGCTGATATTGAAATACTACTGCTCTAGTACAGTAGATTTGATATTAACCTATTGATCACTGGCAGGACATTAACAGAACTTAAGATATTAATATTAAAATAATAATTCTGAATTAATATTACAATAATACTAAAAAAATATTTGGAAAATCTTGCAATTCTGTCATTGTTTCTCATGGCTTGAGCAGTGTGTGGCAGCCTGGGAGGGCACAGGGATGCAGTGATTATTCCATATAAGTGTTATGTAGTGCTTGTGTCTAGACTGAATAGGGGTGAAGGAGAGGACAGGAAAATGAAAATTAAACTATAAGTGCTTAAGTTAAAAGTAGCCATTAATCTGCTGTCTGTGGAAATGTGGTGGATTTTTTGCAACAGTAGTGACAGATGTTGCATTGCCCAAAGCCATTAATATTTTTAGCATTATTTCCCATTCCTAGGAAATGAACATTTTTTATCTTCTAAGCTTGTGCTTGGACACATTAATTGTAAATCTTAATTCTCAGAATGCTTCTTTTAGAAGCAGCATGAGCTTATCATACCTAAAATATTAAATAGATAAAAAATAGATAAAAATCCATCCTTTTATTACTATGCTAAAACTGTGTGCTGTGACTGCAGAATTCTGTTAATTGTATTTCAGAAAGCTGCTTTCCAGGATGCCAATGTTTGCCTGTTTGTGTTTGACTGCATCTACTTCAACAATGTCAGCCTGATGGACAGGTGTGTGTGCAGGGGAGAGTCCTGGGCTGCTTTCCCAGCATGAGCTGCCTGGAAAAGCCACTAATGCAGACAGACCAGTTCAGCTGGGCTGTCACACTGGGGAGATCAGGGCAGTGTGGGAGGGACCTGCTGTGCCAAGGAGTTTCCCTGTGGAGCTCCTCTTGCTCTCCAATACTGGGATTAGCTGCATCCCAGCTGCTCATTTTACATCCTCTAAACACACTGCTAGCACTGGAATTTCCATTTTATCACTTCTGGAGGAAAGCAACAACTAGTTGTCCTCTCTGGAACTGCCTAGGATGAATCATTAATGGCTTTAAGAGCTTTTTTCAGTGTTGCTGTTGGGATTGCTGCCTGTCCCTCACTGTCCCTGCCCTGCTCTAGGCCCCTGTGTGAACGGCGCAAGTTCCTCCACGACAACATGGTGGAGATCCCCAACAGGATCCTGTTCTCAGAGATGAAACATGTCACAGTGAGTCCAGTGTGCCCTTCCACCCCTAACCCTGCTCCTCCACTTGGCTTTTTTTATGATTAACTCTGCAAATGCACCTGGCAAAATGGTTCTCCTTCTGCTCTGTGTGCAAGACTTCTTGAGTCAACACTGGATTCCCATCTTTTCCTGGCCCTCAGCTCCCTTCAGTATAATCTTAACTTGCACACCTCAGGTTTTCTGGCTTGTTAATGGTTTTCTAGTGATTGTCATTTTGACCCTGTTAGGAGGAGTTAAATTCTGTTGTCAGTCTGTGCTGTGCAGTGCAGAGCTGTGATTGAAGGGAGCTAGACTGTGCTATATCCCAAACTTCAAGTGTCACACAGCCCTGAGACATTCTGGCTGCTAAAATCTGCATTTAGGCAGCAGCATGCTTGGATTTTTATTATGCAGAAGCCTGATGTCCCCTTATTTTTCCCCATTGCTGCTGATTTCTGTGGCACCTTGGCTTTGGTGGGAGGAGAAGGTTCATAGGTCCCAAGGCAGCTGGATGGAGAAGGAAGCTGGGAATGCTGGCTGAGCAGATTTGACATGGGACATACTGGGACACAGCCAGGGGGGCAGCCACACCTGAGGGGTATTTTTAACCAGACAAACCTTCTGTTCTGGACACATGTTCCCAGCTTAGTCACTGGGTGTGCAGCAAAGAGAACATGTACAGGGTTCTCCTTGGGAAAGTATTATGAAATTGCCTGTTCCTCCCTCTGCAGGTGCTTTGGGTTTAGTGCACCACTGCTCCAAATGAAAAGCCTGAAGACCCCTGTGCTTTTTACAGTCCTGATCTAACCATGATCCCTCTCCTTGGCAGAAAGCTTCAGATCTGGCAGACATGATCACCCGAGTCATCCGGGAGGGGCTGGAAGGGCTGGTGCTGAAAGATTTAAAGGCAAGTTCCCATTCACTCTGTACTGCTGTGAGCTGGGAATTTGGGAGTGACAATGGACAGAGCCAGCTCTGAGACAGAGTCACACTCTGAGCATTCTGGAAACATCTCTGGGTTCCTCTCATGCTGCTCCTCCTGCTGAGCAGGGTGGAGGCCAGGCTGTCTGAGGAGGGGGTGTCTGAGGGGGCTCTGCCTTCCTTTGCACAGGGGAATTACGAACCAGGGAAGCGCCACTGGCTGAAGGTGAAGAAGGATTATCTCAACGAGGGGGCAATGGCTGACACAGCTGACCTGGTGGTTCTGGGGGCTTTCTATGGACAGGGCAGTAAAGGTAGGTCTGCAGCTGGCTTCAGGCAGAGATCTGTCTGTTCAAGGAACTGCCGAGGTTTCCCTGTTCCAGGCCTGCAGAGTGAGGGAGGCTGGAGCAGGGATTACCTGCTGCAGCCCATCTTGTCCTTGCTGTGGCTTTGCTGTGGGTTGGGTGGCACAGCAGAGCTGGAGGAGTTGGGCTGGGTTGTTGCACAGTGCAGAGGCTCTGGTTCAGCTTTGTGAGCGGCCCTGCAACCATCACAAGCCCAGACTCCTTGGACAGCCAAAGATACAGAAGGGTTTGGGCTCTGAAAAGCTGTGGCTTGTCCTGTGGAGGGTGTGACCCCTGGTGTCCCTGTGCAGGTGGGATGATGTCCATCTTCCTCATGGGCTGCTACGACCCCAAGAGTGAGAAGTGGTGCACGGTGACCAAGTGCTCTGGTGGCCACGACGACGCCACCCTGGCACGTCTGCAGACAGAGCTGGACATGGTGAAGATCAGCAAGGTGAGAGAGGGGAGCCAAGGGATGCCCAGCAAAGAGCTCAGCTGCCCTTGAGGTGCTGCTTCACTGCGGGGTGGAAGTGCCCTGCCAGGAGTGACTCAGAGTTAAAGCACATCAAGCACTTGACACAAGTGAGGTGTCAGAGCAGCCAGCTCCTGGAGGAGGCACTGCCTGGGCTCTGTACCCAGACTCTGAGTGGGAAGCCAGGCACCATCTGTTTCCTGCTAGGACATAGTTCTGTTGGGAAGATACCAATTTTTTATCTGGATTTTTGGGCACGTTGTGATTGGCAAAGGCAGTCACTAGATGGGGCTGTGGGAGGGAAGTGCTGGGTCAGACTCTGGTCTGGTGGCTCCATAACTTGGGCTTGGAGTTAAGATTTCTGTGAGTGACATCTTGCTTTTCAAGACTGGACAAATAAACAATTGAATTTTAATATTACCTTGACATCCTGAAGGCTATTTGCATCAAGGCTGTAGAATCTTAAAAAATATGGGTAGTTTTACATGAATCACAATTGGAGCAGCTGTTCTAGTTACATACACAGAATGACAGGAATGGAGGGCTGTGCTTCAGGCAATATTTGTGATTTTCTAGATAAGAGAAATGCCTGCAGATCAGTGCAAGTTCCAGCCATGCAAAGGCAATGTAAAACCTCGATGCTGATCTACTTCTAGGTTGTTTCAGCAGTTTCTATTCTAGAATTAGGTTTATATGTGATAAGTGTCAGTGATTTTAATTTTGTGCTTTTAATTAATAGGATCCTAGTAAAATTCCAAGGTGGCTAAAAATTAACAAAATCTACTACCCAGACTTCATTGTCCCAGATCCAAAGGTAAGTGCTCTCATAATCATTTAACATTTCCCAACCCTTATTCTGCAATCTTCTATAAATCCTTTAGGAGGACAGCTTAGAAGTTGTCTCTGTTACAAAATGAATCTTCATACTTGGAACGGGAAATTAAGCACAAGTTTTTATCTCTCAATCTTGCAGGTGCATTTGAGGCTAAGAGCTTCATGAAGAAATCACACCTGCAGCAGTTTTGGGAAATATTCTTGTGCATTAAATCCCTTCCAGAAGTGAGCTTACTTTAAATTTGAGATATGAGAAATCTGACTTAAAAGGGTTGAAACACAACTGCAACCCAAAAGTTGCTGTTGTTGTAGGGAATGTGTCAGTATGCTCTGTATGCCTGAAGGAGAAGGTAGAAATTGGCATTTTGTTAGTAAAAAGGTTTTGGCTTAGTGAAAAAGGCTTTTCTAAGGAAGGTGGCCAGTTTGTGTCCGTGGCACTGTGCTGGGTGGGGAATGGGTGTGCTGGGAGGCTTTGGGCTGGCTGCTGAGGCAGCACAGCAGCCTGACGTGGTTTCCTGGCTGTGTTCAGAAAGCCCCAGTGTGGGAGATCACCGGGGCCGAGTTCTCGCGGGCCGAGGCGCACACGGCCGACGGCATCTCCATCCGCTTCCCGCGCTGCACCCGCATCCGCCACGACAAGGACTGGCAGAGTGCCACCAACCTGCAGCAGCTCAAGGTGGGTCACCTGCCACCAGCTGGGCTCCAGGGACAGCAGAGTGTGCACTGAGAGCCCCTGTGCCCGTGCTGGCCCCTTCCGTTTCTTCTCTGTCCTGGTTGGGAGGACAGGTGTCTGCCAGTAAAGGCAGAAGCTTCTCTTTGAAATGGAGAATGTAAACCCCCTCCCTCCAAATTATTATAATTTGGAAATTAAGGGGCTCTCGGGACCCCCAGGCTGCAGCCACCCCTCATCCTCCTGTGCTGAGGGGAAGGAGCCTGGTGCCAGCCCTGGCAGTGGGGAGCTCTGTGCTCAGGGAGGTGCTGCAGTGTGGGGCTGCCAGGGCTGCTTGTGCCAGGGAGAGCAGGAGTGATGCCTGCCAGGATCCCTGTGGGGAGGAGGAGGAACAAACCCCTCTGCAGATGGGCCCTTCCCACACTGGGCACTGCTCATCCTTCAGGCCCTGCTGAATCAGGCTCTTGCTCTGTAGCAGATGATGTGGATGTGGCTTTTGCTCCTCCCTGTGTGGCTTCAGGAGAGAGGTGGGATGCAGGGAGCTGGGACAGAGTTGACAGGAAAATGATTGCAGAGAGGTGCAGGAAGAAAAAGCTTTTGAGCAAACACTTCAGGGGGGAGAAAACAAGAGCAGTCTCTGCATCACAGCTCGTGTGCAGTGCCAGGCATGATCAGTGCTGTTTCTGCTGGGCAGGAGCTGTACCAGCTCTCCAAGGAGAAGGCTGATTTCAGTGTTACAGCTGGGGAGGAAGATGAGTCCACAGCTGGCAGCAGTGGAGAGAATGATGGGAATTCCAGGTCTTCCACACCTCACAGCAGTATTACGAGTCCCCCAAGCAAGTCACCTGCAAAAACTCAGAAGGCAGAAGGTAAGATGATGGTGCTTTCAGGAAGGAGCCTGGGGCTGTGTCCTCTGTGCCTGGGGCAGGCTGGCTCTGGGTCCTTGCCTTGTGTCAGAGTTTGATGATCCCACCTTTCACATGGATCTCAGGGATAATGGGCACAGCTGTTCACATCCTTGGTTTGGCTCAGTATGAACTGAGTAGCAGAGCTCTGAGATGTCCTGGGATTGGGAAAAGATGGATGGGAACAGCTCTGATGATGCTGTTCAGATTGGTGCTCACTGCTCCCATTTCTGCAGGTCACAGCCCTTTGGTTAGAGACTGTTGGACATGAGCCAGTGTTTGATTTGATTTGGATGGAATTCCTGAGTATAAAGGGACACGTGGCTGTAGGTGATTTCCAGGTGAACTGAGCTGGAACATGAAGCAGATTGCTGAGCAGTTGCACAGAGTGCTGACAGTGTGGAGGGCAGATGGCAGCAAGAGCCTGGGAATGGGGCAGGAGGGTGCCCCACACCATTTCCTGTAGAAAAATGTATCTCACTAGTAACAGTAATTGATGGATTGCCCAGAAAGAGGAGAGGAAACTTTTCACTTCTGCTTCTTACTGTTTCCCCCAACATGAATACACAACCACTACTGGGACAGAGCACATGCAAAAGCCAAATTTTTGTTTTTAGAGAGCAAAGGAGTCATTGGATCCCCTGAGAAATCCGAGGAGAAACGAGGGGAGAAGAGAAAAGCATCCGAGCTGGAGGACAATGGCAAGAAGGTAGAGCCAGGGGCCAGGCAGCCCCAGGGCGGGGTGGGGGAGCCTGAGGCCGCTGTTGTCTGTTCATTTCCATTCCGAGGAAGGTTTTGCCCGAGCTCTGCCTCTCCTTCCCCTCAGCAGCCGCTGCTGGACATTTTCACGGGGGTGAAGCTGTACCTGGCGCCCTCCGTGAAGGACTTTGCCCGAATCCGCCGCTACTTCATCGCCTTCGACGGGGACCTGGTGGAAGAGTTCGACACGGCCTCGGCCACGCACGTCATCGGGGACAGCGGGGACAGCCCCGGCGCCGTGCGCGTCACGCCCCGCTGGATCTGGGAGTGCATCCGCAAGCGCCGGCTGGTGGCGCCGTGCTAGCGCCGGGCAGGGCTGCCTCGGGGCGGGAACGGGAGGGGAGGCGGGAGACGCCCCCAGGAGTAGCTACAGAGATCCAGAGCCACCCTAGGGAGTGAATTTCAGGAGTTCTCTGCAGAAATGTCACTGCTGAATCCCACACTGTAGACCACTGCCCCCAACCGGGTACTGGTTTAGTCTCCTTGGGTTTTTAAAGTTTGGGTATTTTTATAGATAAATAAAACTGAAGCAGCTTCTCCTTTGCTGTCAGGACTTATTTTCCAGTTTTCTGGAGAACAGACCAGCAGCTCCATAGGATTCTTGGCTGTGGTGCCATTTGTGTTGTCAGGTAATTTTTTCCTCCCTCCACCTCTTGTGTACAGGTAAGCACCTGGGATCCCAATTTTTGGCTGAGGTTCAGCAGTAGCTGTAGGATCTCTGCTTGTAACAGAGTCAGAAACAAAGTTAACTAAATCACATTTCAACTTTATTATAAAATTATAAACCAAACTTCTGTACCAAAACTAGTAAGTTTAACTGTCATAGTACCAGAGGATTTAAGAGTGAATAACATGCCCTTTCAAGTAGAATATTAACTTTTAAAATCTTTAAACAATGTACAGTGTACATAAACCACATAAATATTTCCATTTACTTTATTAGTTCAGAACATTATATTCCTTTGGATCATTAATCAGTTTCCTCCAGGTTTTGATTTTCCTTTAAAAGCAACTCACTCATATCCATAAGTAGAGAATCCATTTTTACAAGGGAAACAAGAAGAATCCTCCCTTCACAAAGCACATTTTGGAGTCACAGGGTGGGTGGATCTTCTCATCCCTAAAATGTCAGGCATTGATCTGCAGCTTTGTTAAACTGCTGTAGGAAATAAGCCTACCCTCTACAAGGAAAAGTACATCTATCCATAGGGGAATCATCTTCTTCCTGCTAAATTCCCCCAGCCCTGAGTTACTGAAAAATATGACAACATGAATTTTCACAGTGAATTTCCTACATGAGGCTGTTCTGCACTTTGTGGATCCTGCAGCTCTTGGAGGTCCCTGTGCCCTCTCCAGAGCAGAGTCACTTCTTACCTGCCCTTTTTTCTGTCCTGATGCACTGACTTGTTCAGTTTGTTCTCATCTGGATCTGTTCAACCTTAAAATCAAAGATTAAAGAGCAGCCTGACCTGGGGCAGAGGTAGAACTGAGACTGCTGAGTTAGTGAAGTTTTCTGGAGTTCTGAGACCACCACAATGAGAAATCCATGGCTCTCCTGCTCCTCCTGAGCCATGGATTTCTCACCTCAGGAGCTGTTTTGGCTGCAGCTCCCAGAGCAAAGCCCCTGGAGCTGTCCCTGTTCAGAACTCGCAGGGTCCATGTGCTGTTGACATTTCCCACTGCACAGGAGCTGGGAGGGGCCTCACTGCAGAGTCCCTCTGGGTTTGTTATTCTCTGCTGGCAGCCAGGCTGGAGCACAGAGCCACCCCCTCCCCAGAGCAGCCAGGAAAGCTGCACAGGGGCTCAGCTGCCCTGGAGTGAGGCCACAAGCCCACAGTGATGGACGTTTAGGGCAGCAAGGAAAATGCACCAGTTCCAATCATCTCTAGCAAGAACTGCCAGAGCTCTCCAGCAAATCTCTTCCAGCTGAACACAGTGCCCAGGAGAGCTGCCAGGATCAGCCACAGCCTCTCCCCACCCTTGCCAGCAGAAAGGACAAAATTGCTTTTGATAAGCAATGGAAGGTAACAGAACTGTAAAACTGAGCCCTGGGGAGGTGGGAATGCTGATCTGCACTGGAGAATCCTCTTGGCTGCAAGGGAGACAAAGGCTGTCTTCCATGATTCCCTTCTAAAAAAAGAGAAAGTCAGCTGTACTTAAATATGATTGTGTAGCAGTGGAGTCCTCACTACTCTGCAGCTCTGTGCTTTCCTCACTAAACCCTGGGGAAGGCTCAAGCCTTGGACTGGTAACTCCCTCAGCAAGGGAGGGCAGTTCAGTTTGAGCCCCACCTCTGGCACGAGCTCTTAAGTCAAAGTCAACAAAATCAAACCAGAAACCTCCCTGTGGCACAGAAACAAAAGCCCAGCACTCAGGGCAAGGCTGAGCCTTCCCCGCCTCCCTCCCTGACAGTTTTCAATAATACAAAGACAACCTTGATATAAAATTACACATTTTTCCACAATTGCACTAAGCTGGAATTAGGGAAAGCAGGGGTGGTCTGCCTGTCCTGCAAGCATAACAATTTTACATTAAATTAAAAGTAAAATTAACAAGCACAGTGACATTTGAATCTTCAAAAAATCAAGCTGTTGCTGGGTATAGCCTGAGCAGCAAAACAAAGGACACTTTTTGAGACCCCAGTTCACTTTTATTATTCAGAGGAAAATACAAAGCCTCTGGAGCTGATCGTCCTGGCAGGAAGTTGGGCATCCATCTGTCCTCACATTCTGGGATGGAGGTGGCTGATGATTGCTGGCAATGAGCTCCAAGGAGTCCAGGCACTGTGGTGTAAAGCACGACGTGGGACGAGCAGAGTCGGGCATGGCTTGAGCAGAGCAGCTTTCCCCAGGCTTCTTCCCTCCCTCGCAGCGGGGTCCATGCTAATCTCCAAGGTAACTACTGGCAGGGATGGTGGCCCTTTCCCTAAGAGCACTGAGGCTTTAAGGCACAGCACCCTGAGGCCAGAGCCCCCCTAGGTCCTGAAGACGTGCACGGCCCTGATGACGTACTGGCGGCAGATGGGGCACTCGCTCATGCGCTTCCCGCACTTGGTGCACGTCACCATGTGCCCGCACTCCAGCAGCACGCAGTCGGTGGGAGCGTCCATGCAGATCCTGCACAGGTTGTCCTCGCTGCTGGGGGGCCCTGCACCACCTGGGGGACAGGAGAGCACGGAGGGGTCACACACAGGGAGCTGGGAGGGTTGGTGTCATCCCAGTTGGCTCTGCTGAAAGGATTCCCTGAGGGACAAGGTCTGCTAAGGAATTCCCCTCGTGGCTGCTGCATCAGCTGGCAAGGAACAGAACTTTTAGCTTTTCCACAGTAATTTCTGTGAGATGGATCAGATACCACTGAGATTCTCAGTGATGAGGCAAATGAAGCAACATGGGTCTCTTCCCAAGTAACAGCACAAGAGGAAATGACCTCAAGTTGTGCCAGGGACGTTTAGACAGAAATTTTTCCTGATACCCATTTCCAAAAGGGTTGTCAAGCTCTGGAAGAGGCTTCTCAGGGTAATGGTGGCATAAACAACCCTGGGGAGGTGTTTAAAAGCCATGTAGATGTGGCATTTGGGGGACATGGCTTAGGGGTGGCCTTGGCAGTGCTGGTGGGACTGGATCTTGGGGGATTTTTCCCAATAAACAACTTAATTAAGGATCTCACTTACCAGTTTGATCGTCAGTGTCCAAAACTGCAAGAGAAGAGAGATTTGGTGAGACTCTGGAAAGCTGGGAGAGAAGTTTTACCAGGCAGGGGCTAAAAGCCTTGAGGGAGCTGCTAAACCAAAGCTGCTTTTTGCTGATCACCATGGGAGGCTCTGGCTGGGCTCTGACCAGGACAGCTTCAACAACTGACAAGAAACTTTCTCCTATACAGAGCTTGCAGAACAGTTAAAGCTTCCCAGAGATAAAGGATCCAAGGGAATGTCTCCATTTTTAAGACAGAATTTGGCTTCCCAGTACTGCACCTGCAGCAACCCCTTGTGCCAGTTCCTCTGCTGTTACACAACCACCAAGGGACTGAACACAGACACGGGTGAAAGAAAAGGATACATTCCATCAAAAGCACAAGATAATGAAAGAATATAGCCCCAAAGCTGCTGTCTTAAATCTTGGATCATCCACAGAAGGCAAAACCTAGAGAGAAGTATTTAAGAAAACAACTCTGCTTTGGACAGCACTGAGAAACTATGAAATCCAAGTGTTAAAGTTTCTCCGTAAGTAATTTACAAATGTGTGTCTTTTTTAAGAAAAACCCTTGAAGTGCAAACTGGCACCTGGAAAATCAAGCCAGATATATTCTCTGTGCACCTGTGTCCCCTCACAGCCCCTGTGCAGCCCAGCATGTGCAGCAGGAACACTGGTGCTAAGAGAGTGAAATCCCAGCTACCCACAGCTGGGCAGCCCTGGGAGCCACTGCCCTGAGCACATGCCCTGAATGTCCCAGCTGCTCTTTGGTGGCAGTTTCCTGCCTGGGCAGGGCATTTCCCTGCTGGCTTTGCCAGGTACCAGCTGAGAGAAAAGAGCTCAGCATAGCCAGCTGTGTACAGCCAGCCACCAGCTGCTGTGAGGTGGGACCAGTGGGACCTGTCAGGGGCGTGCACAGCACCAAGGGTGAAGGATGCACAGCCCTTGTGCCGTGCAGGGCTCCCAGAACTCTCTCCTCAAACTACAGCAAGGAGTGGTGAGCAGAGTCCAGCTCCTTTCACTCTGTACAAACACTCCCTGCTTCCTCCTCACTTTGCTGCACCAGAGATGCAAGGTAAGTTCTATTTGCACAGCAGTCTGTAAAAAGGCTAAACCTGGACAACAGGCACATGTTTGCTGAGTTTCTTACCTAGATGTTGAAGGTCCTTCTCCCTGTAGAGGCGAGTGACCCTCTCCAGCAGCTCCCACTTCTCACAGCAGCCTTTGTAGTTGACGAAGTTGCGGGCGAGGATCTCCTTGAGCTGGCGCACCGAGAGCGCGTTGATGTCCCCGATGCTGGTCAGGTCAGACAGGGAGGCCTTCCTGCCCAGCACCAGGTTATCCTCAGAGTCACTAGACTGGGAGGAGAAAACAGGGAACCATTCAATCATTCTTGCCCTCAACACCTTGAACTATGATTTCAATCAACTTTCAGCATGTGTCTTAGCAGGAGTTCGGGTTTGGACGTACAGAGAAGTGGCTGCTCTGAATTCATCTATGAGAAACACGAATCTCGAGACAGAACTAAATAACTTCTGCTATGGTGTCCAAGTGACACCAGTTCTTTCTGTATGTGACAACAAGATGATGCCACAGAAGGGGTTGATTGGGTTTGGTCAGTCTCAGTTACCATTCACAGGAACCCTGGGATTCCCAGCCATCCAATTCCAGGACACACAAACCTGTGTCTCATCCTCTGCTGCTGCTTCTTCTGCTGCATTCTCAGCTGCTGTTCCATAGGCTGGGCTTGGAGGCACATGACCATTGGCCTGGAAGAGGAAATAAAGCTTTCACCTGCTGTGGGTTTCTGCAGGGAAACCAATGTAATGTCACTGCAGTCCCTGACCTCTGGAAAGACAAGGCACAAGCCAGGCACACTCCCAGAGGCTTTTCCCTGTGCAGCCTTTGTGTCACACCAAGTAATACTTGCTGAAGCTGAACCTTTAAAGCCCCAGAACAGAACAGGCTGGATCAGGAGGAGACACACCAAATTTGTATGTGTAAATGAGCAGTCCTTCCCTGAGGGTCACACTGTGCTGTGGTGTGATGTCAGGTCTCAGTGCAAGGCTCTGCAGAACCCTCCTGTAACCCAGCTCAGATCTCCACAGTAACCAGGCAAACACCTCAGGTGGGGTCTGCAGTGGGCAAACAGGAGACACCTGTGAGGGAGCAGCAGTGACAGAGCTGCAGAAGAAAAACTGGGCAGATGCTTTGAACACTTGATCAAATGTGCAGTGTAATTTCAGCTGACTCACCCCCAGCAGCCACTGCTGCTTCTGCTTTCCCACTGACAAAGAGACTGTAATGTTACCAACCCACTTATCCAAGTGGGGACTTGTTAATATTTACAAAGCCCAAGAATAACAATCAAGATCAAAGAGCCTGAACTGCAGCAGGATGTCATGCAAGTTGAGACAAGAAGCTGAAATCATGGGGTAGTGAGGGAAGACAGCAGAGCTGGTAAAAACTGGAATGGCAATATCCAGAAAAGCAGGGAATGAAAATGACTTTTAATGATTTATAAAAAACATTATCCCAGGAGAACTCTTCTTTTTAACTAGATATATCTGCTGAGGAAGCAGAAGGTACACACATTTTCACAGCTCTGGCCCACAGGGAACTGAATACACCCATTAACTTTGTAAGAGGACAAGGAGCAGCTGTCAAACACTGAGTAAACTTCCCTTAGCAGAGAGCAGAATGACAAACAAAGCAAGGTCAATAAAAAATAATTAAGCTCAAATGCCCCTGCCAAGGTTCATCAGAACTGCAGGTTCATCATAAACCAAGACCTGGCAACAGACTCAGGGTTTGTCTTCTATTGATCTGAGTGCAGGAGACACCAAAAACCTCTGATCAGTTCCAGCTCCAAAACTGCTTTAGACTGTGCCTGTTATCTGGCATTAAAGAATTAAGGAATTAAAGAACAGTATCAACTGTTTAATTACACCTACAAACACGTGCCAGAAGCCATCAGCAAGTACCAAAGGAAGCAGTGACAGGAGCATCTTGTGGCCATGGAAGTGTCAGAGCAGCAGAGAAAACACATCCCAGAGCAGTGATGATGTTCTGAGAGTGAATGCTTGATTTATCCAGCACTGCCCACCAAATTCAATTCCATAATGAACATAATGATCAAACTCAGTGACAGCAAGTCACAGGCAAGAGCCTAGTAGTCAATCCAAAAATAGAGATAAATGAGTTTGCAAAAGATGGTTCTGGCCAGAGACTGTACCTGTTGGTGTTCCTGAGCTTCTGAACTTGAGATGGGATCTGCAGACACTGAGGACTCATCGTGTGAGGTAGGAGAGGCCAGGGTGGTTGGGGGGTGACTCACAGAGTCTTGCTGTCCACGGGCACTGGTGTTAAATGTGTTCGTTCTTATCTGATCTTCCCGGGTAATTGCAGGCTGCTGGCCAAGGATCAGGAATACCAGGTCCTCCTTTTCCCGACAGAACTCTGTGGAAACCTCATGCAGTGCCAGGTAATCTCTGAGATCCTTCACCTTCATCTTGATCAGCTCCTCGCGCTGAAAAGCCGTGGCTCGGAAGCGCTGGCAGAGGTGGCAGAGCAGGGGCCCCCCCTCGGGCTGGTTCGAGCAGGACGTGCAAAAGTTCTTCTTACAGTCCAAGCAGATGTGCTGGGGGAGACACGGGAAGGAATGAGAGCCAGAATGAGAGCCAGCCCGTGCCCTGTGGCAGCCCTCTGTCCTGGCCGAGCCCAAGGAAGCAGCAGCTGCTCTTCAGGCACACTCAAAACCTTCCAACCCCTGAAAAAGTGCCAAGTGCTCACCCATGTTCCTAAAGGAGAAAAAGGACTGATCCCTGAGCAACCAGCAGGTTTCTCAGCTCTTAGAGAAGCCTCATTCCCACTCCATTTACCCAGAATGAAATGTGATATCCTGACAAGATTCCCTCACAGGACAGGAATTTTCTGCACCTGCTCATGCAGTTTAAGTCAGAGGAAATCAGAAGATTGAGGCAGCAGACTTGTAAGTGAATTCCAGCTAGTTGTGCACATTGTTCTGTGCATTAAGGAGCTCCAAAACTGGAGGGAATTACTTAAAAACATTCTCTTTCATAAATACCTGCTATGAATGACATTTCTCCCTCCTTATTTCCCCTCTAATTTGCTGCAATCATAGAATGAATCTTTGTTTCACCATAAGAGGGACAGGGAACAGCAAAGTCTCACAGATGTCAAAGAATCTGACATTTACTTATACAAAAATAGATTATTTGAAAACAATACACACACTTTATACCAGTTAGTGCTAGATAGAAAGTGTTGGAAGTTTTGGAAATATCTCCCAGACAATTAAAAACTTTACAGATTGAATTCTGTTGTTAATGTTTATATTTGATACTGCTCTGATCTTGTCACTCAAGGCCTGATTTTCAGAAGTTCCAAGCACTCACAGGCCATGTTGACTTCTGCAGAAACTTCACTGCTCAACCCTTTGGAAAGGCAAATTCTACATTTTCCAATAGGAATGGCAGCAGAACAGCCACATTATGTGCCTGTTAAAAAGTCCTGAGGGAAGAAAGAAGTGACTCTGTAATGTTGCTAATTCACAGTCTCAGAGAAGCCAAGCACCTCTGTGAAATCCTGACATCCTGATCCTTCAGAGCTGTGCAATGAAAAACACACAAGTGGAGTTGAAGAAGTATTAAATACAAACTCAAAAACAAAAAACTGGTTTATGAACTGCTCTAGTGATTGAAGAACATCTCTCATTTCCCAGCTGAAAGCAAGCAGATGTTTTATAGGGTGTAAATACACTACTTGCTTACAAAAGCTCTTTCTGCTCCTCTTTTGAGCCTGGAAACCCCCCCTGCCCCCCAGGGAACCTCCAGGCTTCTCATTTGGAGACTGTACTACACTCACAGTGACACTAACTGGAAACAATCCCAATTTCCTGCTCAAGCATTTTAAGACATGAAAATTTCTACCACAGAGAGAAACTCTTGAAACCTCATGTCAAAACTGCAGTTTGGGGGCCTGCCAAGGAAAAGTGGTTTTCACCAATCACAAAAGAAGGCAGGAAAAGCAATTTCCACAGAACTTCCAGTTTGGAGGAGTTTTCCTTAACTTTATCACCATAAAAATAATTAATATGTAATTGACTTTTCGTGACCCTGTGATTGCAGGAGCAATCCTGTTCCTCAGGAAATTTTTAGGGTAGAGACAGGAATTGTTGGCTGTGTGTGCCTAAAGCAGGGGAACAAAACAAATCCACAAAGGCAGAGAAGTGGAAAACAACCCTGTGGGTAACACTTGCCCTCTGAATCCCCCTTCTCTGACATGGGAGCAATTAGAAGAATTAAGATAAAAAAAACCCCAACAACACAAAAACTGCACAAAACAACCCAAAACCAGATTGCCAAACTGGCTCAGAGGAAGCCCCTGTATTGCCAAGGACTTTTCACCAGGCAGAAAACCCCTACTTGAGCATTCCCATCTTTAGGTATCAGAAAGCCAACACAGCACAAGGGCTGTTCTATCAAACATGTCCCTGCCATTAACAGTAATCCTGCCTCAGTTACCCAAGGATACCTTTGGGAAGTGAAAATAAACCCAGGCACATCTCTGACTTAGCAGCTCAGCACCAGGATTTACCTTCAGAGAAAAAAAAAAAACAAACCTCCCCAGCCTAAACATGGACATTTTGGCAACATCTCAGCATCAAGCAGCTTTTACAACTTCACTGACTCTGTCTGAAAGGGCAGTGGTTCCAGGCACTGGTCTCTTCAGAAGGATTAGCTTCAAATGTTGGTGTACATTCCCACTTGTTCCTAAAAGGTCAGGCCACATCTCACTGACAGCACAGTCAGCAGGCTCAGACTGCCCTGGAATGCTTATGTGGGGTTTTGTTTTTTTTGGTTTGGGGTTTTTAAAGCAATCTAGGCTATCCTTATGGTCAAGTGCTGAAGGAATTAATTTTCATCCCCTGTATTTCAGAATAAACATTAACTGGACAGTGGAGTTGAAAGGTGCTGCCTCTCCCTCCCAGGAAAGAATGCAGTTTTCCATGCTGTCCTTGCAGCACAGGGAGATTTCACCCACTTCTCCCACCACAGTAACAGCACTGAGGAATTAGCAGGGCTCACAAACACACCAGTGTGTTCTGAGTGAGGTTTTCACTCCCTCAGAGACCTGGCAG
Organism: Oenanthe melanoleuca; assembly: GCF_029582105.1. Lineage (NCBI taxonomy): Eukaryota > Metazoa > Chordata > Aves > Passeriformes > Muscicapidae > Oenanthe > Oenanthe melanoleuca. The sequence goes on from NC_079352.1 coordinate 5,592,505, forward strand.
GTGAGCTCTGGCAGCCCCTCCTGCAGTGTTCCAGCATTGCCACCTGCAGTCACCAGGCTGGGGCAGCAGGAAGGTAGGAGGAGATTTGGGAGTCCCCTCTGGAATACAGAATATAAATGAATATAAACCTCAGCCCCAATTTCCCTGACAGCCTGGAGCAGGAGCATCTGGACATGAGCACAGGTACAGCCATCAGATCCCACAGGAAAATGGGGAAGCTGCTGAGGACAGCAATGTTTTCAACACCTTTTGCAGATCCTCTACAATTTGTGCAGCAGAGCTTTCCCTCTCTCCAGTCAGAGCTCACCTGGAGCCACTGATGGCTCTGTACAAGACACTGCTCATGTAGAACAGGTATTAGGAGATACTGGGGAAAACAGGGCTGTGGTTCTGCTGCTGAGCTCACAACTGCCTGAAATGGTTTCATTTCAGAATTATCTCCATCCACTATTTGCAGCCACGCCCAAGAGCAAGTGCTGGGTCCAGGGTAGCTCTCCCCTCAAGTATTTGTGAGGACATGTGGCTTAATGAGGACAATGTCAAAGAGAACATTACAGAGTCACGAGCAGGGACAGCCCCACTGCAGCTGACCCAGCACCAGGAGAGGTCTCAGTGTACTCACACACCCCAAAATACCTCACCACAGTTTGATTCCTGAAACAACTGCACTTCTCAGTGCAAAAATGCATCAACATCCCTGTTGCCCTGGGAGTAGAAAGCAGCAGCTCTGCCAAGACTCACCATTCTCAGATGTGTGTCCTCATGCATAAATAAAGTGCAAGCAAAACCAATTTATGAACTTTCCCATAAAATTTAAAAGGACTGCGGCCAGAATTCACCATTATTTTTGAATTCTCACATATTTAAGTTCAGTAACTATAGATCAGACACTTATTAAGCCACAGAGTGTGGACTCAGAACAATTTTCCTCACTGGAACATTTTCAAGCAGCATTAAAGGACCCACCACGTCCAAATAATGCCCCAGGCAGGGTCTGCTGTTGAATTAAGTCTTGTGGTACCAATTATTTTGGCATTTATATACTCACAAATCAAGTTTACAGAAAGATAAAATAGATTTGGGTTTGGCCTGGGGCTATTTTTGCTCAGCAGTTCCATACACATCCTCAAAAAACTTCACTGGCTTTTAGTTTGAGCAACAATAGTTTGGAAAACAGGCAGGCAGCTCTTCCTTTGCTGAAAGCACAAACATTATCAAACTTCTTGCCACAATATTTTTAAAGGACATTAGTGTTTTTCAATAAGAAATTCAATAACTCACGTTCAAATCAATGTGATGATGAGCACTTTGGGGAAGTCTGCTGAAGGATTTCCAGTCTCATGAATGACGCCAGGTGAGCAGGAGCGCCCTCAGCTCCGAGGATGTGTGTACAAAACGTGTCTAATGAAGCAAAGGCAGTGCCCTGGCAGGGCAGCTCTGGACTCACCTTGCTGGAGGAGCTGTCGAAGTGCTTGCCACAGGCTTTGCAGCTCTGCTCAGAGGCGGTGGGAGAGGGGAAGGAGCTGAAGCCAGGGTTGGAGTAGGCCTGGGCTGGCGCTGCCGCCGGCGGCTGCATCTCCTCGGGGGAGCCATCCACACAGAACCAGTTACAGCAGCTCGCCCACATGGTGCCTGCAGGGAAAACTGTCAGAGCTGCCAGCTGAGGGACAGCCAGCAGGGAATGCAGCTCAGCTGCCCACCATGCTGCACACTTCCTGAAAGGTGTTCTACCAAGAAAGCATGGAGACCAAGAGGAGGAGGAGATAAGCAGGAAAGAAAACCTGCAGCTGGGAAGAGTATTTTTAGAAAAGTTTTGTGAAAAACAGAGGTGGAGATGGTTTTACACCAATGATTTATTGTAACCAATGAATTAAGTGTAAACTTTGTAGAGGGTATAAAAGACAGCATGCAGTTGTAATAAACAGATATCAGCCTTCTGAAATGCAGTGACACCCACCCACGGCTCATTTCTAACAGCACTTTGCCAGTTCTGATCCTTCTCTCACAAATGCACACAAACCCCACACCCCCAGTCCAGCATCATGCAGCTTTGGTGAGAAGGGACAAATAAAGATCAAGAAATCTTTATTACTAAAACTTCATAGAGTTAAGAGACAACAGTGAAGATAAGATAAAATTTATGTTCCACTTGGCTATATCAGATTCTGAGTTTGCTGTAACAGGCTGTTTCTATTTCACATAAGCTGTAATACTTATCAGGATGTAATAATGCATTAGGATAAGAACACAAAAGCTCAAATTATGGCACAGAACACTTAAATAAAATCAGCAGCAGGATCATAAATGGCTACTCCTCAGTGTTGTCCTAAATCCTTCTACAGATTTACAGCTACAAATCCAAAAAGATAAAATAAAAACAAGGACAGTCGAGCCACTGATTTCACACACTGCAGTTCTCAGTGAATTTACAGCATTACAAGGCTGAATCATCACACAGCAGGTCAATGTCAGCAATGTAAGAAAATAAAATACTGCTTTTGGTACCTTGTTTGGGAAAACACCTGCAGCTGAGGCACAAAATCACTTATTTATTTTTTCAAGTCAAACTTTGTATGTATAGACACATATACACACACTTACCAAAAATCCTAACACAATCCAGTGCAAAATGTTCAGCTCCAAAGTCTTCTCAGCCCACATCTGCTGCAATATTCCAGAAATTCACTGCTATGAACTTGCTTTTGGGAGTTTACAAAGAAATCTGAATTCATCTGGGCATTCAGTTTCTGGAGCACACACCATGTGCCATCACTTACAGGTAAACCGAACACAAACTGTCTCCTCTGCATTTCTGCTCTCACATGGGAGTTTCTGAACTGTTTCTTTTATGTCTTAAAAATCAGCTCCCTCACTGATAGTGTTCAGCAACTGCTTGATTTTATAAACTTCTGGAAATGAAACATCTCTCAGCTGCACAGCTAATTCATTGCCACTGTGAAACTCCAGATTCCCAAGGGAACAGGGCTGGTATGAATCCTAAAAGTTACTGGGTATAACATGTTCTTTTTTTAAGCTGAATCTTTGGGGCTGATGTACTTGAATTGGGAAGCATTTGCACTCTGCTGCTGTTCCAGTATCTGCTGCTTTAGTGGCATCTTTAATCCTTTCAAAACCTGGCTGGATTTGGCAGGGCAGAGGCCTTTCAAACCCCTCAGTGTGAGCCCAGCCAGGAGCCCTCCCTGCAGGCTCAGCACATTGCAGTGCTGAAGGGCAAATCTCCACATTCACACCGTGGAATCCTGTGTGCCTGATGTGCTCAGGGCTGCAGTGCAAACAACACTTGGGCTGGCAAGCAGACCTCAATAAACATTGTGGATTGCACTCAGGCTGCAATGAGATCCCAATAAATACATGGAGGAAACACTGCATGGACAGGAATACTCTATCATCCGTCTGTATTAGCTCTGCCCTGCAATCAAACACACTTTAGATGGCACAGATAAAAGAAACAATTACCCTTTTTCTCTCTGCATGGTAATTTCCAAACCCTCTATCCCACTCAGAAGTTATCAGAGCCCTTCTTTTGCAAAAATACAGAATTTCTACTTGAAATCACGCTCTTTGGAAGTGTAATTTGTTCCTAGGAATCACAAATCTAAACAACATGAAAGCTGCACAGTCCAACAAGCATTCACAGCCTCCACAGCAGTGGAAAACTGTGTCCAGAGTTCAGTTCCCTTCCTGTTTCAAGGACCTGTGCAAGCTGAAGGCCACCCACGATAACAGAACACACAAATGCTACTGCCTGCCCCCAAAAAACTTTGTTTTCCTAAAAAAAAGACAGCCTATTAATTCACTCTGGAACATTGCAACATGTCAAACATTGGGAAGAAAAACACAAGGCAGTGGACAAGCTGGGATAAAACAAGACAGAGCTCAGCATTCAGCTGGGGTTGTAGCTCTGTGATTGCCAGGAATTAAAAGGCCAACAAAAAGCTCAGATGTTGCTTTAGAAGAACCTTAATCTTGCTCAACTACAAAAGCATAGAAAGGAAATGCCATGAACAAACAACAACCAGGACTGTCTCCTGTTCTGTAACATTTTTCCAAAGGTATTTCTGTTCTTGAATAGAAAGGAGCACACATGTAAAACACCTCTATCTGCCTACAGCTGCACGAAACAGCAGCAAGAAATACAGATAAGATTCAGCAGCTGCTTCAAGAGGGATTTTCCATTGTTCTGGACAGGATCAGCTTTAGAGCCAAGGAAATGAGCAATGCCACTAATGGAGGACTCGAAGTTACAAGCAGAATGCCTCAGTGGAATTTCACGATGACAATTTCCTTGATAACTCTACAATATTTGCTACAGCAAAATTATTCCCTTATTTATTCTGTCACCAATCCAGAGGTACGTGGTGAGCACAGTCCAGGAAGCGCTCATTTCTCCAAAGGATGGATGGATGGATGTGGCAGTTAAGAGTCAGAACCAGAGTCCTGCCCTGTACAAATCCTGTCAATCCTCTGCAAAGGAGCTGCTGTGGTGCACCCAAGGAACTCCACAGCTACAAAATGACAAATTAATGCCCAGACAAAAAAATCACCCAGTGGAAAGAGCTAATTCTGTGCTGTGCTCCAGGGCTGGGAAAATACTTACAGTAACTTGGCTAATAACAGTGTGACAGCTTGGAAAACTTAATGACAGCATGGATTTCAGGAATTCTCGAGGAACCTCTTGAATAAAAGATGTGGACTTGCTGACATTACAGGCACTACTGACAGCAGCATTATCCTTGGACAAGGTGCCTGTGCTGCCACAGAAACAACTGGAGCCACACAGCTCAGCTGGGTTTGGCAGAGTGGAAGCTCCGTGGCAGGCACCCAACAGCGACTGCTGGCAGCCAAAAACCACCTGCCCTAAATCCTCGTGCTTGGAGCATCTGCCAGGGCAAAGGGAGAGGGAGTTTCATCAAGGGTGGAGACACCAGATCAAACAGTGCATCCTGGACCTGCAAACACATCCACCCACACAGCAATCAGCACCTTGGGAAGAGGGGCTTTCATCTCCTTCCTGCAGCTGCTCTAAGGAAAGCCAGAAGAAATCCAATAAATGGCAGGGAGGTGCTTGCCATGGACAAAGTGGTGCCAGCTCCACCATGCTCGGCTGGATTGCTTTTTTGATTATTTATTTTTCCAGTATGAAGCTGTGCATGCCATGACTCTCTTCACTGGATTTAAACAGGAGAGTGAAGTTCATTTCATCATCATTTCATTAACACCTTCCACACAACATAATGAGTTCTGTATTAATTTAATTCTGAAAAAATACCAGGGATGTCAAAGCTTTCCTCCCATACATAGTTGAAGACAGGATTCATAATGCAGGCCTGGATTCTTACACTTTTCATCTTCATTTAAAAAGTGTTTGAACTCAGGTACTCACTCTCTATGCAGTATCACTGCTATAACCTTGCTAGCTGGAGTATCAGGGATCACAGCCTCCACAAGGATTTATTACACATGCTGTTTGGATTTCATCAAAGGGTAGGCTGTGGCTGCAGAGGGAAACTGTGGTTTATGTTTGAATATAAAACCTGCCTTTATTTTCCTAAGGGTACAAACAACAAGGGACTAGAAAAAGCAAAGGAACATCTCAGAATCAGTGAGCTTCCAGCTCTGTATAATAAAGCTCTCAGGGAGTCTGGCTCCTTTTCGTGACTGCTCAGGAATTCAGCAGCTGGAATGCAGCAGCACCAAGGAGACACTTGAATCAAGGGATCAAAAGGAACTGAGCTCCCAGAAGCAGCTGATTTTACTCCCACACGAGGAGAAACCACAGCAGCAAGTAGTTGTGCTCCTGAGAGGCCTTTAACCACTGGAACAGCAGGGCTGCTGACCCTCGAGGCTACTGCAGATGGAGCTGGGTGCCAAAAAGGGAGGGAGGTGCAAGAGAGCAGCTCTGCCAGGGCTGGCTTCCCTGCAGTGCTCTTGGCTCATCAGCCCCACCAGCTGCCCCCACACCTCTGCTCACCACAAGGAGCCACCCAGCTCCTCTCTGCCCCTCATCCTCCTTCCCACCTCAGAACCTCCTCACTGCCTTCAGGACCTGCAGTGAGCAGCCACAGACACTCTACAACAACACAGGTCTGACCTGGACACACACACTGGGTGTCCTCCACAACTCTGCTAAGAAACTTAACACAACTCACCAGCCCTGGGGTAATGCTGATCACAAAGCCATTAGTTCCTGCCACACCAAGGAGCTTGAAGATCAAGGCAATTGTTCAGGAGGCCAGAAAAAGGCTTTAAAATACTCATGTATTGATAGCTCACTATTTATGTTATTAATCCACACTGTAGCCCCTGTAAAATTAATCAGATCTCACTTTGATGAATGCTGTTTGAAATTGTTGAAGTATTTAATGAGTTAACCACCTTGTGCCACACCATTAATAGTGTTGCACAATTGGTCATTGTTACAATTTGCTCCTTTTTTTCTTTATTTTATTTCAACAAACCTGCACTGATAAGAAATGCCTTGCTAAAATTAGTTTCACTAATGACCTACCACTTACAATCTGAATTCAGAGTAAGGTCAAAAAAAAGCATTTGCTTGATAACAGAGCTATAGAATAATCTGCTCAAATGCCACTTATGCACAATGTATTATTTTTATCAGCCTTTGTCCCAGGCACAGACCTGAATTATGATAAATGGGAACAGCCATATGTTGGGACAGCTGGAAAAGTCAGCAAATGAGCCACTTGTAAAAGGGACAAGGGAAGGAAGCAGGTTGCCAGTCTGAGCATGACATTTGCAGACTGTCTCAACCAGTACAAAGCAGGAGAAAAGGAAGAGATGGGACACAAATCTGTCACAAGGAACACACATCTGATCTGTGTAATAATGTACATCTAAATCCATAAAATAACTGGACTAAGACTGTCAGATTTTTAGGTAGGGATGGGAAAAAATATGTTTATGAGTAAAGGTACTAATTCACCTGTGCTCAAGGTGACAGCATGCACACCTTGAGTAAATAAATACCAGGACTAGATCACAGCTAGGAACAGGAGTGTTCAGGTGGGGATACACAAGAAATTGTGATATGGAAGAAGGAAACACTTTTCCATTTTGTTCTATGCCTTCCAAAAGCCTGGAGACATCTACCATCTCTAATCACCTAAACATGCAACAGCGATAATCCTTACAAAGACAAATATTTAATTGCTCACCACTCTGATGTCAGTTTAAGGCTCTCCAGGTGAGCCCCTGGTCAGTCACAAAGGCAGAGTGCTCAGGTCAGTCCGCAGCGAGCTCAGAACAGGGTGTCCAGGATTTCTGTGTCCCCCTGGTTGTGATCCTGTGCATCCAGGAGTGCCTGTGCTGCTGGGCACATCAGGGGATGCCCTTGAACAGCACCCACACCCTCATGTCCACGGGCACCCCATTCCCAAGGCTGGCTACACTTCCTCCATGGGATGCACACGGTCCCAGGCTGGAAGCGCAGCTTGCGCCCACCAGCAATAACCCATCCTCAGCCCCTCTTCAACACAGCTGCACCTGTGCTTCTCCACCCCTCCCAAAGGCTGTGTGTGGGCTCAGCAGCTCAGCAGATCCCCACGGTCCAGGCAGGAGCAGCTCTGGAGCGTGGCACACAGCTGGATTCGGCAGCGCCGCGGCTCCGAGCGTGCGAGCCCAAAGGAAGGGAACCTGGCCAGGCACCAGCGTTTTAATGAAGGAAGTGACATCCATTTAGCACAGAGCACAGAGTAAACAGGGCAGCCCGCTGGGGCAGGGTGCAAGGCAGAGCAGGAACAAGCTGGAATGGGGCCACGGGCTCAGCACAGCCACACACAGCTCTGCTGAAACGCCAGCGCCTTCCATCGCTGCTGAGCCCAGAGCAGCACCAGTCACTTCCCACTCCGTGCTGCAGAGGAAACCATCCTGCAGACAAAGCTCCTTTCATGCTGCTGGAGCCTGCTTTACATTGAGCAAACCATTTGCCAGGTAAGACCCTGGAAAACTGGCTTAGCTGAGAGGAAAATTACGAGTTCTTATATACATGACAAAAATCCAGCAGGTATTCCAAGAGCATTTTGCAGCTGTAGCAGTGCTTATCAGGACTCCCAGCAACACCTGATGCTGTTCAGGAGGTTTACAGACAGATCTCCACCTGAAATCCCACCAACACTGTTACAAGCACAAAGGATCTCAGCTTCAAGCACCTCTTGGAAAACAGAGAGCTGCAATTCCCATTTGAAATGGATAAAATGGTTTTAGAAAGCTGTGGGATTTATAAAGCATTGCCCAGAAAGCCAATTCCAAGAGAGACACCTTCTCACTTGTCTCCCAGCTTTGCACCTGGAACTGCAAACTCAACTCTTGCCCACTTTCCTGTTTCCAAATTTCCCCCATTTTAATATGAGAAGCTTGGAAATCCTGCTTTGTAAGGAAGTGGATACCTGTGGTATTATTGTAATATAAACTGTTTATTTTGACCCAAAGATGCATTTTATGTATTGAAAAATATTTAGATAAAAAGTTCTTTTTGCTGTTAACTATAAGTAGGTCTCAAGACATCTGCCAAGATGGAAAATCAGCTGCTTTTTTCCTTTGCAATTCAGTGACATTCTTCCAACAAGTTAACAGAAAACAAAATGAAGTGATTAATGGAATTATGTGATTTTAGAAAATTATTTTTCTTATCCAGTCTATCTCAATTCCTTAGTCCCAAACCTGTTCCCAAGGGACACACTGTGACCTTGTCTCACTTCCACTCTCCTGTTATGCTGAAAAACAATTCAAAAAGCTGCTGTGCTCTCTCCCACTGGTTTAATATTCCATCAGCAAGGCTGAATTAAGTCAGTTGTAATTATAGCATGAACCAAACCAGGAGGAGAAGAAAGACTCTGGAGAAGCAAAATTCCAGAATACCATTTTCTTATCCTTCCCAGCATCCTGCATGAGTGGCTGTGTCTCTATCCTTAGTCTCACACCCAAAAGTATCACTAAAAGTGGAAGCTCTCCACCAAAATGTCAGCAAGGAGTAATCCAGGAATCCCAGACTATCCCCTCCCAACTCAGCCAGTTCTTTTCGTTATGGAGAAAAAGGTCCATGCTGGATTTTTCTCTCCATTCATTCCTATCCTCACAGCTTTTCTTGGATTCAGTTGCATGGGTCACTGCTAAAACTGTAATTGCAATAGATAGCAATACATTCTCAATGAAAACCTGAACATTTAAATAACTGCAGCTTCCCTAACCAGCCCTACTCCAGAAAGGGTCCATCCTATCCAGATTCCATCCCAAAACCCACCTTGACCACTCCTCCATGACAGCTGGGAGAGGTTTCCTGGATCTGTGCCCACTTGGGAGCCAGAGTGGCTCCAAAGGCACAGCAGGAGCTTTTCAGGGAGTCCCTCCTCTTCATACTACAAATACCTCCCTCTCTCAGCAAATTTTACAATGCCCAGAATAGAACCTTGCTGAAAATAAGTTTCTGCTGTGCTGCAAAATCCTGCTGTGGACTCGGTGACTTCAGTGTTTGGGTATTACAAACAAACAGCAGCAGATCCACAGTTTAACCAGGGAACAACTTGGAATCCCCTCTGCTCTGATTTCACAGATGGCTTAATTACACCCTTCTCCCAAATGGGGGAATTTAGGGAGCTGGAGAAAAAAAGGGAAGGAGAAAGGATATAAATTTGTATTTTCTTCACATCTCAAATTCTCTACTCCAGATAAAAAATGATCAAGCTATTTCCACTGGAATCCCTGGCCCCAAAGGCCAATGGTTACAATCACACACCTTGTTTCATTTTGACAACTGGATAAATTATACAGTTCAGCTTTAGAATGAAGCACAAACATATGGGGGCAGTTGAAAGGAGAAGAGAGAGGTGCATTATCCCACACAGAGCCCCTCAAACTCAGGATTGGACAAGACTAACCAGAATTACATTAAGTTTCCCTGAAACTGGGATTGCAGTTGGTCCTAAAGCTCCACAGACTCTGAGCTATCTCTGAGTCTCAGACACCCAGAACTGAGAGTGTTTGCTGATGAATTACAACACCAGTTGGAAATCCTGGAAATTATTTGTCATGCCAAGCTATGGGTTTATTTTTAACCAGCAAACTTCTAAATTTCACATCTCCAAAATCAAAATATAGTCTCAAAATTCCTCACATGCCAAACTTACTCTTCTCCCCACTTTATTGCAGGAGCTGCTGGCAGAAAGTGAACCTAAACCCCATGGAATTTATACAAGTGGAAAAGTGTACGTGCAGTAGGACTGGATGCACCAGCTCTGTGCAGACTGGCAGGCAACCTCTAACCTATTTAACTGGAGCCTGAAAAAAGATAATTTTTATTTGGCTGGACTGGAACAGATCTGGATGTATATAACTGAGGCACATTGTAACAAGCACAAACACTGCAGGCTCATTTCATAGCTATGCCTATTCCAAATCAATCTGAATTCAAATCCAAACTAGGTGCTGAAATGGAGTAAGATGCAGCTGCAGATCTTCTCCTTCAGCACAGACGTCACATCCGACACAGTGTGGGAGCTCTGCCCTCCCAGGCTGCAGAAATACTGAGAAATTAGTCAGCAGTTAAAAAAAGGTCCAGGATGTTGATTACAAACCTGAGGACTGGTTATGTTCCTGAGATAACAAAAGATAGCCCAATAAAAAAGTGAGTTTATGTATGGTTTAGTCACCTTATCTGTGGACAAGGGAAAATACCCTGCTCACATCTGAAGGAAGTTAATACAGGTGGAACTTTGAGAGGCACTTTGAAGTTGTACTCAAAACATTTCCATAAATATTATTCTTGTGCCAATCTCCATTTAGCAGGGAAGCATTTGAAATTCAGAATTGCTTCCATGCAGCCCTGGAAAGAGCCTGAAAACTGAGGGAGAGTTCAAGGCTTAGCACCCGGTGTGTGCCAGCAGGATGAGCATGAGCTCTCTGCAGCATTGATGGGACAGATGCTGTGGAAAAGTCCATTTCCAACCATCTGCAGTGTTTGTTTCTAGGGCTGAAGATTCTACATGGGCTCCTTCACCACCCTCCCTGTTCAACTGCTGTGCCTCTCCCTCCAGCCTCAACCTCTGCAGAACATTAAGGACTGAGAAATCCAAAACAAAGCAGCCTGAAATCTGGGCTTTATTCAAACAGACATGAACAAACCAAACATCCATCTGGTCCATGATTTTGCTGAGCTGAGGGGCACATCCTGAGGAGATTCTGCAAGGGCCCACAAACCACTCAAGTAAACATTTGCCTCTGGGAACTAAAGCCATGATCCAAAAAAGATAATTCTCCGTAGTTCCACATCTCTGTACATCAGTTATGGCAGAACATTGCAGTTCTTTGTCAAGCCTTTTAACCCCCTGTGTGCAGCACCAAGAGAAGCAGGACAGGCTCCCCTGGATGGCAGAGCTCACCTAAACCCACCCAGCTCATGGGATCAAACAGCACGTGCTGAACGTGCAATCCTAGCAGGATCCAACCCAGAGAATGGTTTTTACAGGAGACAGAGGACAGGAGGAAAGGAAAGCTCCAGCCAGGGACCTGCATCTCCTGGGTCCCCCACCTTTGTCACAGAGGGAAATTTCCCATATATGGCCCAAGGCAGCAGGGTCACATGCCAGTGCAGGCTTCTGGCAAGCCCAGACATTCACACACCATGAGTCAGTGTCCAGAAATCACTGGGCTTTAGCAACCAATACATCCAATTCATTTTGGTTGGATTTTTATATTCACCTTCTGAGGGGGTTTTCTCCTCAACCTGCAGCACACAGGCACTGTGACATTTTCATTTTGCTTCTCTGTAACTGGCAGGAACATTTCTTCCCATTCTGGGATTTTTTGCTTTGTAAAATGACAGAAAAGATTTGCATATTAGACTAAATCCTGGTGTTGGGGCATGAAGAACAAAACCAGACCAACTATGGTGGAGGTTGGGAACATTCTAAGCTGTCTTGTACTTTCACACAGCCCTCTACCAACAAAGAATACTTATTTTTTAAAATAAAACCTCAAAATATCGTCACTTCTGTCCTCAGATCCCAAACAAACAATTTATCTGGCATTTTAGCACAAGCACAAGTGCTGCCAGTAAGAAGCACTATGACACAATCTTTTCCACCACTGACCTGATAACATCAGCATGACCTTTCCTCTCTTCTGAGCTCTACTCATCTCAGTTCAATAGTTCAACAGAAACTGACCCATTTTTAATTACACAAACTAAATCAGATACCAGACATTCCTATTAAAAATAAACTTAAATCCAGTCTTAAAAGAAAAAAAATCATTGGGTAATTATTTTCAGATTAGTAATGAAATAAATAACGTGGGAAAATTCGGGGTAAGAATTTTTAGTTTCAGTTTCCAGCTCTGTGAGTCTGGGCCACTTCAGTTCTCTGTGCTTGTGTTTTCCATAAGTAAAATACAGAAAATGCCCCATCAGGGACTGGAATCAATATTTCATTTCTTTAAAGCAGTACTGTATTCACAACAGAATTAAATACTTTCAGAGAACTGCAGAGCTCATAGAATTGAGGCACTTAAGGGAAGAAGTGCAAGTGAACAACCTCCTTGAAATTCTGCAGAGCATCCTAACAATTTTACAACACAGAATATTAAAAAAATCAGGACAAAACAAGATGACTTTGAGGAAAAATTCATACTAGATGCAAGTGCAAAAGACAATGCAAGTCCTCTTCATTTTTGTGGCTTTTGTTTGTTTTTTTGAACTCTTTCCCAGTTCATAATGAAAATTATGGTCAACGTGCAGAATAAAATATTCTCAAAAATGTTTTCACTTAAAGAGGCTTTTCAACTTAAAAATAAAAGTGTTACTGACAAGTGTGGCATTAAAAAAATACAAAAAAATATTAGAAAACCCAAAAAAGACAAACATTCTTTGGACTTAAGGTGTGAAGGAGGCAGCACACTGTCAAACTGCTGGCTAGGAAAACATCAAGGATTTTAGACTTCAAATCTTTTGTACCTGTTGTAAAAAAAAAAATCCTTTTCCTTAGAAGTTTAGAAGGTTTAGCCAATGCACTTAGACTGTTTCCTCCATAGCTGATCAGTCAGTGGACAGCAACAGTTTATACCCTTTTCTTTACATTTGCTTTCACTAGGGGAATTTTTAGGAAAAAAATCTGTATATAAGGTTTAATGTCAAGCCTGCATCTCTTATTCCTGGCAGAGCAATGAAAGCTTTAGCTCATGTTATTAAGAAGTTAAAAAAAAAGCAAGCTCAGGCCTCCAGAACAACGTTTTACCAAGTGAATTTGGCTCTGAGAGAGCAGCACTGAGGGAGACAGGCCTCATTCCAAGAATGATCATCTTACTTCCCTCAGACAAAGTACAGCCTTTCATGACCCAGCCTGGGCTCTGGCCTACATTCTGCTGGATGAAAAGCCTTCATTATATGCAGTTGAACACATTGTTTGAAAACCTGATATAAACGGCCTTTACCACAGGAAAGCTGAACAAACTGAAATCATGCAATGCTAAGAGTTCCAAGGGACCAAAATGGCAAATCTGTATTAAATGTGTTGTGTGCTCTCTCTAAAACACACACAGTTTAAGCCCTGAAATGGGTTTTCACCCATGGCAGAGGTCAGAGGTGGTATCAGGGTGATCACATAAGGCAAATTGCAGATTTCAGGTGTCTCTGAAGGCAGATAAAAAGCAATGCTGCAAGTGCTTTGTCTCTAAATGTGCTGTTTTGCCAAATACAGACAGTCATTTCCAGGTGCTTTGAATCCCAGCTGCACTCTCCCTGCACACCTTGTAGCCACTCCAAGTCGCCCCTGAAGCCTTGCAGCAAGTAAACAATATATTTCAATTCTTTCCAGGAATTCCTTCACTCAGAATGACCTTCCTGACTTAGGTACTTCATTGCAAAAAAATCTGTCTGTGGTTTGTATTCAGTGCACAGGAGCAAGTAACAAAATGTATAAATAACAGGATACTGATGGCTTGGACTTTATTTTTATTAAATTCATTTTTCAACTCCCTCTTGTTTCTCTTCTGCATAAGAGACCAAATCTTGCTCCTCCTAGCCCAGAGCCCTCTTTCTGGGCACAGAAGATGCACAGTGACAGATCAGGTTTGACTGAGCTGACAGGGAACTCCATGATCCCCTGCACAATCAGCCTTTCCATCTGAGAGACAGAAGGATGGATTATGCAATACCAGCCTCTGTCTGACTGGCAGGAACCTGGCCCTGAGCTCCAAGAGCATGAAACAGCCCCCACATAAAAAACAGCTTCAATTTCTACTTTTTGGATTATACAGTCACAGGGGACTTGGAAATCTACACTTTACTTGGAATCTGAAAAATAAACTGTTTCCAAACTCTCCTGCAATGCTTGTGCAACGGCCTCAGGACAGGCAGGGCTCTGGCCAGCTGTGCCACCAGCCACAGAAGCTGCATTTTAGAACTCTCCCTTCTCTGGAACAATTGGAACTTTCTCCAGGCTGAAGCCTGCACACAGAGCTCAGTGTTTCCCTGCAAGCACACAACAGCTCCATTATCGTTTAACTACCAAAAACCAGCTCCAACAATCTATCAAGCTTGACATTCTATCCACCAGCCCAGACTGCTGGGCACATATATAGGAAGAGGTTCATGGATTTAGTAAGAAAAAAGTTATTTTGTTAATATAAGCAGAGATTTCCCTTCTTTTAACCATTAATTTGCCGTTTTAAAAACTATTCAGGAACCCAGAGGCCTGTTTGTCCTCAGATTATCAAATTTTTGTGTCTATAAAGAAATCTATTCCAGCAGATAAATAAAAGCTCCTTTTTAAGATACATATAAAATAAATTCAAAGGCAATCCCTCAGAGAAGGAATTGCTCACTGCCTCAGAGCTGCAGCACCAGTTGTGTTTCCAGCCTGGCCACAATTATTTTAACACCAAACTACAGCAGAACATGCAGCTGCTGCTTATCACCCTTCCATGGCCAGGGACAGCACTGCTGGGCAGATTTCCAAGCAATCATGGCCCAGGCAAAGTCCTGGGAAGCACCAACACCTCCATGGAAGCAAACTAATTAATGCATGACAAGCTCACCTCGTGGAGATGACCTCAACCAAGGAACTGCTGATGTGAGTGTCTGGCTGAAGGACACCTGGCAGCCATCCCCTGGTGCCAGCAGTCATTTTGCTCTGAGCAAGGTATTTTGACATCAACAAAAAGTAGCATCCCATCAGTTTCAGTCTGGAATTCTGTGGGATGCAGCTCCTGACTCATTTGGGAAAAGCCAAACCAATAAAAGCTCAAGTGGTGTGGATTCAGTGATGCCACTTGTGACACTGCAATTTGAAATCATCCATGTGTATATATAGAATATATAATGCCCAAAGGAACCATCCTTCTCAAAGCAGAGGTTACCACGCAACAAGATACTCCCAAAAGAAACTATTTTAAATTTAAATTACATTTAATGAGTTTCAAATCTCACTTAACATCAGCCTAAACTAAAAGATTCAAAGCATATGCTCCTTAAGTATATTCTTACAAGCACATCCCACAGCCTTCTGAATATAAACAAAAAGGTGGCAGCATTAAAAAAAGCTGATGTTTAATGAATATTTTAGTCTCCATCGAAATAAAATGTGGAAATTCCTATTCCAAGACTATTTGGCAGAGGAGCCAGAGGGCATTAGAGAAAGAAGCCTGATGAATATTTTTGAGTAAACTAAAAACCTCAAGTGCAATTAATGTGAAGAAGTTGTAGATTTTACAGATGCTGAGAAGAATTAACAGCATCTCAGAACAACAATTCTTTCTAAAGAAAGTCCCTTATGGGACTTTAAGCATAAATTTAACAAGCCAAAAAAGCCTTTCAGAGGTTGGAATAAACCATCTCAGTTCTGAGGAAACCAGCTGAGAAAGAAGGAAAAGCCTAACAAAATCTGAATTCTTGATCT
Organism: Oenanthe melanoleuca; assembly: GCF_029582105.1. NCBI lineage: Eukaryota > Metazoa > Chordata > Aves > Passeriformes > Muscicapidae > Oenanthe > Oenanthe melanoleuca. The sequence goes on from NC_079352.1 coordinate 5,608,431, forward strand.
GACAGTCACAGTCTCGTTTTCTTAAAGAAGATGGTAATTTTTCAACCTTGCAATGTTTAAAGACTAAATAATCAACTTTAGAGGCACCTACCAGCAGGGGGTTAGAAACCTTTGCATGCAGGTGAGTCCTGGTCCTGACATCAGCTCAGCAGCGACGGGATTGTCCCCACCTGTGAAACAGAGATTCCACTTACTCACCCTGCAAAGCATTCCCTGCTCAGGGAACTTCACACTCCCTTCACTGGGGAGGGGAGGAAAACAGGGGTGGGAAACCACAGAGAGGGACTGTCAAGGAAAAGGACTGGAATTACTCTGGGGAGCAGGAGCCAGGCTGGGGTTTCACCATGGGAAGTCAGGGGAGGGCTGGGGGAACTTTTGCAGCAGGTGAGGAGATGGAAGAGCAGAGCACAAGGCACAGGCAATGAACTGCAGCATCACAGACCTCACCAGGGCACTGCCAGAGCTCAATCCAGACTGCCAGCAATACCCAGCTAAAGCTGGCTTTTGTCTGTAGTCAGAGCTGAGACTAGAGAAGAACCAATTTCCCTCCTGCTCAGCAGCAGGACACACACAGCTGTGTCCAAAAAAGGGCCACATGCACACACCTTTCTGCAGCTCACATTATCCTGCTGCCCACTGTGTGTTTCATTAAGCACAAGAACTTGGTTCAATGTATTTTGATTTCTTATCTTCAGATCAGGCTCTGTATCCCTCAGGACTGGTCAGGAGGTTTAGAGATGGAGCCAGGGGATTTTTAATTACGTGATCTTTAAGGTCCTTCCAACCCAATCCACTCTGTGATTCCATATCCCATGAAAAACCACTGTAAGGGACAGGAAAATGGCCTAGCCCTAATTAAACACCATTTTTCCTCCAGTGAAACCAGCACACCCTAGGTGAGGAGAGCATTTTACCCAGCCAGACCTGAGACACAAACTGCAGTGCTGGGTCAGACACTGCCCAGCTCCACTGCCCCCTCTGAGCTGGCCCAGGAGAGCAGAGCACACAGCACACCAGGGAAATCTGCTTCCACCTCTCCAGGCAAAAACTGGTTCAAAGTCCAAGCTCCAGGTTTAATAACAGCACTGGCAGTTCAGCTCAGATCATGCTCTAATTGTAGAGTTTACAATCTCAGTTGTTATTAACAACAAAACGTGGTGCAAAGTTGCACAAGAAATGAAAACGACACTAAAACAAAACAACACAAACTCACACTGAAGTCAACAACAATAAAAACTGAAGATTTCAGTCATAAACTCCCAAAAACTCCTCTATATGATTCCTTTGTATTCTCAGTGCAGAGCAGTGCATTCAGCTCTCATTTGGGGAGCCAAATCACATGGTACCTGACAATGAGAGACTGAACCTCACTGAAAGCCATCCTACTTTTTCTACCCTACAATTAAACAAAATACTTAAATGATGACTCCAAAACTATTCCAATTCAGCAAAAACTTGAGCAATTAAGCATTAACTCAAGAGCACCACTGCCATGGCAATCAACCTTTAATCAAGTTTAATTTAAGTTCAGTTCAGTTGCTAGAGCTGAGTGGATGTGCAGTCACAGAGTGCTGCAGCTGGGTAACCCTGCTCCAGGATTCCCAGCCCCCAACAGCCAAAGGTGATTGCTTTGGTTCATTAGACTCAACTGTGCCACCAAAAACAATTGTGATTACAGAGAACCACTACAAGATCTCCCTCACCGTCACTGTGGGGAATTCAGTTCAGGAATTCAGTATTTGATAGATGGAGGTAGGTAAACTCAAGGATCTGGAATTTGTAAGAAAGATGTAAAGGTCATCAGAGCTTTCTGCTTCACTCTTCAGCTCTGGAAAAACAAGGTAACAGTGGGAAAACAAAGGATTAAAACTCTTTCTGTTTATGCAATCATGTATATGCCTTAATGATCATCTATCTTAAAATCTGAGCTTCAGAGTGTTGAAATACAACCCACCACAGTACAAACACATTAAAACACCAACTTAAAATGCACCTGTCTTCTCCCATCCTAATGATATGGAGAGCCAAAAAAGCTTCTTGTAGATCCACTGAGTTCTTTACCAACTCCACAGTGAGGCCAGAAAGAACAGAAAACTGCCACAGGTGCCTGCCCTGCTGTGGAGCAGCTCCCCCAAACCAACATCCTTGGTTACATCCTGTGCTCCCCACAGAAGACACACTGTGTGTCACACAGGAGGAAGTGAGCTGAAATGAAACCCACAAATAAATCCCTTCTGTCTCAGCCAATTAAACATTACCCTGAGCACAGCTTAATCCAAGAGGTGTAAAATTAAACTGTTCCTATCCACTTTTAATGCTACACTTGACTAAGCACACCTGGCTGTGCTTGCAGTGTTGGAAAACACCTGAGTTTTTTCTGGAGTCAGAGTCAAACACTGAGCCTGTCCATCCTCAGCCTTTTAACCTGAGAAGACTCAGGCAGGACCTGTTCTCACTGCAGAGTTGATATTTATTAACCTGCAGACACTAAAATACTGCTAAGAAACACAGGATGAGTCAATACTTTCCCCACAGGAAACACCTTGACCTGCTTAGAGGAACAAACTGCTCAGAAGGATACTCGAGGACTTTTATATTCTGAACAACTTTTGCTTTCTGCAGCAAAGGAAGGACCTTCTCAGCTTTCCCTTTGCAGCACACCCCCAGTTTTGAGCAGAGAAGGAAATTATTTAACACCAAATTATACTTTGGACATGGTAAAATGCAGAGACAATAATTTAAGCAGAGAGGTCTACAGAAGGCTGGTGCTTATCCAGAATTACTCAGCTCTCAAAGCAATTTGAGCAGAATAACCTACTGAACCCCTTGGGAGCAGAACTCAGAGAGGGAAGAGCTGCTCATCACGGCTTTTAAACAGGAAAAAAGAGGCAGCACCAGAGTCCCACTACCCCTCATGAGGGAAACCCTGTGAGGAAAACCTTTGACCCCATCTCCCCAAAACGAAACCCAGGTGCTGCACCTGTCCCAGCCAAGCAGCTCCATTCCCCCCAAATCCTGGCAGCCCCTCCTGCCCTCTGTGCCCCCAGTCCAGAGCCATTCCCTCACCCCACGGATAACCCTCAGTGACAACTCCACGGCCTCATTGCCCCCCATTTACCTGTTCTCCTACCCCATCCGTCCTCATTGCCCCACACCCCCAAACCCGGGCAGCTTCTGCAAAAGCTTCAAACAGTCCTCCAAGCCTCACACAAATCCCCAAACCTGCCAGTTCCCTCTGTACCCCAATGCTCCACACTCCCCAAACCTGCCAGTTCTCTCTGTACCCCAATGCTCCACACTCCCCAAACCTGCCAGTTCTCTCCGTACCCCAAAGCTCCACACTCCCCAAACCTGCCAGCTCCCCTCAGTGCTCCACTCCCCGAACCCCTGCCAGCTTCCCTAAACCCTCTCAGCCCCGCCGAGGCCTCACAGCCGCGCACACACCGCTCACACCCGGCAGCCCCACAGCCCCCAGGGCCTCACCTTCCCCCTGCGGAGCCGCGTCCCGGGTGGCGGCGGGGCCGGCGGGCCTGCAGCGGGCGGTCCCGTCCCGGGGCTGCGCTCGGCGGCGGCGGCGCTATGGCAACTGCCCGCGGGGCCCGGCGGCCAGAGCGGCCCCAGCGCCGCCCGGCGGGGAGCACCGCCCCCTAGCGGCCGGGAGGACTGCGCGGCGCCCCGAGGAGCAGCGCCGAGAGCCGCAGGTTCGAGACCCGCCCCGGGCAGGTGGCAGGAGGAGGGAACACTGGGGGTCCCCTGTGAGCTGGGGGAGTTCCTGGGGTGCGCACGAGGTTTATTGGCATTGCACGGGAAGTGAACAAACACAGGGAGATCACAGAATGGGTCGGGATGGAAAACAACTCACACCAGACCAGAGCACTGAGTGCCGTGTCCAGTCTCTCCTTGAACACCCCATGGTGACTCCACCACCGCCCTGGGCAGCTCATTCCAATATTTAATCACCTTTTCTTCCTCCTTATGTCCAGTCTGAACCTCCCTTGGCACAGCTTGAGATTCCTGTCCTCTCATCCTGAGATACAGAGCCAGGGGGACAGAGGCATGGACACACACCCCTACCCATATACACACACTGCATGTAAATACACATTTATATGTGTATTTTACATGTATCAAAGCAAATAAGCCCTTAGTGCCAAAAGGAATCCCTGCTGCCTGGAGAGAGAGGTGCCCTGCCTGCCCTGGGATGGGAATCACTGCCCTGCTCCAAGCCTTTCCAGCCGTTTTGGGCATGAGAAGAGGCAGCAAAAAAGAACATCCCAAGCTCTGCATTACAGGAGTGCCTGTCTGAGCAGGGTGGGGGGAAAGGCTGAATGAGGAGATTTAGATCAGAAACTCCTTCAAGCCTGATTTTACTATGCAAATTTATGGCAAATGAGCTTGAGTAGGAAGTCAAGTTTTTCCAGATGTGGTAAGAGATTCCCATGGCCCAAACACTCCTCCTGCTGTCCCCAGCACCCACAGGGACACCTTCCCTGCAGCAACACAGCCAGAAATTCAGGACACCCTTGTAACCTGGGAGCAGAAGAGCTGCCACATGAAACCCAGCCAGATCCAAAAATCACACCATCCTCCCCAGCCCCTCCAGATGTTTCCCAAAAGGGAAAAAACTCCCACAGCTGCAATTAGCTGAATGCTAAGGAGAGAAAATCCCCCTCAGTCAAGATTATGGCAATGCAAGCTGGGATGGGAAGCTCTGAAGGAGCCCAGACTTCTCACCATCACCTTTCCTGACAGACTGGCAGTGTCCCTGTTGAGTCACCACCCTGTGACTGAGAGCAAAGCTGGAATTTCTACTGTCATTTCTCAGGGAAGATGCACACATGGTTGGTCTCATGCTGACTCTAACAAGGGTTCAAAGCATGTTGGTCCTGTTCTCATCCTGCTAGTTAGGGGGAGGAAACATCTAGAAAGCCGTCTTGGTTCGAAAATAACCCCAGAGGTTTCTGTTTGGCTCCTCTCTGCTCCACACTCCCCACAAGAGCTTTGCTTCCCCTACAGAACCTCAAGCAGAGAGATAAATTAGTAATTGAAATGTGTGTGTATCACCCCTTTAGCTCCAAGAGAAGAGCTAGCAAGGAATTAATTAACAAGAAATTAGCTAATAAGGTAAATTTCTGCTCTTCCTCTTCACCCCAACCAACCAGGCTGCAATCCCTAGAGTCAAACTTTCCTTTCTGAGATTAGAGAGCCCAGAAATGCAAATAAATACACAACTTTAAGAAGCTTTCAGTAAAAATTATGTATTTAATGTGCCAAGCACAGCCTTAGAGAGCTCCAGGAGCTGTGCTGCTGTGTTATTAGTTTAATGAGCAAGGCCTAATTAGTCCCAGCCCCCAACTTCTCCATCAGCTGCCTTGAAGTGCAAGCCATGGCTCAGCTCACCTGACAATGAGGTCTCTTAAACTGAGGATATCTGAGACATCTGGGATCAAGAGGAAATTCCACATCCAAGCCTCCCCTCTCCTCAGGAGGTTGCCAAGAGCAGGCAATAGCAGCTGGAAAGCACTGGAGCATGGGAAGAGTATTTTAAATATCACCACATGCAATTGAATAGTCCTTGAGCATCAAGCAGGGCCAGCTGGTGCCAGCCAGGGCCCATCTGCCTCAGCTGATCCAGATGAGAACCTCCATCAGTTATCAGCCAGCCTTTACACAGTCCAGCTGTGCCCCAAAAACACCAGCAGGGCCCCACAGGGCCTGGTGTTACTCTGGGGAGAAGGGAAGATCAAGCATCTCATTATGTCCCACCCCAGTCCTGCTCAACATTTTAATTAAGTTCAGAGCAGCTGTCATTACTTGAATTCCAGCTCTCAACAGCCACAGCAATATGCAACAGCTTTTTTTCTTTTATTTCTGAACCAAGCCCACTGTGGGCCCAAGGATGATCAGAACTCCAGGACCAGAGGGCAGTGACCCACAGGGGGAACAAAACCAGCATGGGGCTGTGCAGGGACAAGGCAGTTGATCCCAAAGAACCCTGAGGACAGGGCTGGCTCTGAGGGGTGAAGACAAGGCTGCAGCAGAGGGCCTGATTGTGTGCTGTCCTCACAGGCAGCATCTGCTGGGCACAGAGGTCTCCAGGGAACCCCACACTCAGTTTTTCCATGGGGCAGAAGAACAAGAGAGCTCTCATGTTGGTCCTCCCCAGGGCTGCAGGATTCTCAGTCTCTCAGTTTGTAAAACCTTCAGTGTTGCCTGCTTTTGTGCAGCTCTCTCAAACCTTGTGACATTTGTTTTCCATCCCATCAGAGTCCCTGTGCGGGTGTCACCAGGCTCGGTTCCAACACGTCACCATTCCCAATGTCCAGCTGCACCTGGATCCCTGTTGGCTGCAAGGAGGAACAGAGCAAAGCTTATCCTCACACTGCTGGATTCTACATCACTCCATCTTCTGCCTCAGAGCCAAAAATCCAAGTTACATCCCCCTAAGGACTTCCTTCTGCAGGTGCCCCTGTTTTAACTGGGTCTGCTGAATGCAGAGATACAAATAGACAATGCAATTTAGCAAGGAAAGAACATCTTGCTCTGGGACATCCCCAGACACACCATTATTTAGCACATCCAGGATGTATTTTGCTGCCTAGCACACCAGCATACCCAAATCTGTTTGGATCAAGCAGCAGAGCAGGCTCAGAGCCAGGAGGCTCAGGCAGTGCTGCCTGTGCACAAGGCAGGACTCAAGCTGAAGTCACCTTGGAAGGTGTCAGCTTGGATTCTGACTCTGTCAGTGTTTTAGGATTGTTCTTTGTAATACTGCATTTCTATTTTAATTTACCTAGTAAAGAACTGTTATTCCTAATTCTCCTATCTTTGCCTTAGAGCCCCTTAATTTCCAAACTATAATAATTTGGGGAGGGGGTTTACATTCTCCATTTCAAAGAGAAGCTTCTGCCTTTATTGGCAGACACCTGTCCTTCAAACCAGGACACCAAGGGATGGATGCAGAGCCCCACCTGCCTGGGTGACTTTGCCAGGGAAGCAGCACGCTGGCTGGTGCCTTTCTCCCAGCTGCCTTCTTTGCTCTCCAGCAGCACCCGGGTGCTGGGCACAAAACTCCAGGAGCGGCCCAGGGCTGGCTTCAGTGGGCCAGTGCTGCTGTCCCTTGTCACCTGGTTGGTCACCTGCAGCACAAACACACTTATCAGAGCCTGGGAAATGAAGTGCTACTCGGTGTAGAGAAATACTGGAGGTCACCAGGAAATCCTGGCCAGAAAACCTTCTAGGAAGGTTTTTCCTTCTCCATCCTGAGCCCTCCTCTGCCATCCCGTCTGAACACAGCCCAGGTAATTTCCCCAGAGCAGTACTAAGGGAATTCACTGCTATCTGCAAGCTGCATCACTCTTGGTGCTGTAGTCACCACAAAATTTAACTTGGGGCTCCAAGTGTCCTTCCAGTGTCCTTGTCACTTTATTAAAATGAAGGGCAGGACTATCTCAACACCTTCCAGTGCTCAGCAGACCACCATCTTCTGGTGTGGCCTTCCCTGTCCAGACACACTAACTGTGGTCCCACCCACCTGTCTGGTGCATTGGTAAATGCAATTGCTTGGCCAAGAGCTGGGGAAGGCTAAAGCAGGCCCTTCCCAGCTCCTGTGGGATGATGCAATGCCCTGCAGTTCCTGCAAGGTGACCAAGAGGTTACCCAGGAAGCTGGCCAGCCCCTAAAATGAACGGTGTTCTATCAAAAATAAACACAACCAGCCTTTTAATCTGCCTGTACTTAACTCTGCCTTGCTCAATGCAGTGAATGGCTGAGGACAGCAAGGGCAGGAGGCAGCACATCAGCCCAGCACATCATGCTTGGAACAAGACATCTGCAGGCTGCAGAGATGTTGGGGAGCAGAGCACTGGGGGGTTCAGGCCTCTGGATCCTGCTTAGCTGACAGTGGGGTCCCCTCTCCCACAAACTCCAGAGCCTCCCCATGGCTCACACCAGCAACGAAGGACAAAGCACAGCAACACTCACCACAACAGCAAGGCTGAACTCCCTGGCCAGGGTCTTCAGCTCCCTGGAGAGCTGCATCATGAGAGCCAAACCTGGAGCAGGACAAAGCATTTGGCTGTCTGGGGAGCAGCCCCCAAAGTGCATCCTGGAAGCAGCTGACATCTGGATTTGCATGAGCACTGGATTCAGTGACACAGCTCGTGTTCATGGACACCTTCCCTGGACCATTCCCCATCCTTTCCTGTCTTAGAAGGCCCAAGGTCAAAAAACCCTACAAAAGCACCAGGAGCTCCAGACAAAGCTGGCCAGGTTGGTGTAGCAGGCACAGGACCCATCTCTCAGGCTCTCAGCTTCAATTCCTACAGCCCACAGCTGTCAGGGGACCTCCTGTGATAGCACTGGCTGCCACCAAGCTGTGCAAGACCCTCTGGGAGGTGTTTCAGCAGACTCCTTAGCACCCTCACATCTGATGTATGATCCTTTCTGGCAGAAAGAGCTCTGCAAACTGTGCCAGCAACCGTGATGTATTTCTGACTCTAAGAGAAGTTTTAATTTATGGGCAAAGAGTTCAGTGCCTCCCCTGAATGTGTTTCAGATGACAGCCACGAGTGTGCACGGCCACAGCCAGCTGGAGTGTTTGCTGCTAGCACTGCAAACAGATTCCCAATTTATCCAGTCCCAAAGACAAAGCTGGGAGCAGTCATATCCACATCAGTCCTGCCCCAGTCCCACTCCAAGCACAGCACACATGGGTGGAAGAGGCTCTTCAGGATGAGCAGAGAGCTCACACAGTGACCCAGCTCACCCTCTGACTGCCTGCCACCCAGCAGAGGGTAAATCACAGCTGACACCGAGTCCAGCAGCACCATCTTGAGGGGTCCCGTGGAGCTCAGGACCTGCAAGGAGGCACCACAACAAACTCAGCAGCTTTGGGGGCTGTGAGCTGCACAGAGGCTCCAGTGCCCCCAGGGTGAGGCAATCTGGAGTCCCCTGTCAGGCACACAGCCCCTCCCTGCAGCTCTGGGAAGGCAGAGGGGCCCAGGGGCTCACTCCTACCTGCTGGGAGAGGCGATCCCGCAGCTCCTGCAGGGCACTCAGCACCTCATAGATGTGGAACACACGAACCACCTGGATCCGCTGCAGAGCCTCCAGCTGCAGCACAAAACCCAGCCTCAGTCTCCCCAGGGCTTGTTCTATTCCCCCTGCCCCAGCTGCCAGCAGCTCTCTGCACTCACACCATGCCACAAAGCCTGGGATCCTCATCCTTCCACATTTGCCTCCACCCCAATAACACCATTGTCCCCATTGCAATGGGAATAGGGATGCTGCTGGGAAAAGCAACATGCATTGAGCCCAGGGAGCCAAGTCCTGCAAGTCCAGTAAGATCCTCCCTTCTCCCAAGAAAAACAATATAGAGCAGTGCCTGTACTGAGCATGGCACCCACCAAGCCTTGGAAGGAAGGGTTTGGACTCAAAAAGCCCATGAGGACAAAGGCAGTGCTGGAAAGACAAACCATCTCTGGGGTTTCTTGCAGGCAAGAGTAGAGTGAGTTTTAGAGCAAGCAGAGGGACCAGCTCCAGGGGAACTTGCCTGCTCTTCCTCATCCTCTGTCTGAGCTTGGAGGATCTGGTAGAGACGGGAGGCAGTGAAACCCCCAGTGGAGTCAAGAAACAGGACGTGCTGCTTCAGGCCCAGGGACACACTGGCTGCAATGCCCAGGCACACCTGGGGACAGGGACAGGGTGTCAGGCAGCCCTCACATGTCCCTCTGCTTCACCTGATGGCACCACCTTCACCCTACCTGTCCTCTCCCCTGTCCTCCACCCCACTCACCTGTGTCTTCCCACTGCCTGGGGCTCCCATCAGCTCTGTCACCTCCCCTGTGTACAGCCCCGAGTCCAGCAGCTGGTCCAGGCTATGGGATGGACACAAGGTGGGATTACCAACACCACTTCAGCCAGCACAGCAGGGGCACTGGCAGGCAGCAGCCACCAGGTGTTTGTCCTTATGGCCCCCTTCACAAGTGCACACAAGTGCATGGGAATGGTTTGGAGACTGAAATTCAAAGCTTGTGCAGCAAAGCCAGCCCCAGGCAGAGCTGGTGGGTGGGTGAGGTACCCACCTTGGGCTGCCAGTGGGCAGGATGGCAGTGGAGCTCTTGAGCTCCTCGTAGAGGTCTGCTCCATTGGCAGGGAAGGCAGAGAACTGGGCCAGGAGCACACGTCTGACTGCCACCAGCGCCTGGGACAGAGAGGGGGCTGGAAATGGGACTGATCAATGGCCAGCAACTGCTGCACAAGGTGCCCCAGACAAGCCCATCCTTGTCTATGAACCAAACAGCTCTGAGCTCCCTGGTTAAGGTACCAAGAGTTAGGAGAGTCTCTTTTACCTTGTAAGACAGGGAACACTTTTGGGCAACATCCTCCAAGTCTGAAGACACAAAGTCCACCACTGCAAATAGCATGAGGGACAAAAGGTTGGAAGCAAAACATTGTCAGACCACAAACACCAGAAGACAATCAGCTAAGACAAAATCTGCACTGACAAGGAAAGTGTCTGTGCCCTCTGTCAACACTGACTGGAGGAGTTTGTCCTCTGAGATGGCCCCATCATTCTTTACAGAACAAATTGTTTCTTTCAAAACAGAGCAGAGAGACAAGCTGGTAAAAATTTTCCTGGTTTTGTTCAAGAGCTGCCCAGCACCTTTTCCTTCCCTTCTAAGGGCAGGAGGTACCCAGGGTGCAGCATTCCAGGAAGTTGGGCATTTTTCAGAGGGAAAACTGCACAAACTCTCCTGAAATACCACAAAAAAAGCCGGAATGGATCAACCCTCAATGAGCCCCTGCAGAGATCTCCTACCATGTCCTTACACTCTCCTGCTCCTTTAGAGAAGTCCTTACTCAATGTATCCACTCAGGAGGACCCAGAAGACATCCAGCAAGGAGGACACAGAAGGATACTCCACCATCACTACCCTCCCAGGATGTGAGATGATACAGGCCCACCAAATGCACAGGGGATGATGTCCCCCAGCCCGAGACCCTGATGCCACCCTGTTACCTGTCCTGATGCCATTGGCCCTGAGAAGCTGGATCATGTCTTCAGTGAGACCAGGGCAGAGCCCAGCCCGCAAAACCACCATCTCCACAGGGAGGGAGAAGAGCACAGACCTGCGGAGAGGATGGGAGAGTGGAATTCAGAGACTCATTAGGGTTAGAAAAGACATCCAAGATCATCAACTCCAACCCTCAGCCCCGCACTGCCAGGTCGAACCCTGAGCCACGGCCGGTGCCTGAAGCTGGGAAGCAGCCACCCAAGCTGTGTTTGGGATAGGTGGGTAATTAATTCCTCTTTGGGGCCAAACAGCCCAAAATCTTGCATGGGGGCACGGCTGCGGCTGGGGGAGCACAGAGAGGGGGGGGGACTCCCTCACCCTGCATCCCGAGCCACCTCCACAGAGACGCTGACCCACTATCCCGGATTCCCTCATCCCGAGCCACCTCCACAGATCCCCACGATGCTGACCCACCGTGCCCGGCTCCCCGCAGCCCGGCCGGGCCCCGCTCGCTCTCCGCTCCCTTTCCCGCTCTCTGCCCTCAGGCTCCCTTCCTGCTTCCTGCCGCCGGCGGAAGGGCCCGGCCCGCTCCCCTCACCCGTCCCCGCTCTCGTTCCCCGGCTCCGCTCCCCTCACCCGTCACCGCTCCCCTCACCCGTCCCCGCTCTCGTTCCCCGGCTCCGCTCCCCTCACCCGTCCCCGCTCCCCTCACCCGTCCCCGCTCTCGTTCCCCGTCCCCGCTCCCCTCACCCCGTCCCCGCTCCCCTCACCCCGTCCCCGCTCCCCTCACCCGGCCCCGCTCCCCTCACCTGGCCCGCTCCCTTTTCCCCGGCCCCGCTCCCCTCACCCGTCCCCGCTCCCCTCACCCGTCCCCGCTCTCCGTCCCCGTCCCCGCTCCCCTCACCCCGGCCCCGCTTCCCTCACCCGGCCCCGCTCTCCTTCCCCGTCCCCGCTCCCCTCTCCCCGGCCCCGCTCCCCTCACCTGGCCCGCTCCCTTTTCCCCGTCCCCGCTCCCCTCTCCCCGGCCCCGCTCCCCTTTCCCCGGCCCGCTCCCCTCTCCCCGGCCCCGCTCCCCTTTTCCCCGGCCCCGCTCCCTTTTCCCCGGCCCGCTCGGGTGTCCCAGCCCCAGCCCCAGCCGGGATCCCTTCCCACCGCACCATCCCCGGCTCCCGGGCTGGGTTTGTCCCAACCAGGGCTTCTGGGTGGGATATGAAGGCGCACGAAGGGCTGGGGGGGGTTTTGCTTTTGTGTCCCTCCCTGGCTGCCTTGGAGGCTTGAGTTTCTCCTGGGAAAGTTGTTTTTGGGGTATTTGTTATTATTATTATTATGTTTTTCTTCCCAGCCGAGGCCTGAAGAGGGCTCTCGGCACTCGCTGCTCAGCCTGCCCTGCACTCAGCTCTGCCCTGAGCAGCAGCAGCACCCAACACCCTTTGATTTTGTAACTCTGAACAACCATGTTCACTTTCCTGGTAGATTTAAAAAATTTTAATAAAAGACAATAAGAGACAAACAAGAAATTAAAAGATTATAACAGCCAGTGTTTGGCATTCAGCCAAAAACACACCTGCTATTTTGGAAACATCCCTTAAATTCATCAGCCCATTGCATATTCATAGACCCATCATACATTTTCAAACTTTTCTATAAACTGTTTTCCATATTCCAGGAATTGTTTTACATAACCACTCCTTGAGTCTACCTTTTTAGAGCATACGTGCTTCTTGGCTGTGGTTTTAATTTATTTGTCTTATTAGTCTTAATTTGGGCTGTGGTCTCCAATTTCTATAAGCAGTCGGTTCTGGTGGCTGCTGTATCAGTAGCAGGTCTCTTCACTGGGTGTTATCCAACCAAGCAGGCAGTACACTTACTACAAAGATGTTACTCCTAAAGAAAAAAATGTATCTTAAAAATCATTTCAACACTACACATATACTATCCACCCTAATATTTGTGAGAAACCAATGCCATAATATGTATTTATAACATAGTTCAGTTTACCTGCAGTGCTGCTGCTTGTGACCATGAAGCTTTATTCTGGCAGTGCTATATCCCACCAGTACTGGTATTTCAGCCAGCCTGGTGCCTAAAGCCATGTTGGAAGAAGTTTCTGGTGTGTTAATCCAAACAAATGCTGGAAAAACCGCTGAGCTGAGTGTACCCAAGGCAAGGGTGGCATCTTGTACTTTCCACAACTGTCATCCTTGTGCCTTGGATCTATTCCCAGACAGGTAGAGATGTGGGAGCTGCTCTTGGTGAAGCTGCCTGCAGCTGTGGTGCTGATGATTTGCTGTGAACGGATTTACAAACGGATTTGGAATCACCTCCTGCCTGGATACCATGGACCAGTGCTGCTGCTGGTGGGTGAATAAAACAGGAGCCCTGCACAGGGAAGTTCTGGGCTAATTCCTGCTGCATAAGAGTCACAAGCCACAACACAGGTCACACAATTAAAGACAATGATATTTTTGCTCCTGGCAGTGTCTTGGTCAGCCCATGCTCTCCTCAGTCATTTCCCCATCCTGCCAGTTCCCCACTTTGCTTTACGGCTGGGATGCTGCTGATGCTGGGGAAAGCAAGGCCTGTGTTTGGAAGGAGATAAATCAAAAAGCAGAATTCCTGATTGTGACTGCTGGGGAAGAGAGTGGGTTGAAAGGCTCAGTGCTGCTCTGTCTCCTGCTGTCACTTAAACTGAGCCACTCATCACAGCACTTCCAGTGTGTTCCAGAACTCTGTGTCAGCCCATGTCAGTGTGCTGCTGAATGAGCACGGGTGGCAGCACCAGCCAGGGGTGGGATTTCCAGTGGGAAGGGCTCCCAAATACCCTGCAAGGAGGAGGAGGCAGCTTTCCATCCCAGGGAATTCTGGAAGGTGCTGGGCACTGCTGCAGCTGCTGGCCTGGGGCCACTTATCCCCGAGGCTCAGCTGTCTCATGCTTCCCTAAATAGAAAGGGAAGAGGGTCTGAGCACTGTGACAGGGGGCAGCCATCCCAGCCATGGGCTTTTTTGGCATGAACCTCCCCCTCCCTACTCCCCACAGCCTTTGCAGCTCTGCAGGCAGAGGGGAGCTGGGTTTGCCCTGGCAGGTGGGAGAGGATTCCCTCTTGCTGCAGAGGGGTGCTGCCTGCCTGCAGCCAGGTGCCCCCCCGAGCTGGCCCTGGCTCCCAGCCCTCCCCAGGCATATAAAGCACAAGGGGACAAGGAGGGGACAGGCTGTGGTGACAGGTGATGCTGACAGGCAGCAGGAGCTGCCAGGTCCTGCCCAAACTTGGAGTGGGAAGTGAGCTCTTTCCTGAGCCACACAGACTCTCTGTAGTGCTGGCAGATTACTTTAATTCCTTTTTCTGTTCATGTTTATATTTATTTTTTTAATTAACCTCTAATCTACATTGGTGGGAAAAGCTACAGCCTTGAAGAGCAATTTAGGTCTTCATTTTCAAAACTCTTCAGCCTGGTAAGCTGCTTTTATTAATGTGTGTTGATTACATGTCAGTCTCATGGTGGAACTCAGCTTGGGGGAGTAGGCAGGCAACCCAGGCAGTTGAAAATGGGACACAAATGGATGTTTTTCCTTCAAGCTCTCCAGATGGAGGATCCCATCCAGCTGAAAGAGGAAGGCAATAAATATTTTCAGGCCAGTGACTACGAGAAAGCCCTTCAAAGCTACACTCAAGCCATAAAGCTCAACAAGGACAAGGCGCTGCAGGCGGTGCTGTACAGGAACAGGGCAGCCTGCTTTCTCAAAAAGGTGAGACAAGCTCCCCTCACCTGGGCAGTGCTGAAGGGGAGAAGAGCAGGAGGGCAGCCAAGGGCACTCCCTGGCTGTGGACTGGGTGGTTTGTGCATTTATTGAATGGGGGTTTCCAGCTGGTCTGACGTTAAGTGTTCTGGGCTTGTGCTGGAGCTTCACTGGGAAATGGGAACAGAGAGGTCCCAATGTCCATCAGCAGTGGGGACATGCCCTGCTATTCCATGGCTAACAAATCTCTCCTTTCTGGTTTAACAGGAGGAATATGCCAAGGCAGCCTCGGATGCATCTAGAGGTAAGGAGGGGCTGTTATGAGGAGAGCTGGATACACTCTCTGCTCTCACATCTGCTTTTGGGACACTGTGGCCTTATTCCTTGATGTCCACTAACAGCCAAGTGCTGAGGCCACTGGGAATTCCTGGAAGTTCAAGTGATGTTCCAATTTGGTGGGCTGGTCCAATCAGTGCTAATCAGGCACTGATTGATGCCAGTAACAAAGCAAATCACAGTTTGCACAGGCCCCTTCCAAGCAGCAAGCTCTGATGCCTGGTGTTTTGGATCCCTTTCCCAGCTATTGACATCAATGCCTCAGATATCAAAGCCTTGTACCGGCGCAGCCAAGCCCTGGAAAAACTGGGGAAGTTGGACCAAGCATTCAAAGATGCTCAGAAATGTGCCACCCTTGAACCCCGCAACAAAAACTTCCAGGAGACCCTGAGGAGACTGGGGGCCAACATCCAGGAGAAGGTAAATGCCAGGGGAACTGTCCTAGATTCACAGACCAGGGGTGGGAAATCCTTGCTCTGAGTTACATCAGTGGATTGTTGGAAACTCGTGGCTATAGAGGGGGATAAATAGGCTCCATTGACTGGAAGTTCGTGCCTGATGTGTGTAAATCTGAGGATGGGGTTGAATGGTTAAATTTAAAAGTGTGGTGGCTCCCTCCTGAGGCTGGCCTGGTCCTGAGTGTCTTGGAAAGGTCTTGGCAAGGGACTGGACCAGCTTTGGGCTGGGTCTGGCAGTTGCCACATTGCTACAGTTACCTTTACAGAGGAAGAAATCCTTGCATCAATACATACTAGGAAGTCTCAAAAACTAAGGTTTAGGGCTGGCTCTGCTTGTGCCCATATATTGGGTAATGGATGCTAATTATATCTCCTGTTATTCAGCTTAAATTGCCTGTGGTTTGAGGGGAGGGAGTATTCTTGAGCAGAAAAGGAAAGCTGCAGCTCGATTTTCTCCTCCTGATGCTCTGTGCTCTCTCTCGTGGCACAGCTGCGCATTCAGTTCTCCACAGACTCGAGGGTGCAGAAGATGTTTGAGATCCTGCTGGATGAGAACAGCGACAAAGAAAAGCGAGAAAAGGTGAGAACTGCCCTGGACTTGGCTGCTTGATATCAGAGGCTGCACCAGGGAGCAAAACCCTGCGTTCCCTTCCCCACCTCCTCTGGATGGAGGGTGAGGGAAGGAGCTGGAAGGTGAACTGCACTCAGAGAGAGGGGAAATCACCCCTGTGCCAAGGGAAGGTGGACCAGCCTCCCAAAATACCAAAGGTGGGATCAGCCTGGACTTCTGCTCACATCCTTCTCTGGCACCCTCTAGATGTTCCTTCCAAGCAGTGACCCACTCTTCTTGGGCAGAGCAGAGCTGATCCCTAAATGCTCCTGGATAAACTGAGCTGATCTGCTGCATCTCTCAGGAAATGGCTCCCACCAGGATCTCCCAGAGCTGCACAGAGATGTTCTGGAGGCTGGGCTGTGCCACTGACCCCTGTTCTTCTGCCTCCCACCTAGGCTGCAAACAACCTCATAGTCCTGGGGCGTGAGGAAGCAGGCGCTGAGAGGATTTTCCAGAATAATGGGGTCAACTTGCTGCTGCAGCTGATAGAAACCAAAAATCCTGAGCTGATCCTGGCAGCCGTGAGGACACTTTCAGGAATGTGCACAGGACATAAGGCTCGGGTAAGGACAGGGTGCTTGGACCTTCACTGCTATTGTGCACTTGGGGAGGGGGAAATGGAAATAGTTTGTGTTGTTCGTGAGCAGTGGGAAAAGATTAAAACCCTGACTTGTACTGATTCAGGATTCACTGAGGAAAATAGTTTCTTTGTCCCAGCTGAGCCTGGAGCATGCAGGGAGGAAAGGCCTTTGTTAACATTGTCCTGCTCTCTCCTTCCTGGGGCCAGGCCACTGCCATTCTCCATTACCTGGGCATCGACAGCATCTGCATGTGGATGTCAGTGGATAATGAAGAAATCTCCCTGGCTGTCTGCAACCTCCTGCAGACCATCACTGACTGCCTGCTGGGCCAGGGGAAGGAGGAGCACCACGGCAAGGAGGAGGCTCTAGTGCTAGGTAACAGCTCATCACCTGCTCTTCATTCCCCTGCCTGCAGAAGGAGTGGGCCCAGCAGCGAGGGCTCTGCTCCTGGGATTCCACCTTACTCCTTGCCCTTTGCTGAAGTGGGGACTTCATCCTTCAGCTGCACAGAAGCACAACCTGCACACAGCTCTTATCCTCATGGATAGCTTAAATACTTCTGTTCCAGCCACACAATGGCTTTGAATTGTTTTGACTGAGCTGACCTGCTTTCAGAGGTAACTTCTGGTAACTGGCTGCTACTGTTTTGCTTCTATGTAGATACTAAGAAGGATTTGAGGATGATCACGATGCGTTTGCTGGATATGCTGGTCAGTAAGAAAGTGTCTGGGCAAGGGCGAGACCGAGCCCTCAACCTCCTCAACAAGAACATACCAAGGAAGGACCTGAAAGACCATGACAACAGCAGGAGCATCTTTGTCATCGACAATGGTGAGTCCTTGCCCACCATCCTGTTCTGATTTGGGAGATGTGGAGCTGTGTGTTCTCACCTGAATACCTTTAGAACTAGTCCTTCCTGTAAATTAAATCCTCTCTGGCTTTTTTTGGTGTATGCAAGCCTGGAGCAAAGTTAGACTTATTAGCAGGAAACAGTACTAAGAGAAAATCAATTGTGTAAGAAAACAAGAATTTTTGAGTTTCTAAAGGACTGCCCAATATCTCTGGTTAGTTTCCTACACTGTATTTGCTAATGTTAGGAGGATATGGCTTGGATACATAGTCTGGTATAGACAGGATGAGATGAGCACCTGCTGAGCTTGGTGGACCCATAAACTGATCCATTCTAAAACTGGATGGGGGTGAGGAATGTGTGTGCTGTGCGTTTTTATAGTAATTCCAATGCATATGTGTCTTACCATTTTTATGGAAGTTATTTAATAATAATTCAGCAAAAGGAGAGTTAAGTCATCCAGAATCACTTGAAAGTGGCTGAGTTTTCAGAGCCTCCAGCCTTGGAGGTCAGTAGGTTTAATGTCTCCTGACAAAAATAACAGATCCAGCCAGGGGCCTAATGCAGTTCTGCTTATCTCACTCTGAGAGCTGGAAAAAAAGCCTGATGCTGCAAACCTGTAATCTCACCAGCAGAAGCTCCTCCCTAGTAAATATCTGAGTGTCTTTTTTGCTTAAAACTTATGTTAGTCTGCAAAATAATTGAAAACCATCCAAGCTGGCTATTCCACAGCAAGAAAGTAACAAATGGTATTTTGAGTTTTGCACAGACCCTCTCCCCTCTGACAGCCACATCACTCTATCACTGCCAGGCTTAAAAAAGATACTGAAAGTGGTGGGCCAGATTCCTGAGATGCCTGACTGCCTGCCACTGACAGAGAACACCCAGCTGACTGCCTCTGTGCTCCTAAATAAGCTCTACGATGACCTGCGCTGCGACCCGGAGCGGGACAACTACCGGCTGATCTGCGAGGAGTACATCAAGTGAGTCAGGGCTGAGCTTGCCCAGGGGCAGGAGCAGGGCTTCTTGGGGCCCAGATCAGGCACTTGTGTTCAAAACTGGGCTCTGGGAGATTATGACTTGCTTGAGATCCTGCTGGATCGCAGCTTTGCAGGAATTTGCACTCCCAAATACCCAATGTCATTCAGCAGCAGAGCTGAGGGAGGACATTCCCTCCCCACTACTGTTCTATACCCTACTCCTGTTGTTGGATGCTGCTGGGAACCAGGGAAAAAGCAGCCTGGAAGCTTTGCCTTTCTCAGGCTTCATAAGGACAAGAGTTTATAACAATGATTATACACCTGCAGGGTGCGTGAGAGACATGTGAGTGTCTTGTGATGTTTTGCAGGAATCATGTTTTCATAGAGGTGTTGTCTTCTTGGACCAATGAGTCTTTTCTATTTTGTTTTTCATGTACTATCCTATAAAGTGTAGTGTTTCTTTAAATAAAGCTCTCTTTCTGCTTCTCCATTGCACGAGGAACTATGTTGCATTATCCTTTTTGCTGATCACCTATAGCCTAAAATGCAACACTATTCCTTCTATCACATGCAGGAGCAAAATCGACCCACAAAACATGGATAAGACACTTCATGCTGTCCAGATTGTGTCTGGAGTCCTGCAAGGGCCCTTTGACTTGGGCAACAAGCTGCTTGGCATGAAGGGAGTGATGGAGATGATGGTTGCCCTGTGTGGGTCTGAGAGGGAGATTGACCAGCTGGTGGCTGTGGAAGCCCTCATCCACGCCTCCACCAAGCTGAGCCGAGCCACCTTCATCATCACCAACGGGGTGACGCTCCTGAAGGAGATCTACAAGAAGACCAAGAATGAGAAGATCAAAATCCGAGCTCTGGTGGTAAGGATGCAGCCCTGCCTCTGTTGCCTGCCACACTCGGCAGCTTAATCCTGGATTTGGGAGAGGAGGGAGGTTCTGGGAATGAGAGATGGGGTTAGGCTGTTTTGGGGCAGCAACACAAGAGGATTAATGAGCTTTTCTCACTGGTATGTCCTTTTTATCCTCCTCAGGGTCTCTGCAAGCTGGGCTCAGCAGGAGGCACAGACTATGGCCTGCGGCAGTTTGCTGAGGGCTCCACTGAGAAGTTGGCCAAGCAGTGCCGAAAGTGAGTGACCACTTCTTCCTTCAGTTGTTCCAATCTTTGCAAAGTACAATATGTTCCTCTCCCACGAGATCCTGCCCACACATTGCCTTCATTTCCTGTGCTGCCTGCCAGCTGACAGTGCCCCCACTGGGACATTGCACTGGGACATGGAGCCCTCTGTGCCCGAAGCAGCCATGTGTTCCTCCTGCCTCCATATCCAGAAGAGCCTCCTCCCTCTCTCCCTGCCCATGGGAGACACCAGGCCCTGTCCCTGCCTCTGTGCCAGAGTGGCACAGCCTAATTAATGCTTGCCTTGAATATGCACAAGTCCCCTCTGAAGGTGAATTGCCAGGTGGAGTAACCAAGGAAGTGGGATCAAGTTAGGAAGTGACTGAATAGGTGGCCATTCCTGCAGGCATCTCATGTTTTGTGGGATGGAAAAAGCAAAGCAAGGTAGTTGTAGCTGTCCTGGTCTGTCTTTCCCTGCAGCCTTTAGATCCCACAAGTTGGGCTATGGGAGGAGGGTCATGTCTCAAGGGAAAGCATTCCCAGTCTGAGGAGCTGCAGCAGAACCCGAGGACATATTTGGGTCTGAATCAGCCTCAATGTCTGTTTTTCCTCTCTCCTTTTCCAGATAAGTTAGTTCTGGCTCCTGAGATGGAAATGTGGGCGTTTTTCTCTCTTCCAGGTGGTTGTGCAACACCAGCATTGATGCCCGCACCAGGAAATGGGCAGTGGAAGGGCTCTCGTACCTCACCCTCGATGCAGATGTGAAAGATGACTTTGTTGAAGATGAGCCAGCCCTGAAAGCTATGTTTGATTTAGCCAAGGTCTCTCTCCTTTCCTTGTTCCCTCATTCCTCTGCTAGCATCAATGTCTCCCAGCTCTCCAGTCCTACACTGTGCCCAGTCAGAAGGAGCTGTGACCCCAACCCTTCGCCTCTGGCTCAGCAGAACTTCAGTTCTGCCTGTGCCCCAGAGACTTCTCAGGGCTGCTACCATCCTGCTCTTCTCCCTAGGCTGAGGGAGATCACTCCTACCTTCACTGTCAACAACTGCATGAAAAACAAAGGCACCAAGGTGTTGACAGCACTTAATGTCCAGCACCTTGTTTGACCATGAGAACTTTCATGGGCTATAAAGCTGGGGATAAAGCTAAGAACATTTCCACTAGTGCAAAACAGCACCATGGCAGCCCAAAGGGACCTGTTTCCCTGCTGTGCCCTCCTCACAAGCTTTTATTTTCCTGTGCAGGCAAGTGACAAGACAATCTTGTATTCTGTGGCTTCTGCGCTGGTGAACTGCACCAACAGCTATGATACCAAGGAGCTGGTCCCAGAGCTGGTGCAGCTGGCAAAGTTTTCCAAGCAGCACGTGCCTGAGGAGCATCCAAAGGTGAATTGTGTCCAGCTGGAGATGCTGCTCAGAAAAACTTTCTTTGGTATATCCATTGTCACAGAGTTCAGGTCTCCTGTCTCCAGACTGAAATTGCTTTGCTCTCCAACCAGGCTTGGCTGCTAGGTGGCTGGATGGCAGAATGGGCTGATTCTTTAGAATGGGCTAAAGTAAGGAATTTAAAATCCTTAGATGCAAAGGGCTAATCCTCTCCCAATGTTTCCTCCTCAGGACAAGAAGGATTTTGTGGTGAAGCGGGTGAAGCGGTTGCTGAAGGCCGGGGTTGTCTCTGCCTTGGCCTGCATGGTGAAGGCTGACAGTGCCATCCTGACTGACCAGAGCAAGGAGCTCATTGCCAGGTGCCTTCCCTGCAGTCCTGGGAGTGCTGGGCAGCCCCTGTGCCATGGGGATGGACACTAGGGTGGGGCATTCTGCCTGTGGTGGAGCATGTGAGGCAAAGACTTAAAACCAAAATTTTTGTTCAGTAGGGTCATAAAAATCTCTATTCTGACCTTCAAGCTTTGCTGGAATGCATTTTTGAGTTCTCTGTATTGATTCTGGCTGGAATAGAGTTCATTTTACAGATCTGGAAACTTCTTACTCTGCCATTTGCTGCTTCCTCTTAGAGTGCTGTGTGCATGGGGTTGAGCACCTGGAATTTACCTGGTGGTTCTCTTGGCTGTTGCTGTCCCACCTGGCTGTCTCACTGAGTGTTCTGTGCCCCTGCAGGGTGTTTCTTGCCTTGTGTGAAGACCCCAAGGACCGCGGGACCATTGTTGCTCAAGGTGGTGGGAAGGTGATTAATTTATGTTCACTGATGTGCTGTTAATGTCTGCTGGGAGCCTGGGGTGTGTCTCTGATGAGTGACAGTGACAGAAGAACACAAGTTGTCCCCTCGGGGCCATACTGACACTGCAGTCCCATCTCTGCAAGGCTCCAAAAGTGATGTTCTTGGAGTAACTATGTGTGCTCAGTGGTGCCTATTTGAAAACACAAGCAAGACATCCCAGAGGGCTATGGGATATTTTTAACTTGTTTTAGTCTGTTATATCAACCCTGTAAATCTTCTCAGAACACTGAATGCTTTTTCCTGTGTGTCTCCAGGCCCTGATACCTCTGGCTGTGGAAGGCACAGATGTTGGCAAGATAAAGGCTTCTCATGCTCTGGCAAAAATCGCTGCTATCTCCAATCCAGACATTGCATTCCCAGGAGAGAGGGTAAGCTTAAAAAAAGAAAAAAATAAAATTAAAACAAAAGCACTGATATTTCCTTTAGCAAATGAAAATTGCTAATACAGGCCTTCTCTTCCAGGTGTATGAGGTGGTGAGGCCCCTGGTCAGCCTGCTGAACACAGAGAGAGATGGCCTCCAGAACTATGAGGCTCTGTTAGGTCTCACAAACTTTTCAGGAAGAAGTGATAAACTTAGGTGAGCTTTACTGCTTTTTTTAACCTTCCTTCTTCCCCAGAGTTAGACTATGAAGACTGGTCAGTTTGAGCTACCTTTGGCAGCAGTACAAAGGTCTGAGAGCTAAAAGATTAATAAAAAAGGAAAAAGAGAGTGGCATATTTTAATCTAGAAACAGCAAAGACTTGAACCTCATCTGCATTGGACAGGAAATGAACCACATCATGAGCTCCAGTGCTGCAGACACTGATTTGTTTCAAGGCCTTCCCTGCAGTTAATATTTGATAAGTTGGTTACTGCTTGACCTATAAGGTGGGATTTTTACTCCTCTTTGCACAGGTTGAAGATAGTCAAAGAGAAGGCCCTGCCAGATATTGAAAACTACATGTTTGAGAACCACGACCAACTTCGACAGGCAGCCACAGAGTGCATGTGCAACCTAGTGGTGAACAAGGAGGTAACAACCCCTGGGCATGTCCATCCTGACTGTGTGCACCCTTCTCTGTGAGCAGCTGTCCCTAACTGTGCTGCCTCTGGGTGTCTCTGGGTGTCTTTAGGTTCAAGAGAGGTTTGTGGCCGATGGCAATGACCGGCTGAAGTTGGTGGTGTTGCTGTGTGGTGAGGATGATGAGAAGGTTCAGGTGGCAGCAGCAGGAGCCCTGGCCATGCTTACAGCAGCTCAAAAGAAACTCTGCTCAAAGATGACTCAAGTGGTGAGACCATAATTCTGATTGTGGGCAGTGTGGATGTGCCCTGCACGGGTCCTGGCTCAGGCGTGAAAAAGTCTCTCCAAAGGAATATGCAATTTACTAGTTTCATACTGAGGAACTTGGAGAAGCTGGGACCTGGGTGTGCATACTTTTAGTCCATTTTGATAAATAACCTGAAATCCAAACCTTGTTCCACTCAGAAATAAGTAGAGCTTGATCAATAACCTACTGAGCTTTAGAGATCCCAAAGGATGTCCTTTCCCTGCACAGATCTGTAGACCCTGAGAACACAGATGCTGCATGGCTGAGTGGCTGAAGAGCTGTGGTTGAGAACTCCTGAGCCCTATTTTGTTGCACACATGATTGGACACTGGAGCTCATTAGGATAAAAAGAATTAATCAAGCCAAAAGAGAAACTCAAGAAGATTGGGGTGGGGGAGTGTCCTGGTCATCTCAGCTGTGTCAAAACTTTGGTCAGATTCTTTTCACAGAGATTATGCAGCAGCCTGAATATGGAACATTTTCCACGTTGTCCCAGTGCCATGAAAGATTCTGACTTAAGTGTGGGAAAAATTGGGCTCAAATGTTTGGAGTCAGGTTTCCTTAGCTAAAAAATGAAATGACAAAAATTGCCATGAGCATTGCTCTTCCTTCTGCTGCAGGAAGCAAAAGTCATGATCTTGGTTGAGATATCCTTCAGATCAGTACTAATGATCTCTCTTTCCCTTCCAGACCACCCAGTGGCTTGAAATCCTGCAGAGGCTCTGCTTGCATGACAACATGGAGGTCCAGCACCGAGGACTGGTCATTGCTTTCAACTTAATCAGTGCTGACAAAGAGCTGGCAAAGAAGCTGGTGGAGTCAGAGCTCCTGGAGATCCTCACCTACGTGGGGAAGCAGGAGGATCACCCCAAGAAGCAGCACATCATTAATGTGGCACGGGATTGCCTCACCAAGTGCATGGATTATGGTCTGATCAAACCTCTCTCTCAGGCATGAGGGAGCGAAAAGCACCAAAAAAAGGCTGAGTGTGGGGGGAAAAAATGGAGAAATGGAAAAAAGTGGGAGCCATGAGAAGAATCTAGTGCCATTGTCAAGGCACTGAATAGTCTGGGGACAGCTTTGGAGGATCATAAGCTGTATGAGGAAAAGGAGGGAATTTGCCTGGGAAATTTGGTAAGTGTCCATCTGAGTAATTCCCAGATGGTGTAAATCCATTCTCTGCCCCCATTCAGCTGATAATGATGAAAGCTTCAAGGCCCAGCTGTAAAAGAGTTGGATGTGCTGGAGATGTTCTGGAGGCTGTTGTAAGGAAACTCAACAAAGCTGAAATCAGTTCTGCATCCACCTCCAGCTCCTGGTACTTCTGGAATTCCCAGCAAAGGTGGAACAGAGAGGGTTAAGTGCCTTCTATTCTGTAGCCAGAAAATAGGATTTTAGCTGTGTGCCTTTTTGTTCATTTATTGGAAGGTGTGTGCCAAAGTGTGAGGATGGTGGATGTACTCTTAATAAATTCACTACTTTGTTCCATGTGGAATTCCTGTTCTGATTTTATTAAGCAAAAGGAGAATTTAAGGCAAATCTCACTTGCAGTCTTGCATCACACCTGGAAAAATGGAGTACTTGGTAGCACAGGTTGAATTTTTACTCCTTGCAAACCATCCAGTGCTCCCAAATGCAGCAGTCACCACAAACATGTCACACCAAGGGAATGTTGAAAATATCCCATTTATAAAAAAAAAACAAAACAAACAAAACAACAGAATGACAAGCAACCCACCAGTGTGCCATCACATTAAATTTTGTTACATAAATATTTTCAGTTCAAGCACAGATCCTTAATGCAGGCTGTGGACAATACAAAAATCACAGACTGTTGCTTTAGTTCCTGAAGGGAAGTCTCTAGGCATATAATAAATATCATCTTACTCAATAATGATTTAAATATTAATTACACAGTAAAATATTTCTGATCATACTAAATCTTAGTGATATTCACAATAGGCATAGCATGATGAAATGCTGATGTTTGGGGTTATGAAAGGAACCATGAAAATAGTCTTTTCTTGCATGTTAAGGAAAATAAAATAAATTAAAGTGCCTCTAGTGTCCTGAATTTGGAAGATTGAAAATTTTAAGCTAATAGGTTTTATAACCTTAAGGCAAATTTATTTGGAGAGTGATTCCAGCTGTATTCAATGAACATAATCATGTTCAATTAAATCCCTGGTTCTTTATAATCACAGCAGGGGGATATCAGGCCGTTCTTCCAAACTGAGGGAGCCACATTCCGTGGAGAGAAATATGGTTTGTTTTCTACCAGCCTTTAATTATTGTTTACCCATTTTTAGGGCTTTTGAATCTGGCTTTCGAAAGGACTTTACATTTCTCTATACAGGTTTACCTAACCAGCATCTCTGACCAAGACAAAACGCCATTGGTGTTAAAAAGGGCAAAGTTTCCCTTCTTCAGTAAAGTTTCTTTTTGGAGAAACTGTGTTCTACTAACTGACTGTTGCTGAAGTTGAGTGGGGTAATAATTTCTGTAAAAGACATTTATTGTCATTTCTTTTAGCTAAACATGGACACAACACCCATTGTACCGACCGCTCCCTCAGCCCCCCTCAGGCTTCCTGAGGGCGGGAAACGCTGGCACCGCCCCCAGCTCCCCTAACGCGCCCTCCTATTGGCTGCCGCCTTCCTTCCGGCAGAGCCGCGCTCTGTGATTGGCTGTCACCAGCGGAGGGGGTGGGGCAAAGCGGGTGGCTCCGCCCTGGTGCGGCCGGGCCTGCGGAGCGGCGTGAGGGGTACGGAGCATGGAGCACGGGAAATGGGACACGGGGCACCGTGGGATCAGGGGTGCTGAGGGCTCGGAGTGTGTGGGGACGGCGGCACGGAGCGTGAGGGGACGCGGAAGCGGCTCTGGAGGCCGGTTGAGGAGGGTGAGGCCGGCCGAGGTGTAGCGCATGTGGGATTTACTGAGATCAGGGGATGTGAGGCTGGGTAGGGAGGGCATGGAGGGAAGAACTGCGGACTGAAGAGCTGCAGGGGGCTGGAGGGGAGGATACAGAGAAGGATATGGGAAGGGAGGGATCCAAACAGGCCTTGGAGAGACACTGAGTGCAGCAGCATTTGTAGGTATGACACGGTTTTTCCTCTCGGGCTCCTGACCGTGGAATGCCATCTGTGACCTGTCTCTGCAGCTCCTGCCCGGCTGTGGAAGGGGAATGTCACCTCGGTCCTTGTGCTCCCCTGCTCCACGTGCTTTATCCTCCCAGGGAGAGGAAACCTCCCAGCCCCTGGCTTGGGAGCAAGCTCCTTATTGAAAGCAAATAGATTTGCCCAGAAGCAATGATGAGTGAAGTATAGTCTGACCTGGTATTGCTGACTCCGTGTCTGCTCTGACCAGGGCATGATCACTTAATCTTCTCTCTGAGCTACTTCAGGCTAAGCTCGTCTGCAGGGAACAGCTTTGCTGGTCTTGAAACTTTGATGAATCCAAAAGAAAATGCTAAGAATTTTTAGCAATTCATTTAACGGCAGAAAAACAAAGCCTTTATTTGACAAATAACACAAATGCTGCAGCTTTAGTATGAGCTTGCAGTGAGGGAGGGATGTGGGTTTTTTCCCTACGTGTGCCATGGTTCAAACTCCAGATACTCTGCCACTGTGTCTCCTCTGTAAGTGCAATGCAGACTCTGAGCTCTCTGTCTTACAGAAACTCATTAGCAGTTAATTCAGCTGTATTCTCATTTAGTGATTGCCAGGAGTATTTTTGGAATACTCTCCATGAAGTGCAACCCCTTTGGGGTTGAGGGAAGGGCCCAGGAAAAGAGATGGGACTATTCTCTAATTCAGTTTTTTTGTTCTTTTACAGGTCCTGATGACATCTTTATATTGATTTCTCCCCTTCTATGGAGAAGGAAACATCTGTGGGGAATGTATACCTAGGAGCATGGCATAGTGGTTTTCCCTTAACAGGAGAAGCCACTTTATTTCTGTTAAGGAAGTAACAAAACCTCAGTTGCTTCATGTTTTAATTTTTGAGCACTGCCTAGATGAGCTGTGAATGTGCCTTAGGTTCACTAAAGAATTTTTAAATTACTTGCAAATCAAGTCCTGGCAGTGAGATACTGAAGAACTCCAGTGGTGCTGTTAATGTTGATGAAATTGTACTGAGCAACACCAAAGCATCCTGAGGGCATATGTGGTACATGACTCTATAATCACAAATTAGCATGTAAGTCCAAAGGTTGCTTTAATAAAGTTGGTGCTCCCTGAAAAAAACTTCTCTTGTCAATCTTTAGCCCATCATGGTTTTGAGGACATAGTTAAAAAGCAGATAAATGGGAATTTTTCTATAACCCCAGTTGGTTTTGTAGCTTTATTTTAGAGCAAAAAACCTGACAAATGAGTATTTATTTGGCTGAGTGTCCCACACCTGCACAGCTTCTCCCTGAGCAGCAGACAAATAACTTGCAAAGTATAGGAAGGATAAAAGGAAAATAAACCTATCCTGAAAAGCCATCATCAGTCAAATGTTTATTTAAAGGAGCTTGCACTGGAGTCACCAGGACATTAACAAAAAGTAAAAAGTGATTTGGAACCTCAGAAAATCTCACACTTTGATGGGATTTGTCTTCCAGTAAGACCTGTGTGTTTTCACTGGCTCTGTAAAGGAAGAGAACTATCTTCATGGATCCCATAGCTACTGGAGAAGAGAGAAATGAGACAGTATTTATTATTCCACAGTGGCACAGGTAGAAGGGTCAGAGAGGTGTACAGAGATAATAAAGCATCAGGAACAAATCTCATTTATTAGGTGTTTTGAGAAGACTCAAATTAGTGCATTTTGCCATATGATTCAATAACCTTAATCTCTTGCTTACAGGTGAAGAAGGATATTGGAGATTTTTATCTTCTGAAGCAGAGCTAAAGTGGAGGGAAAATGAGATGCCTGGCTCAGTGGATTAAATGTTAGAGAAGATATCTCTTAATCTGGAAAGCCCAGAGTGGGGTCCTGTACTTTGTGCAGCAAACTTTGCTCTTGTATTCTCTAAGCACTGTCACTGTGATATCTGGAGCACTGCTGCTCCCTAGAGTCAGGAAAACAACCTTCCATCCTGAAAAAAATCAGGTGTCAAGCAAGAGCCAGCCATGTCACAGAGCTTTTCTTTCCTCCTGTGTTCAGTGGAAGGATGTTTTGTTCTGATATGAATGTGCTACATGACTGGGACTGAATAATTGCAATGTAATGCTCAGACATTAAAGATTCTCAGCCTACAAAATGCTAATCTTACATCCACTTCCAGCACATGGAAAGGTGAAAGCAGCTTTAGTCTTGTCTCTCTTATGTAAATACAGCCCCCAGAGGAGCAAACTGTTTTTCCAATAACCAGAAAAGAATTAAATTAGGTTCTCAATCAAGAAAGAATTTGCTTTATAAAAGCAGATAATAATGAATGGAAAGACATTTAACAATAAACCACTCTCATCAGTTGGCAGTTTGTTTTAATCTGGTTTGTCATTTTCTCTCTTGTGCAGAAAATGTCACATTCTTCTTGTCCATCTTGTTCCTTTAAAGTCAAAAGTCTTAATTTGGAAGCGTGGGTGGGAATTAGGAGGGTGATGTTCTCAATTCCAAAGTGAAGAGCTTGAAAATGCAGCAGGCTGAAGAGCAGAGATTTAAGCCTATCTCCACCTCTGACAAAGAGCTCACCCTGGGAAGCTGCCCAGGGATGAAAAACCTGCCTAGAGAATTTCCCTACCGCTTCAATTTGCTGGCTCATGCCCTCAAGCAGCACCAGAGCTGATCTTTGATCCTCACATCTGCATTCCTCTTATCCAAATCAATGTTTCTTCCCTCTCAGCTGGTCTTTTAACACTTTTCTCTGCTGGCTGACAGGCTGGGGCTGTGTGATCCTTCTGCAACTGCCAGGATGTTTGAACAGCTTATCAACAAAGGGCAGAGCCTTGCCAGAATGTGCCAAAGCTGACGAACCACCGAGTTCAAAGGTGCTGCAGAGCTCACTGAGGCGGTCTGAAGCTTTCTGTGGGATGCAGAAAGAGGTGCTGGAGGCTCCTGGGAGTCTTTCAGCTCTCAGGGGAGTAGAGTTTGACCAGGTGCTGCAGCTCTGTGGCATAGCCCGTGACTGGGCAGCGCTGGTGAGCCTTCACATAGCTGTAGGCACAGCGGTAGCAGAACACAAAGCCGGACGTGGCCAGGGCCGTGGCGTTCACACGGACCTTGCGGCACAGGGGGCACACGGTCCTCAGGCTGGGCAGCACAGCTGAGCTGGGCTCCTGCTCCAGGTGCACGGGGGGAGGAGGGGTGGGCAGTGCTGTCAGGGACTTGATGGTCTCCTGGTTTTCTGAGGAGTACCACCAGTCCAGGAACTGCAGGAAGAACACGCTGACGGACAGGCCGGTGGACAGGGAGAAGGCGACGCCGCCCAGAGCTCTCCTCAGGGCTGTCTGCACTCGGGAGGTGAAGCTGTAGCAGAGACAAGCAGGGAGAGATGGTTACTACTGCACATTTATCCTGCTAGAAACCATGGGGAAAAGCACCTGGGCAGTGACTGCTTCACACAACTCCTCAGTGCTAAGTTAATTTATCAGCATGTCTCATGTTTGCACTTATTAGAATGTTTCAGGCTTTTTTTATTTTAAGGAAGATCCAAATCCTGGTTTTTTTTCAGAAGTCTAAATCAGAAGAATTTGGATTAAAGGATCCTGGACCACAGAGTGTTTCACTCCTGGATCACCATTTCACAGTGTGTGGCCATGACTTACTGCTGCTTAGGAAAAATCAAAGAAATAAGTTTCAATCCTTTCAGCAACATTGCTGCAACTGCTGCCCCTCCTTTGATGGAAAAGTGCAGGGGAAGACTGAACAGGATAAAAGCTTGTATGCCCAAAAACATCCCCAAACTCTGAAATTTTATTACCACAAAATTGTTTCAAGCTAATCCCTGCTACTGGTTTCCTTATTTTCACTCACAATATACCCTTTTGGAGCACACTTTGTAAGAGCAAATTTTCATCTTGAATTTTTGGAGAACAAGGCCCTTTTACTTGCAGCATCACCTCTAAATTTACACACCCATAGAACCCCTTGTAGGACAACAGCTGAGTCAGGTTCTGTCATACCTGTGTGTCTGATTTGAGGTGGTTTCAGCCCATTTCTTCTCCATGGCCTGGATATCCTCTGCAGTCAGTCTCACCAGGCGGACACCAGCCAGTTTCAGCATGGGGGAATGATGCTCAGCTTTGCCCAGGATGTAGCACAGTTGCTGGACAAGAAACCAGCCCTCCCAGGTCATGTTTACATAGGGGTAGGCAGCTAGAAAGGCTCTGTAGAAGCGCTTCCAGGATGATGAGGGAGGGTGGATGGAGTATTCATCCTCTTCCCTCAGGCTGGACACCAGTTTCTCCAGCTTTCCTTTCAGGTAAGGAACAAGAACCAGCAGGAGCAGTGATTTCCAGTGCTGCCTCTTTGGCAGGCCAGCTGTGGCCAGAGGTTGCTGTCTGTCATCTCCCATGGGGATCCTCTTCAAGCTATAGAAGTTCTCAGAGAAGGATGCGCTGCACCTGGCCAGGTAGTGCTGCTGGAGCAGCAAATCCAGGAGGACGTAGATCTCATCAAACCAGTGCCAGAGGAAACCATACCGGGCAGGATTAGACTCAGCAAGCACCTGTTGAGAAAGGGACATAAAACAGGAGGAATCAGAGTGGTTTGTGTTGGAAGGAGCATTAAAGATCACCTGGCTCCAGCCCTGCCATGGGCAGGGACTCCTTCTACCATCCCAGGCTGCTCCAAGCCTCGTCCAAGCTGGATTTGAACACGCAAGGATGGGGCAGCCACAGCTTCTCTGGGCACCCTGTGCCAGGGCCTCCCCACCCTCACAGGGAAGGACCTGAAAGCGGAGTAAAGTGCGAAATTATAAATCACAGCAGCAGCTATCAACGACGCCTCTAATTCTCAACACAAGCCAAGTGGCTCAGAACTGTCCCGCTGCCCGTGAGTGCGGCCGGAGTCACACGCCGGCCCCCCTCCTCTCCCTTCACCCGCGGCTCGCCTCGCCCTCACCTTGACCAGGTGCTGCAGGGCGGGTTTCACGGCGGCCATCAGGCTGTCCTGGGCCACCGCCTCGAACACGGACGGCCGGTCCCCGCCGGCCGGGGCAGCCGTGAGGTGCGCGCCCACCTCCGCCATGATACCGCCGCACCGC
The DNA here is from genome assembly GCF_029582105.1 of Oenanthe melanoleuca. Taxonomy (NCBI): domain Eukaryota; kingdom Metazoa; phylum Chordata; class Aves; order Passeriformes; family Muscicapidae; genus Oenanthe; species Oenanthe melanoleuca. The sequence continues at coordinate 5,639,863 of NC_079352.1, forward strand.
CCCGCCGCCAGGGGGCGCCTCGGCCCCTCCCCGCCGGGCGCCGCTCCGCCCCGCCTCCCGGAAGCGCGGGCCGCCGGCGCTCCGCCCGCTGCCGCCGCTCTATGGTGCCGGGGCGCGGCCGCTCTGGGCGGGGGAGGGTTTGATCTCGCTGCTCGCGAGTCCGCCCAGCCCCTCCGCTTCCGGTTCCGCCACCGCCCCCGCAGCGGTGAGTCCGGTCCGTGAGTGGGGCCGCGGCTGAGGGCGCTGGGTGAGGTGGGAGGGACACTGGGTGCGTTGGGAGGGGGTACGGGGAGGGGGTGAGGGTCACTGGTGGGGTACTGGGAGGGGGGACTGTGACAGGGCGGGTAGGGGCACTGGTGGAGAAATAGGAGGGGCTGGGGGCTCTTGGAGGGGATATTGGGAGAGGTGAGGGCAGGGGTGGGTGCTGGCATGGGATGGGGAGGGGCGGTGGGAGGAGGTGTGAGGTACTGGTGGGGTACTGGCGTAGGGCGGGGAGAGATACTGGTTAGGGAGGGGCTGGGGGACGGTGGGAGGGAATACAGGGGAAAACGAGGGGTGGGAAGGGGACACTGGGAGAGGTGAGGGGCACTGAGGGAAGGGACACCTGGGGTAGGGTGGGAAGCAGCACCGGGGGAGCACTGGAGTGGGTACTGGGAGGGGTGCGGACAGTCGCTGGTGAAGCACTGGGAGTGGCTCTGGTGATGTACTGGAAGAGAATGGGGGGCCACTGGGAGGACTGGGCATGTGGTTGTGGAGGAACTGGAGGGGTGAGGGTGAGGAGAGGGGTCAGTGGGTTCTGGTCTGGGGTAGATGGGGGTGCTGGGGGATGGACTGGGATGGGGTTTGGTGAGATGGGAATGAGCACAGCAAGCTGCTGGGATACTGGTGGGAGCAGGCAGGGAGGAAAGCTGGGCCCTGAGAGGGACTGGGAGTGCTGGGGAGGGAAACTGGGATTTGTGGGGAATGCTCCTGCAGCTGGGGGATACTGGGAGAGATCTGGGGAGTGGTGCTGAGGGGAAAGCTGGTGGGCAGGGGGCTTGATGGGGGTACTGGGACACCAGTCTGGAGTGTGGGGAGTGCTGGGAGTGCTGCTGGAGGTGTGGGAGGGGCTGGCAGCAAAGCTGGGATGGGGCTTCCATGGAATGGAGAGGTGATAGGAGGAGCAGGTGGAATGGGGACCACCAAGGGGGTGTGGAAACAAAATCCCTGCAGCAGCACAAGCTCAGGGCTGCAGGCACAGCTCTCCCTCTGCCATCCATGTTCCATTGTTGTGTTTGTCTTCCTGGTTCTCCAGTGGCCCTGGGCCATGCTTGGGCTATCACACAGCTCCCTGAGAGGCTTTCCAGGAAAAATGGGTGGCACCACTTATACTTAAACCAGGGATCACTTGAGAGATTTAGGGATTGCTGGTTTCAATGTCCAGGAGCTTGGCTTAATCCCAAACCCCTTAAACCTGTCACCCTCCGGTGTGGGATCAGTGCTGGAGAGTGGGTCAGGCTGACTGGAGTCATATGTGGGTCAGGCAGGTGTTGGTCAGACAGAGGGTCAGGTTTTCTGTGTGGTTTTGGGCTGAGGAGGCTCATCTTGCTTTGGTTCAGTCTACATTGAAATGTCAAGCCACTGTGGCATTAAGCATTGCTGGAGCTTTCTGGAGCCATTCCTCTTTCTCATCTCTTCTTGTTTGCTGGATCAGGAGGAGCCTTTTGCTTTCAGCTTTAAACACCTCTTACCTGTTTCCATCTCAGCAAGTGCTGGGCACAGAACAATGGTCTGTGCAGTCTGAAGTAGATTTTTCTTCTGAAAATGCAAAGCTGTTCATGATGTTCTAGTTTACCTCGGTTTAGATTTGTGTACAAGGAACTGGCATTTTCTGCAGTCACACAAACAGCAGTGTTTTAAATATCTGTTTTGGTTCCATTTGCTGTAAAGCATACTGAGACTGTTAGTGATGAGATAATACCCAGTGCTGCTGGCAGGCTGTCTCTGAACAGTGTGCAAAGCAAGCTCTGACACACATGAAGCTGCAATCTGTGTGCTGGTGAGAAAAGGAGCTTTATCCTGTGCTGCACTTGGAATAGGGCAGTTTGGTTATTGACCTAAGTCAGCTCTCATTTGCATCTGTCAAAGGAGGTTGGAAAGGCATGAGCTGTGCTTGGCCCTGTCTGAATGTTTCTAGGATTCTTCATGTTTCCAAGTATATGAAAGGAGAAAAAGGACAAAATTTGCTTCAGTTGGGGTTTAACAACCATCTCTGAAATTCAGCAGGGTTCCTTCCTCTCTGTGTGTAGCTTTATGCAATTGGGCTGATGTTGATGATGTTTGGGTTGTTTTTTTTTTTTTTTCCCCCCTCAGTTTTCTCTCTAATCTGCTGCTCTGGCCCCAGTTAAAGCTGTATTAGAGTAGCTCAGCTGAGATGTGACCCTGGATGACAAATCCCCTCATAATGCAAACAAAGAACATTGAGGCCACGTTCAGTGCTTTTTGCATGGCACTGTGCCAAATACTCTGGCAGAGAAAAACATTTTAAGTCTTCCTTTTAAGCTGGGCTCAAACCCGAAGGACTCTGTCAGCAATAACATTGCAGCTGAACACAGAATCTGATTTTAATTACAAAACAAGCTCCACAGCAGCTCCTTTCAGGAGCTCTGCTTTCAGGGGGGGCTGTGAGATTTTTGCTGGAAAAATTGCACTCGTTGTGGCTCATGTGGCTTTCCAAACCCAGCCTCTGTTTTGGAATGAGGTTCAACCTCCTCTGCACGAGGAATGTGTTTCCAGAGCTGTCTCCAGGCTTGGCAGGAGCAGAAAGGGAGAGAAATCAAAGTCAGTAATTCAGCCTAATTGGGTGAGGTGGAAACCAGGCAGGCAGCAGCTCCAGGAAACTGGGAAAAGCAACAGGTTGATCCTCATCCAGATGTTGGGTAATAGGACAGGATGACCCCATGAGAAAGGGTGGGAATTGGGGCATTACCCCTCAGCAGCTGCTGGGAATTCAACTGCTGGGGTGTTAAACTGGTGCAGGTGGGTGGGGGAAAATGGAATGGTGATGGCATTGGGGTTGGTGAAGGGGTGAGGAAGGAAAGGGTTAAGGAACAACAATCTGATTGCACTGCTGGGCAGTCCTGCAGTTCAGAGCTGTGCTGGTCCTTTTGTTGCTGATCCAGCAAGACCTGCAGGGTTTAGAGGCAGGACAGGCAGCATTTAGGGAACAGATGATTTACTGCTTTGCTGACAGCCTTTAAGGTCATGGGAGGATGTGTAAGAAAAGGGGAATTGAGGCAAAAAAAATTAGAAAAGGGAGGAAAGAAATTAGAAAATCCATTTTGAGCTGGTTTTAGGGTCATAGGTCCTAGCATCAATACAGACTTTCATCCAAAACAATAAAGCTACCCACTCCTCTGCTTGTTTTGAAAATTGTTTTATATTTGTTACAGAGCTAGCAATTGTAAGAATAAAATGATGGCTATTCACATATGTTTGGGCAACCCCTGTGTTCCAAGACATTAATTTAGTTGTGTAGAGCAATACAAGTGCTGGTGAGACCACTCTCGTGGCTCTGCTGAGCACTTACTGCTCCAGTAGCATTTTTCCATGCTGTCCACAAAAAAAGAAAAAAAAAAAAACCCAGAGCAGCACTGAAATAATGATCTTTATGTGTGTCTCAGGGGTGGGATGTCATATCTTGGCAGAGAAATATTTCAATTTCAAGCTTGAGAAAACTGAAAAGTAATGGCTTTTCTTTAAGAAAAAAACCACTGTTTTGCATCTGCTGGGAACAAAAGGAGGGAAAGGAATGAAAGGCCTGGGGGTGGGTGTTGCAAGTGGGGTTAATTGTGCCTTCCATCAAGATGCAGCACAGGCAGATATCGTTAGGGGGAGATGACAGGTTCCTTTGTCTGAAGCATGGACTTCTCACTGCCAGGCAGACACTGGATGTGCTTTTCCTTGGAAAATGAATCTGTGTACCCAGGAAAGACAGCTGCACAGCATACCAGCATCTGCTGGCTATGAGGAGCTCAAAAAATGTGCCTGCTGAGATTGAGAATTTAGGAAGCTGGGCTGAGCTCCACTGTTGTGTTTTTTCCTTTCAATCCCTGGCTTTGCCAAGTGATACCAGGAGCAGGTGCAGGATGAAGATTGGGGAACTCGTGCCTGTGGATGTGAAGCTTTTGCTTCCTCTCTCACTCACCAGCCATCCTTGCTCTGAGTTCCTGCTCACAAACTGGCTGTTGCCACCAAACAGCACTTGGAGCTGACTTGTTCTTTTTTTATCCTTCATATTCTCAGGTGTTTTAAGGAACTGGAACCATGACGGACTCCAAATATTTCACGACCAATAAAAAAGGTTGGTGTGGAGCTGGTGCAGTGGATTGGAGGTGGTGGGTGGCTATTTTTACACAGCTTTTTTAACTGCATGCAGGAGAACTGGTGCTTTTCTGGTAGCTCTGTCCCTGTTTCTCTTCTTAAATCATCCAGGGAAAAACTTCCAAAGTAGGTCACATGGTGACAAAAGACAAAACTGGGGTATTATAGGTTTTTATGGTGCACAAAATGACCCAAATTACTTCTCTTTCAAGTATCAAAGAGCAAAACATTGGGATTTGAATGTAGATCTGGCCAGAGACAAAGTTTTGGTTATGGACTAACAGGTGCCAGACTAAGGATGGTTGTTAATTTGGGCATCACAGGATTAAGTTGATGTGAGGAATTTAGTATTTTGGATATATATATCAAGCAAACATAATGGATTTTCCTGGTGCCATTTTCTCCAAAGCTGCAGGTGCTCTGTTTGACTTTGCTCTGCCTTTACTGCAGGTGGTTACCTCACCTCAGGACAAACTGCTGCCCTTAAAAATGGGAAACTTGGAGAGGCTCTTTGGGATTATTTGACTCATTCAGCTGTTTCAGAGCAGGGCTTGTTCTGCTGAGACTGTCCAAGGCAGATTTTCTAACCAGTGCTTGAACAAAACACTGTTGCTGAGTGCAATTTAAGCCTGATCATTCTCCAGCAGATGTGGAAAATGGTTTACATTAACCTCTCCTTTGCAAAATGGCTGAGTGCTCCCTCTGAATGGCTGCCAGTGAGAAAACCCACACTGTTGATCTATTTATGTGTCATTAAGCTTCACAATGAGCTCATAAATGAGGCTAATGCAGTTGACATCTTTGAAAGGAGCAGCTCTGAAAGTTCAGAGGTTTTTGTGGGCTGGCTGCAGGGAGCCAGTCTGGGCTCAGCTCTGCTCCAGGGCATGAGCTCTGGGTGAGTAATGCCAGGCTCTTCTTCAGGCAGGAGGGATGACGAGTGGTCTCTGCACTGCAGCAGCTTCTCTTCTTTTTTGGAGTCCCTGGAAGTCTCTGTGTCAGATTTTAATTAGTGCTGCTGCTCTGAGCAAGTGTAGGAATGGAAAGTTGGTGCTAGAATTTTGTCAGGGATATTTTGATATTTGTAGCGTGTGCTCAGGCTGTGGCTCCCAGTGGGAATGCTGCTGGCTGGCCTTCCTGAGGCAAGCTGTCTGTCTGTTGGGAGCATTATCCTTCTCATACCACTGGCTCTGTCTGGAACAGGCCTGATAAACAGCTTTTTGCACATGTTGCTTAATTTTATAAACTTGATTGCCACTTTGGTGACCTTGCCTGAACTGGCTTTCTACACAGTCATATCTGGAAGAATTAATGCTGTGGGAAAAGCTGCTTTGGGAACCTTGGAATCCAGGGAAGCTTTGTTACATGCAGCTTTTATTAATGGTAGCTCTGTCTTTTTAGCTTTTTTCCACTGGACTAAACACATGCTGTCCTGTTTCAGGGACCACAGCATTTGGGCTCCACTCCAGCTTCCTCAGGAAGCAGGCAACAATGAGCAAAACTTAAAAAGTCTGGGCAAAATTCCTAGCTTAGTTTGTTTCTTGCAGGCACGAATCTGGCATCTCCAAGTATCTTTTCATGCTGGTTATGTAATGGTTGCCTCAGAGAAACAGAAGCTCCAGGGCTGTGATTTGGTGTCCTGGAAGTGGGAGAGCTGCCACACGCAGTGTGCTTCTTGTTGGTGGCATTTTCCTCTGCAAGGTGGAGTCATAGCAGTCCCTTGAGTGTTGCAGCTTTGCTTCTCAGTGTTCTCCACAAGGTCTGACAGCTTCCAAGTGCTGCTGAACCAGTTTTCTGGGAATAACAGGCCAAGAAAGCAAAAATTCACACTTGAATTATTCCTAAAACAAGACCCTTTTCTTCTCCTGAAAGGTTCAATCTGGTCTTTTTTTGTCTTCTACCAGGAGAGATTTTTGAACTGAAGGCTGAGCTCAACAATGAAAAGAAAGAGAAGAGGAAAGAAGCTGTAAAGAAGGTTATTGCAGCCATGACTGTGGGGAAAGATGTCAGGTAAAAGCAGCTCATACCTGTGACAGCTCAGGTTGTGCTGGGACTCAGGTGTGGTGGCACAAGTCCATGGAACAGCTCCTTGCTGAGGATGGCTGTGTCCTTGCCTGAGTCACAGGTTTCTCTAACTCCTTGCTGTCACTGAAAGCAAAATAAACCAGTGTTTCAGTGTGGGTTTAGCTCAGTGCCAAGAGCCCTTTTTATTTAAAACATATCCAGAATTCAGCCATTTTGTCACTGTAGGTGATGCTTTCTTGATGCTTGTCTTGGGTTTTAGTGTTGAAAGGTAATTCCAAGTTTTTTTTAGCTTTATCTAATACAGCAAAAATTTAAGCTACATTTTAAAATGAGTGATTTTACAATTGAACCTGTGTCTTACTGTAGCTAAAGAACACTGGCATTTACTGTGCCCAAGACTGTTTTCTGAGAGAACTAGAAAAACCTGTGTGAGTGAATGGTTTCTCCTGTTCCTGGATCCTAGCAGTGTCAGTAATTCTGGATTCACAGCAGTGTGGTCTGTTGCCACGGAAATCAATATAAGGTTACAAATTCTGCATCATGACTTCATCACAGAATGAAGGAACACATAAACTGAAAGGGGAAAAAAACCCTAATGTTTTCTGCCAGCAGCATTTACCCTTCACCTTCAGATCCTCACAGCAAACCTGGGAGCTGCAGAATCTTTGTGTAACTTCCTGTGTTATTCTGTAGTGCTGTTTACAGATGGCTGCTTGACATTTGAGTGAAACCCAGCTTGGCAGTGTTTAAGCTTCTAATCCCTCTGGACTTTGCTAGTCTGAAATTGGGCAAGTTCTTTATATTGTCCTGCATGACCAAAACAGTTTAAAGCATCTTTTTTCCTCTTGTGGGTTAATTTCCAGGCCTGGCACAGTAGAATTTTCTTGTTTGGTGAGCTCCTCAATTAAAGCACATTTAGGAAATGGCACTAGTTTTCACCACCTCCCATGTTAAAGCCACAGAAGAGATTAAGTAATTATTATAACAGCCATTGCAAACTGCTCTGAAAGGGAAGGTGACCTTTCATTAAACAGCAGGGTGCTTAAGGTGGAACTACAGTTCTTCTGGCTTCTTTGATATTGTTACTATCCCCTTTGCATGCCATGCAACCTCTGTTTTTAATTTTGTGGGTGGGAGTGTGGATCTGCTGGAGGGCAGAAATGCTCTGCAGGGGGATCTGGACAGGCTGAGGCCTCCTCAGTGATGAGAGATTCTGCACTTGAGTATCAACAACCCACAGAGCACTCCAGGCATGGGGAAGAGCAGCTGGGAAAATGGAAAAGGACCCAGGGGTGCTGGTCAGCTGTGGCTGAACATGAGCTGCTGTGTGCCCAGGTGGCCAGGAGAGCCAGTGACACCTGGCCTGTGTCAGGAACAGTGTGGCCAGCAGGACAGGGCAGTGATTGTCCCTCTGTGCTGGGCACTGTGAGGCCACACATCAAATCCTGGGGACAGTCTGGGGCCCCTCATGACAGGAAAAACTTTGAGGGGCTGTCCAGAGGAGGGAATGGGCTGGAGCACAGTTCTGATGAGGAGCAGCTGAGGGGGCTCAGTCTGGAGAAAAGGAGGCTCAGGGGGGACCTTTCACTCTCTGAACTCCCTGACAGGAGGGGGTAGATGGGGGTCAGTCCCTTCTCCCAGGTAACAAGTTACAGGGTGAGAGGAAATAACCTCAGTTTGTGCCAGGGAAGTTCAGATGGGATTGGAACAGGCTGTCCAGGGCAGTGGTGGAGTCACCATCCCTGGAAGGGTTTTACAAGGTGTTTAGATGTGGCAGTGCAGGGGGAGCTGCTGGCATTTCCTAACCTAAACAATTCACTGATTCCATCCTTCCTTATCCTTGTGTTGTGTATCCAGCTCTCTGTTCCCTGATGTTGTCAACTGCATGCAGACTGACAACCTGGAGCTGAAGAAGCTGGTCTACCTGTACCTGATGAACTATGCCAAAAGCCAGCCAGACATGGCCATCATGGCTGTCAACAGCTTTGTGAAGGTAACCTGCTCCCCTGGCACATCAGGAAAGGGTCCAGCAGGTGGCTGCCAGCACATCTTTGTCCATCAGCCTTTGGGAGCTTTTTCTCTGCTTTGAGGCTGGGCTCATACAGGAGGGTGCTGAATCTACTAAATCTGGGTCCTTTCTCTCATTTGTTCCTTCTGGTAATTGCAGAGGGGATGATTCCAGCAGCCCTCTAAGTGGCTGTGGGGAAGCTGCTCTAGGGAAAGCTGCTGCTTGTTGTTTTACCGACTTCTGGCATTGGAAAACAGATTTTACCTGTTTCATCTTCTAGCCTTTGTAGTATCTGAGACATGGATATCAAACTTCCTGTTTGAATGTTCCAGCTGTGCTCTGTGTGGAAAACCTTTATCTGTGGTAAAACTGAGAGACAGTTCACTGGAAGAACAACAGCCTGATTGCTGGGTTGCTTTTAGTTCTGTTGTCAGGTTGCCTCTCCTTATCTAGGAAATGTTATTTCAGTCTCATGAAGTGCAAGATAAAACCCTGTGCTTAGAAGAAGTTTGAGACTCCTTGTAGAGTGTTGTAAAATCTGAGACACTTGGGAATGGGATTGAGTTTCAAGTTTCTGCTGTGGTTCTTGAGACAGAAAGAGGTGAGAAAATCTAAGCTGAGAGGTCTGTCCTTCTGGTCAGAGAGGATGTCCCTGTCTTCATCTCTGGCCAGAATATTGTCTGTCTTTAAAGTGCAATTGTGTTAGAATGGACTAACAAAATGATGTTTTCCATCTCACACCCTGCAGAGGAGAGCCTGGTGTCCCTTTTGGCAAGTTGAGGGACAGGTGTTAGTGAAGAGCAAGTGTTGGGTCTGGTGTGCACTAACTCAGCACTTCAGTTCACGGTGTGGAATGCACTGCTAGGATGTGGCACTTCTCTTGTAGGCTTTAAAAGTAGTTTTTCAGTTGGAGGAAGTTTGAACAGTGAAAGGTAAATGCTTTTGTAGGTCATTCTGTAGCCATCCTTTTACAGGCTGATTTTGGAGGAGCTCAGATGTAGATGGATTGGATGTATGGAAAACTATGCAGGCTTGGAGTAGGAAATGTATTCCTGTCTTCCTTTTCTTTTTCCTCTTTAGAAAAGCACCTCTAGAGTAGCCCTTGCTTAATGCTTCATGTGTTGTAACTTAAGGGATGTTTGTGTTTGGCCTTTTAGAAATAGGCGTTGATGACTGTTGCATTGTTTAATTGTTGATTTTTCCCATTTTATTTCTTGCTCCTTTAAACCAGGAAGGTTAGCAATCAGTACATTGCTTTGTCTGTGTTGAGAATTTGGGTGCTGAGAGCTGCATCTCCAGAAGGCAGCTTTGCTGGGAGAACGAAGGGACACCTAGAAGTGAATTTTACAAGATGGAAACATCTTGAGACAGTGTAAAATGGTTGTGTGAAGCAGCGAGTGCTGTTTTATCCCTGATCTGAAATAATTACCAGGCTCTCAGTGTGCAATCAGAGAGATGCTGTGTAAGTCAGAGCAGGCTGGTTCTGGCTGCTGGTGCAGGTTTGTTTGTGCTGTGTGCAGGACTGCGAGGACCCCAACCCCCTGATCCGCGCCCTGGCCGTGCGCACCATGGGCTGCATCCGCGTGGACAAGATCACCGAGTACCTGTGCGAGCCCCTGCGCAAGTGCCTCAAGGACGAGGACCCCTACGTGAGGAAAACCGCAGCAGTCTGCGTGGCCAAGCTGCACGACATCAATGCCCAGATGGTGGAGGACCAAGGATTCCTGGATTCCCTGCGTGACCTGATTGCAGACTCCAACCCCATGGTAACGTATTCCCAGCACACTGCTGGAGTTTGGTAGTCACAAACCTGGGAGGTTCCTCACTGCTGCATTGGGATGGTTTTGTTGCCTCAGAAAACAGGAAATACCTTTTGTTTGGCCTGTTTCGGCTTTTGCCTGACTTGAATGCTGCAAAAGTGTAATTTCTTGGCCAGGTGAGTCAGAAGAGCAAGAAATGTGTGATGCAGACTCCACTCCCATGGTAACATATTCCCAGCAGGTTGCTTGAGTTTTTGTTTGGTAGTCACAAACCTGAGAGGTTCTTCACTGCTGCACTGGGATGATTTTGTTGGTTAGAGAACACTTGTTGCCTCAGAAAACAGAAAATATCTTTTGTTTGGTCTGTTTGGGCTTTTGCCTGTCTTCAGTGCTGCAAAAGTGTAATTTCTTGGCCAGGTGAGTCAGAAGAGCAAAAAATATGTGATGCAGACTCCACACCCATGGTAATATATTCCCAGCACATTGCTTGAGTTTTTGGTAATAACTAACCCCACTGCTGCACTGGGATGGTTTTGTTGGTTAGAGAACACTTGTTGCCTCAGAAAACAGGAAATACCTTTTGTTTGGTCTGTTTGGGCTTTTGCCTGTCTTGAATGCTGCAAAAGTGTAATTTCTTGGCTAGGTGAATCAGAAGAGCAAGAAATATGTGATGCTGCTGCCTTGGTGATGGCTTGTAGCTCTTGTTTTCCTGCAGGCTTTGGCTCTTCTTGCAATAAGAGTTTGGATTAATTCATTTGCTAATGCAGATAAGTCCACTGACTTGTAATGAGTGGAGAAAATCAATGCTAATGTTTTTAATAAAGTTAAATGAGTCGTCAGAGGAGAGGTGGAGATCATGACCAGGAATTTCACAGGAGTAAATTACCTACTAAATCAGCATTTAATTATGCTTGATGAGGGGTCCATTTCCAAGCCAGGTGTCTCCTGCCATTATTTTGTGACTAAAAGGTGGTGGCTAAGGAACTGAAGTGCCCCAGTGCATCATCCTTTCACTTAATACTGTTTCCTGCTGGAATCCATGGAGCATACCAATATCATCCTGACCCTTAGCAGGGAAGAAAACTTCTGCAGCTCAGTTTAACTCAGAGCTTAAGGTTGTGAATGTTTAAGAATGGTGGTTTTTTAGCTCTTTTAGAGAATGGACTCTGGTTAAAGAAATAATCTCATGTTATTAGGGCAGGTTTAACAGCTCTTTCTGTGGTGCATGAATCAAACCACAGAATTTCTGTCCTGCTGTAGTCTTTGGGCACCTGAGATAGACCAAGTGCAGGTGATAAGGTGCAATCCCCTTTAGCAGGAGAGTGAAGGCTGGTGGTTGCTCTTTGTAAGACTTTCTAGAGACAGTAAAACTCGAGGTTTCTGTCACAGGCAGCAGTCTGAGTGATGGTGTCTCTCAGGAGATACAGACACCTCTTTCTCTGATATCCAGCTCTTTTACAAGTTGTTCTTTTTATCTGCCTGCCTGGTTTTTTTTCCTGTGCCAGGCTTCTGTGTGCATATTGATGACTATCTGAAGATGCTTTCTTTGTCTAGGCAGCTCTGAGCCTGTAGAGAAGCACCTGCTGTTCCAATTCAATGTGGAGGGTGTGCCTTGCAGCCTCTGAAGGGACTTGCTTGGGCTTCTTTAGTTTCACTTCAGTGCTGGTCCTGGTGTTCAGCAGCTCCCAGGCAGCAGTGGAGGTCAGGGACAGAACCTTCTCTTCTCCCAGCCTTGCTTCCAGCTCTGATTTTGTTTTGATTACAGCCACATGGATATGAGGTGAAGAGCTCTGGCTGAAAAGATCTGGTACTTCAGGAGAAATAACAAGGGCTTGCTTGTCCTTTGTGCTTGTTGATCTCAGTGAAACTCAGTGGTTTGGTAAATGAACCATGGGCTGACAGGAGAGCACAGATATGTATTTAAAAAGTGAATTACCTTAATAGAGACTTAAATGAATGGAGAGAAGAGGAAAAATACCAAAGGGCAGTGTGTGCTCCATTTGCTAAATAAACCTGCAGAAGTAGCACAGGGCTTCCTAATAAAGCATTAGGGAAACTCATCAGCTCTTTGGTGGTAATGAGGGTGGGCTGGGACAGCTCTTCTGAAGTTGTGCAGGGTCACAGAACCTGCCTCGTGTACCTATTCTCCCCAAAACTGAGGATTCACAGCAGGAAAATGCAATTTGGAGGAGTGGTGGTGGTGATGAGGGAGAGGCCTGGGCTGTGTTTTCAGATCTACAGGCTTTGAGAGGATTCTGTAGCTGGTGTTCTGTGTACTGGTTTCCCAGTTTTACTGTAGATGGGGTGTAATATTTTATCTTTTTAGGGGTGCATGGGGAGAAATTTTATCAAAGGCTTGAAGGCTCTTAGAGCTGCTGATGTAATACAATATTTAATCTGGTTACAATTTCAGTAGAAAAGGACATTGCTTTTAGTTAAATTGATCCTTTTTTAAATTTGTGCCTTTGTGGCTCAATGGTTCCCTCAAAAGTGCAGGAATTATCCACCCCTAATTAAGGTTCATCTTCCTGGTCAAGCCATCCACCTCATTCCTGTTTTCTCCATGTGAAACTTCCTAATGACCTTGAATTGTGTTTGCCAGATAAGTTATATTTGTGTGCAAGTTGATATTTGATAAGGTAATTTTCCTTGTAATGCAGTCCTGCCTGGAAGGTCTTTTTAAGTAAAATGTGTGTATCAGTATTGGCTATCAAAAGAAAGGTAGCTGGAAGGAATGGTACAGATGGATCTATTCTGATGGCCTGTTCCTCTGTAAATGGTGCATCTCAGTCATTGCAACCTGTTAGCCAAGCTCATTTATATTTATATTATAAATGTTTCTCCTCTTCTGATGGCTTGTGGAAATGAGCAACATTAGATACTTAATGAAGCAGAATTTTTGAGATGGGAGATCCACACTTGTTCTCTCTTCTGAGAAATGAGGATTTTGAGCAGGAGCTAAAAAAGGCTGCAGCTGAAAAATAGTCTTTAAGGAGGATTTTATTATGGCTTTGTAATTGGTTGCCTCTAGCACATGAGCAAGCTCTGAGCATTTTAGCTGGGTGTTGGTAGAGGAACATCTCCATCTGTGGCTCACTAATTGCCTCATAACTGTGCAGAGATCAGGGTGCATATTTCTCTGGGCTCAGATCACCTTCATCACAAGGATGTCTGACTAAGTTGGAGGTGACCTTGTCAGAAACATTTTGGGTTTTTTCTTTTTTCCCTTATATTTTTGGACTAATGGCATTATTGTGTTATTAAACCAGCAGCCTTTGGGGATGTTCAGGGCATTGAAGTCCTGTTGAGGTGCTCTAGGTGCACAGCCAAAGTTCTTTCCCCTCTATCTGGGTTTTTTATTGCCTTAGTTCACATGAAGTGATCTTTTGTGCAAGTGCATGCACCTGGGTGAATTAATTCAAACTCCTAATTGCAGATACATTGCTAAGGATGTATCTGGTGAGGTCCCAGGTGGGCTGGTGGCTTTTGAGATGACAGCAGAGTTATCTGAGATGTCTTGTGCAGGCCATGGCCCAAAACCCCGACAAGGGCATGGTTCAGTTGCTCTGCAGATTTTGATTGTGAAGGAGTCTTTAATCTCATTTTACAGATGGGTGTGAGGTGCCTGTGGCTGCCCTTTGGCAGCTGGGATCCTGCTGAAGAGATTCCTTCCATAGAGGGAGCCCTCATTGCTTCCCAGAGCTGTCTTAAGGCAGATCCTTCTTTTCTCACCCTGCATTTCTGCACATAAAGCTCAGCAGAAGCAGGACTGGAGGAATGTAAAGCTGCCTTGGACTGCTGCACTTCTCTTGCTAGTAACCTAGCTATAATGCAAGTCAGAAGCCTGTTCTCCCATAATCCTCATGTTCTAACAAAAATATGGTTCCAAAATGAGATTTCTGTGCACTGTGTTAGTGCAGAATATGTTCACACCCAGCAGTAGGTAATAGTGAGGGGACAGAGGTTGGAGTGTTCCAGAGCTTCTCTGAAGTCGTGGAAAAATCTCTTCTTGTTATTTTTTTCCTGCTGCTGTCTTGTTCTGGCCTTTGTGAATCACGTGCAAGGACTGCTCCTCCTTGGAGCATTGGAAGTGCTGAGCCCAGGAGAGGGAGAGCAGACCACGAGGTGGCAGCAGCTGAAAGCAGAAGGAAAGCTGACTATCTTTAGACACTTTATTTTGTAACTACTTCTCTCCTGGTTTTTATCTCTGCACTTGGTTTTCTTCAGGAATGTAAATATTAGCAGAAAAACATGAGAGGAAATCTGTCTAAAGCCTTACTAGTCTTTTAATATTTGAATGGAACTACCTTTCTCTCCAAATATTTTCAATCCTTGACCTTCTAAGGTAACTTTTAACCCATGGAATAGATTCCTTGTCAGTCTTTGTTATCTACATGGCTTAAGTTAACTGATGTTGCCTTCTCCCTGTTATTTTCTAGATTCTGTTCAGTTTTAATTCCTTCCTGTAGCATTTCTCCTTCCTCATGCTGGATCCAAGGTTTTTCAGGTGTGGCTGTTCTGCTCCTGTGTTTTTATGGACTGGACAGTCTTTTTGTGCTGTTTTACACCATCTACATCACAATTTATTGGGAGAAACATTGTTGTGACTCAGCACAGAGTAACCTGAGATCACTTAACTGATGAGTAATGCACCAAGTGCGTGGAGTGTAATTAAACTCTCTTCTACCTGGGAGGTTTTTTGCCTTTAGCATTAACCACACTAAGAAGGGAATCTGAGATCTGAGAACTGGAGGTGGTGAAGTCCAACTTGATCTAATCTGAATTCCCTCCAGCAGAATTGAGTTTCCACAGCTCACAGATGAGACTGAAAACCTGTAGAGATAAATCAGAGTGTTCTCCTGTCTCTCCTGCTGTGCCTCCAAGGGATGTGGGTTCCTTCTCTGCCAGAACTTCAGTGTGTGTGGGAGCTTCCTGGATGACCCTATGGAGGAAGATGATCTTCCTTTTATTTTTTACCAGCTGGCAAGCAGAATGTCTCTGAGATGATGTCCTGAGGAATGAGCCTGTTTAGAAACAAAAGGTGCTTTTGCCTCCTGGGCCTGTCCTCTGTAGGAATTTTATCCCTCTCTGTGGAGAAAAGCTGAGAAAAGAACCCCTTGCTGAGAAACTGGTGATCGATCCCCTGAGTCCCAGAAGGACTTTGTGGGAGGCAGTCAGGGGTGTGGGAATTGTTTGATCCAACAGGGACTGGAACATCACCTTCTCCCTGGGCACAGGAGATCACTTGTTCCTCATCAGGACTCTGCCAGCCCTGTGTTTTCCCTCTGCAGCTGGTGCTTTCTGGTGGGAGGAGTGAGCTGTCACTGCTGGATGAATTCATGATTCCTGCCCATGAAGGCTGTAAGGACTTGAAAATCCACATCCCATTATGGAGCTGAATATTGCTGGGAGCTGTGGGCTCTGGGGCTTCACCAGGATACTCTTTCTGTCCCTTTCTGTGGGCAAAAAATACTCTTTTTGAGCCAAGTACTGCAGTTGCAGCTTGGATCTTGAAGTCCTCCAGCCATGTCTGAATTGGTCCTGTCTGTAGTTTGGGGTTTTTTTATAATGTTTGTGCTGCAAGTGGAGATAATGTTTCCTTCTGGGAGACACTTGATGGCATTTGTGGGTGGAATTTCTTTTACCCAGTGATGGATATGTTGCTTGGGGCTGTTGAAGAGTGGTGGTGGCACTTTGGAGTTCTCTAATGCTTCTGTTGTTTACATGAAGCTGCCCAGGAGGAAGAGCAACACTTTTGGTAAAATATGCAGCCAAAAGCAGCAGCAAGCAGGGAAAGAGACGGGAAGGAGCCTGTCTGAAAGAGTGGCTGTGTTCATGTATGGTGGGGTGCTAGAGAGAGGAAATGTGGGAGATTGCCTGGCAGTGCAGAAACCAGCTGTGTGTGTTCCAGCAGGCAGCAGCAAAGACTAAAAGTAAGGAAAAAGGGAGATCTGTCACTGGTGGCACAGCTTCTGGTTTCCCACTCTGACCCCTTGTTCTGCTGGTGAAACCAGCTTTGGCTTTGGAATGAGCTCCTGCAGGAATCTCACTTACTGAGCAGGTATTTTCTACAGGCTGTCATCCTAAAGAGGTCTGAGAGAATTTCAGGCATGCATGTGGAACTTGGGTTTTTGGTTAGTTGGTTTTTGGTGTGAAGGATACAGGCCTTGAGCATCTTCCCTCAAAGCTGTGCTTCTCTCCTCTTATCAGTATTGGCAGAGAGGCAAAATTTGATAATTTGTGAATTTCCATTGCTCTAGAATTTGTCTTTCCAGACCCTTCATTTATAAAGCTTAATTGACAAATTCATCCATCAGGGACTTGTCTCCTTCCAATTACAGCCACCAGTATGTGCCTAATTTCCAAAGCATTAGTCTTGCTGAACAGATCATTCCAGCATCTCTAACATCAATCAGTGTGCTGGGAATTTTGTTGACATGTGTCTACATGTTATTTTCCATTGGAACAGACACTTCTAGCTATTGACAAGTACCATTTGTCAGATCATGTTGTGATTGTGATGTTTTGTAACTCTGCACCCCCCTTTTTAGGGCTCAGTAAGGAATTTGGTGCTTAGCTGGTGCTTTTTGCTCAGATCAGAGAGAGCCCATTTGCCACTGGATGGTGCCAGTGAGAACCTCTGCAAGGAAAATTGCAAAAAATAAAGCAAAACCTTTCTGATTGTTGTGGTAGGTGCCTGATGCAGACTGGGATCACACCACAGTGATTTCTGGAAGGAGAACAAGGAGTTGCAGACCCTCTGGAGTTTAATTTCCTGCACTGAGGGTTCAGCTGTGCCAGGAGAAGCCCCTTGTGATGGAACCATCCCTAAACAGCTTCTTGCCCACCTACCACAAGAGTTTCAAGTTGGGGGAAGCTTGTTTTCCTGCCTTACAGCTCACACATCCTGATTTTTGCAAGGATGTGAGAGCAGGAGTGATGTTTGTCTGCCACAAAGTGCCATTTTTCTGCAGGGAAGTGCAAAACCCAGTTAGGGCAAGCACGCTGTGGGAAGTACAGCACATCCCTTCCATTGCCACCTCCATAAAAATTCAGCCCACTTGCAAAAAGCAAGCCAGGAGGTCTTCCCCACCCTGGCAGTTTTTGGGATGTGATCAGGAACTGGGAATGTGTGAATCTCCCAGAGCTTTCATTTATATCTATACACATAGACAAGCATTGACAGTGTGAGAGGCTCATAAGGGCTCTCTGCTTGCATGGTTGAGCCATTTCATAGAATTATTGAATCACAGAAGGGTTTGGGTTGGAAGGGACCTTAATGATCAATTTGTTCCATCCCCTGCCATGGTCAGGGACACCTTCCACTGTCCCATGTTGCTCCAAGCTCCATTCAACACTTCCAGGGATGGGGCAGCCACAGCTTCTCTGGGCAACCTGAGCTAGGGCCTTACCAGCCTCACAGGGAAGAATTAGTTCTGTAAAGTAAAAAATTTTAATGGTTCCTGGGCTGTTTCTAGGGAAGCAGAGTGAGGAGGGTTTGGAGATAAAAGTTGTGTGAACAGGTTGAGGAGTTGTGTTCTTACGTGTCAGGGACCTTCTGAGCATACAGCATGGTTATAAAAATGAGTGCCCTGTGAAACACCCACCCATGGGTGCTCTGAATCTCCCACCTGGGAGCTTGTGCTTACTGACACAGGTGTACCCTGCAAGCCCTGAGTGCTCTTTGAAATGTCAGCACCTCTCCATTCTCAGAAACATCTCCTGGAGCCTGGCTCCCTTAAGGGCAGGAGCCTCCAGCTGTGGAGGGAGCTCTGCCTTCCCTCTCTCAGCCCCTTCATTTTTCCTCCTTTTCCTGATTTTTGCTTCACTGTAGCAGCGTGGTGAGCCAGAGGTTCCTGTTTCAAGTAGCAGAACATTGTATTCATTAACTCCATTACACACTTGGTTTAATTTCCAATTAGCTTGGGATGCTGGGGAAATAATCTGATTGCTTTGACTGGTTGGTGTTCTGGATGTGCCGAGCTTCCCTCCTGTCCCCCCAGCCCCTGCAAAGCTTTTCTGTGTGGGCTGCCAGGCAGACACTCAGGTTTTCACCACCCCCTTCCCTCCCTGGTGCTGTTTTCTGCCATTTGCTCTGAGCTGCAGGTTGGAGCTGCCAGAAGGAATCACTTGGAAATCACAGTGCTCCCAGCTCTGCAGCTTCCTGCAAGGTCGGCTCTGGTCCCTCTGCCTGCAGAGGGAGTTTGTCTGGAGGTGGATTTAAAACTTGTTAAAGCTGTGATGTAGCTCAAAGTGTAAAGGTTTGGGCTTGTTTTTTTGTTTTTTAATAAGAGCCTGGGTGATTTTGGTTATTCTCACCCCAGTGGTGCTTCTCCAAGAGCTTAAATTTATTGGGAAATTCCAGCCAAAAGGAGGTTTATTGTCATTCAGCTCATCTGTTGCTGTGGCTGCATTTGAATAATGGCATCATGTACCCAGGGTGAACTGATTTACATCAGCAAGCCAGGGACCTGTTATTGTTATTAATTATTATTAATTCTTCAATCTGCTCTGCATTTTTATTTTCTGGGGGATTTTTAGGCGGATCATCATTTGGTAGCTCTTAACTTAAAGTTGGTATCCTTAATTATGAGTCAAATGAGGCATTTTGCAGTGGAGTTCACTTGGAATTTCAAGCTTTAAAGGCTTTTCCTGTTCATTAGCTGTTTAGTTAACTGAGTTGACTTCTGATTTTTCATTTTTTTTGACAACTCAAGCCTACACCAGCTGTTAGTTTTATGTACTTTAAGTCTGCTGCTTTCAATCTATGGGATAAATTACACAATTGATGGGTTTCTCATCAAAATAAATGCTGGGCATGTTTTGAAAAGCAGAGAATACTTTGTTTGCTAAAGAAACTTAGTGGATTTTTTTCCATCAGCCTGTGAAACTTGTCTAGTTCCTATACCATTTGTAAAGCTTTAGCTTACTTTTATGTCCCCCAGCAATTCCATCATCTTGTATTTTGAAGAGAAAATAACTTTTTGTAACTTACCACTTTGTTCTTGTTGTTTAATGTCGTTTGGCTTCATGATGCTGAGTTAAGGAAGAAGTGTCAACCCAGCTGAAAACTTAAGGTTCAGCTTTGATGTTGCAGATTTTTTTTTTTGGCCTAAAACCATGTTTCTAAATATTTCCAGTGGCACTTCTGTGAGTGCCAAAGCACATACTGGGTTAGCAGTAATACCAGAATTAATAATGAATGGTTCTTTATGGATTTTTTGCCACACCTGAGTGATAACTCCTAGTGAGGGATGCTCCAGTCCTTGGCCTGACCTCTGAGTTGCTGGGAGCAGTGTGCTGGAATTGTGCAGTGCTGGCTCGTGCTGCTCTGTGTTCCTGTTCCTGACTGAGCCAGTGGCAGTGCCAGGGAAGAGGTGAGCCTGTGTGCTCCAGCCAGTGTTTGTGTTGGACTCTTTCCTGAGAGCTGTTTGCCTTTCAGCTGTGCTGGGGCTGTGTGAAAAGCCTTGAAGATGCTGATTGTTTTTGTTGGCATAGCACAACACCATAACACATCAATATGTTCAGTACAAACCGCCAGCAAGTCCTTTTTTTTAATAAATATTGCTTAAAATTTGAATTTATTCCCCACCCTTCCCCTTATTGCTTCATTTATCTCCTTGTCACTGTGGTGCTGAGGTGAGAGGTGAGGACCAGCTTTAATTGTGGGCTGTAGACTGTAGATCCCAGCACTGAGCTGCCACCAGATGTTTCACAACCCCTCTTTTTTTTGCTTTTCTAACACTCAGGGAGGTCACAGCCCATGTTCCTAAGTCTATCTGGCCTCCTGCCACCTCCTCATGGATGCTTTGAATGGAATTCTGAGGGATTGCCATGTGGTGTCCCATCCTCAGCTCTGAACTGGACACTTCAGTTTTGCTGACACAGACCCAAAAGATCCTGGTAGCAAAAGCTCATTCACAGTTTGGTCTCTGGGCTGGAGTTGCTGTTCTCCATCCATGGGAACAGCATTTCTGTGCATCCCTTGCACAGGGACCCTGCAAGGAAGGAAATACAAGCACAGGGTTTAAGGATATCCTGGAAATGCCCAAAAATATCTGAATTTGGCACCAGGGGATTCAGTTTAGTTGTGGGCTTGGCAGTACTGGGTTAATGGTCAGACTCAATGATTTTGGAGCTCTCCAGTCTCAGTTCTACTCTAAAATTCTCTATTAGTTACTAATTTATCAATTACTGCAGCAAAGTGCCTGGCAGTGTGAGTGCATTTGCCAGAGTCCCTCAGTACAACTGACAGGTCCCTTTCTCTGATGCTTTAGCTCTGTAGATTTTTTTGTCAATTCAAATTTTTTTTCCCAAAGTAGTTTCATTTTATAAGTGCTTTTTCATAAGGATTTTGAACTTTTCAGTGGCTTTTGTGATTTGTCTTCATTGGTAAACTTCAAAAATACAATGATATTAAAAATCTTTTATTTCAGTTTTATGCTGTGTGTCACATTAACCATTCAGGAATTAGGGAAATTAAATAATGAGGAGAATAAGCAGCCTATCCTAGTAAGTTCCTCATTAAAACAGTACAAGAAAACAGCAGCACTGATTGCTAATGATTTTGGTGACAGAAGGTTCATTCAACTAATGAAATTCATAAAATCTTGGATCAAAATCCTATCTCTGACCTCTAGGTGTGAAATGCAGAACAATCAACATTACTGTGCCTGTGCAATGACTTTGGAATATATTGGTTTAATGATAAGCAGGGATGAGAACAAGGCAGGGAAAGTTCTGGTTGTGCTGTTCTTGTTTTCATTGTACTGCATCAAAAGCATCTTTAGTCATCCAAACAATCAGATGATTTTAGATAAGATGTTTCTTTGCCTTAATCTCATTGAAAATAACACTATAAATCTTCATTCCAGCAGGTGTTTACAGGGAGTTGGGCTGGACATGATGTACATTGTAAAATGTCCTGACAATGCCTTTTCATAGGGGATTTCAGCTTTGTGTGTCAAACTCAGCTTAAATCCCTTTTCCTGTTAATTAAACAAATAAGATTTTAGTCTGATCTGCAAATTTTCTGTTTTGTCTCTATGTTCTGCAACTCTAAAAAAAAAAAAATCTTCCCGGGGAGTCTGTTGGAATAACTGTTGAATTTGAGTATGGAACTAAAATTTAGAAGTTCATGCTGCACTCCCACTTCTGTTTGTGTCAAGCTGAACCCTGGACCTCCTCTCTGTGCTTCCTTTCTTCTGTGCTTAGAAAAGAGAAGACCTTATATAGTCCTAAATGCAGCAAGGATATTTTCAGGGATGAGTTGTGCTGGAGTGCTTGCTTTACCATGGCTCCATAAAGCAAAAGGATGTTCTGGAGACTGAAATTGAAACATGTTATTAAAAATTTAGCAGGAGTTGCCCATTTTAGGGAAGTTGTTTGCTCTCAAACTGTGTGACCTGCCAGTGCTGCTGCAGAGCTGGAGGCTGCCAGGCACCTGCCAGCTCATTTCTGGATCACTGCTAAGCCATGTGCCATGGGGAACTTGGGCAAGAGGCACACATTCCTGAATAAATAGGACAACTGGAGGTTTGGGGTGTAAAGCTGAGCATGCCCTGGGGCTGGTGGAGCCTGCAGGGTGGTGCAGTTCCCTATGTTTGCCATCTCCAGCTCCTTCCACAGCAAAGTCTCTTGTGATGTCCTTGCCCTGGGTCCCCGTTCTGCCAGTGAAGCTCTGGGCTCTGCAGGTTGGTTTTGGGGTTGTGCAGCATCCCAGAAGGCTCAGATAACTGATGTGGCAGCTGCCAGAGCTGCAGCTTAATCCCTGTGTGTTGCCAGCCCCAGATCAGTCCCTGCCAAGCCCCTCATGCTCTGCTAACAAGGAACTCTTCTTCCCCAGGTGGTAGCGAACGCCGTGGCCGCCCTGTCAGAGATCAGTGAGTCCCACCCCAACAGCAACCTGCTGGATCTGAACCCTCAGAACATCAACAAGCTGCTCACAGCTCTAAACGAGTGCACAGAGTGGGGGCAGATCTTCATCCTGGACTGTCTGTCCAACTACAACCCCAAGGATGACCGGGAAGCTCAGAGGTGCGCTTGGTTTGTGGTGGCATTTGGGGGCTGCTGGGTGCTACAGCTCTGAAAGGACTCCTGATAACAGGGCACTGTGGCAGCACAAACAAGGCTTTAGAAACTACATTTAAAAGCAAAGCTACTTTTGGTAGTTGGGGCTGTTGCTGGAAACGTGCTTCTTCCCTCTGCAGAGCCATTTTCTCTGTTTATCTTTTTTTAAACTTTTTTTTTTCCTATTTAAAAGGCTGGTTCTTGTGGGAACTGGCACTATTAAGAAGGGATCAGCCCAAGACCAAACCTGTAACAGTGGAAGCACTGTTTGGAGGATTTTCTGGTTTAAAGCAGAGCTTTCCTGTTTGTTTTTGCTGCTTTGAGAGGCAAGAATAGATTTGTGGGTTTCCAAGTACTACAGGTCTGAGACTGGAATATTTTCCAACTGAAAACTAGTCTGTGATATGATAAGTGAAAATAAAGGTAAGAAATTGTTTTTCTTATTGCTTCAAATTTTGTGCTTTTACCTTTAACTGCAATGACTAAATTTAAATAGAAAGTCTTTAGGGTTTGGGTAGTGGGCTGTTAGTTTGTGCACTTCAAGCCTCTTCCTCATCTATCTTCAGAATCACAAAAAGCCAGATTGTGTTCCCAAGAAAACAAGGATTCAGCCAGAAAAGTAACTTGGAAAAGGGAGACTCTGAGATGATGTGTTTAATGCAGCTGATGTGGGGATGGAGGGGGAGGAAGGATCACAAGCCCACGTACAAAATCCTGGCCAGGCCATTTGGAATTTGATGGGTTTCTTCATTGACTCTTTTTTTGAGGCACAAAATGCACTGTTTCCAAGAAGCCTGCCAGTAGTCTTGCTGAGTTTTTTTTTTCCCCCCTTTGTGTTCTGTTTCTGTGCCAGAAACAGCTCTTAATGAGTGCTAGAAACCTGCAGAGATCTCCAGGGTGTGAGACTGGTGTTATCCCAGCTCTATCAGAGGTACCACTGGTCTGAACACTTATGAACATGTCCCAGTTCCTCAGCTGCAATTCCTCTGAGGAGTTTTCTATTGCATGGGCAGGAACTCCTTTTGCTCCTTTGTGTGGAGTTTATCTCCTGGAGTCTGCTTTAATTCAGGCAGCACTGGGAAAGCCACCCTCCTTTCTAAGGCTGGTGTCACTCCCCTGTGCATGGGGAAACTGAGGCACAGAGAGAGGAAGCAGCTGGGACATGCAGGTGACCTTGTGCAGAGGCAGCCCTGACCTGGATTTCTCTGCTCTTCCCTGAGCTTTGCTGCTTCCCTTCCAGCATAACTGAGAGCAAATCTTGCAGGGGAAGAAACTTCAGGAGGCACAGATGGGAATAAGATTGTTCTGGGTTAGTAATATGCAGGAGGGAGTGGGAAGAAACTTGACAGATGCTGTAAGAAAGACCATATGAACCCAAACTTCCTTTCTTTTTGGGCTGGGCTGTTTAGGATGCTGTTTGATTATAGGATCCATTATGGCAAGTGGTGAAGCTGAGATTTGGGAGGATATTTAGGTCACTCTTTCCTTGTGTATTCAGAGGAACAGAAATCTTTTCTTGTTGAAATGACAGCAACCCCCAAGCAAGCCAGAAGCGTGTATCACCTCTGAATGGTTATATGGAGGCTAAAGTGTTTTTCCAGTAGCTGTTTTTGTTAAAGTTATGTTTGTAAGTGACAGACAAGATCAGACAAGATCACACAAATAGAGAATACCACCAGGAAAAAGCAGGAAGTGTGGAATTGTTCCTGAGCTGACTGGGGCAGGAGAGAAACTTGAAGCTGTGGGAGAAGTCTCTGTTTGCTTCCTGCTGCATCAGGAAAACACAATTATGACCAAAACCAAATCCAGGCAGTGTCTGAGAAGCTGTCTTTGGCTATGTGCCATCTCCTAAATTTAGGTTTGAAATATTTGGCATCCTGAAATCCATTTGAACCCCTTCTTGTGCCTGTGTCCCCAGCATCTGTGAGCGAGTCACCCCCCGGCTGTCTCACGCCAACTCAGCAGTGGTGCTGTCAGCTGTGAAGGTCCTGATGAAGTTCCTGGAGCTCCTTCCCAAGGATTCTGACTATTACAACATGCTGCTGAAGAAACTTGCCCCTCCTCTGGTGACCCTGCTGTCTGGAGAGCCTGAAGTTCAGTATGTTGCCCTGAGGAACATCAACTTGATTGTGCAGAAGAGGTAAAGGCTCAGGGGTGTTATTGCTGTGTTATCAGAGGTCATCTGGTTATCTCAGACCTCCAGATATTGCCACATGCACAGAAATTCTTTTAATCCAGGCTCAGATCCCTTGAGAGCCAGGCTAAACAGTCTCATGACTCTGGTAGCCTGAATTGATTTCCTTCACAGCATACTTGTGATACCAATTTCATGCAGTATTTCTTTACCTGCCTCTCTTCACCTTCTCTTTATGAGTAGTCAGAATTACCCTCTATAAATCAAAATGGCAAACAGGAGCAGCTCACAGTGACCTGCAGGATCTCTCTGTGCCTGTGTTACTCTGTTCAGCACAGAACCACCAGGCTGGTGTCATCCTGGTGTACAGTAGGTTGGGATTTTTCCCACCAGTTTGCTCCCACATTCATGTTTTATTGCTGCTGATCCTTGCTGGAAAGGTGAGATAGCTTGGATAACACTTCATGATTATATTAGGGCAGAGTTACTGTGAACTGGCACCTTGCACATGAAAGTGGAAATGAATTTTGTAGGTTTTGAGATAAGGATGTTATTCTTTCACTGAAAATATTATTGTTGTCTGGTCGTGGTTGGTTCAGCAGGTTGAATAGAGGAAACAGAGACGTGGCCATAGAGAAACTTGAATTATGCATTCTTGTATCTAAATAATCTTTTTATCCAGACTTCTTTCTTCAAATTGGTGTTTGCACATCCTAGGCATAAAATCAGAGTTAGAGAGTGGTTTAGGTTGAAAGGGACCTTGAAGATCATGCAGTTCCCACCTCCTCTGCAGGTTTAACCTTCCAAATTACTGAGACCCCTGTCCAGCCTGGTCTTGAGCACTTCTAGGGATGGGGAGTCCATGACATCCCTGGTCAACCAGGGCAAATTGACACCGTTCTGTATCTCACCGATATTTGGGTAGATTTCTAAAGAAAACATGCTTTTTGTTTCAATAATTTGGTTTTTTTACCACTCTTGAGTGACACATTATGTTCCCTGCAGGCCTGAAATCCTGAAGCAGGAGATCAAAGTGTTCTTTGTGAAGTACAACGACCCCATCTATGTGAAACTGGAGAAACTGGACATCATGATCCGCCTGGCCTCCCAAGCAAACATTGCCCAGGTCAGCTGGGTACTCCTGCTGTGCTCTGGGAGGGGAAAACCCTCCCCTGCTCCTTCTGTGAGGGTGTTTGCAGCTACTTCTGGAGTTATCCTGGGCTTTTAGACATCACTGTGCCTGCTAGAGTGCTCTGTGCAGTTCTTTAATGGGAGCTGGTGGAGTTTCCCCCATAATTTAAATGTTAATAGTGTGGCATGGATGCATCAACCATGAGGTGGATCTGGTTTCACAGATGACAATTCCAGGCTCCTGTCAAGTGAGTCACTGCCAGTGCTGAGGTTGGAATGAGAGGCTTGTTTCAAATGAGAGAGGTGTGCCTGTAAGGGAGGTATTCAGAAAGGCCAAACATTATTCAAGTGTGAATTTCAAGTTAGTAAAATTGTTAAAACGCTTGCACAGGCACTCTCCAGAGCTATAAAAAATCCTGCTTTTGCTTTACTTGCTTCCAGAGTGAAAATAGCACAAAGCTGAAGCTGAACTGAATTGAGATTTGCTTTACAGTGTAGATTCTTGTTGTGTTTGATGTTGGTTTAATGCAGATCTCTTCCTTAGAGGTGTTGTTCTTGAGTGCATCTCTGGCCATGATGCCTAACACTAATGCAGAATGATTAATGCCTCTGGTTAGTGCTATTATTGTCCTCTCCTAATTGTCACAGAGCAATTTCATTTAATGTGACATTTTGAAGCAGCTCCTTCAGCTTTCTCCTGATGGTTTTTGGAACTGAGCAAGGTAATTCATGCCCTTTTTGTGCTGGGGGCATGGAAAATATTTTAAAACTCAGTTTCTAAGAGAACATATTCAAAATTTTCTCTTTACTCTTGGTAGGCTCCACACCAATTTGAATTTATAATGTTGCAATAATATGGGCTGTTTGCATGAAAGGCAGTGGTGTCTGGAGGGCAGTCTGAGATCTGCAGACTAATGAATGAATCTCTCCTGCTTCTGAGGAGGCATTCATAAAACAACACAAGCTTTAGCAGGAATATGTCCTGGAATGAGACCTGAGAGCAGCTCCCACCCACGTCCTCCTGTGCTGCTGGTGGAGATGCTCCATCCCTGTGCCCATCCTGGACCAAGGCAGCAGGGTGGGCACAGCCCAGGCCTTGGGCAGTGTTTGGGAAGCATCAGGTGCTCCAAGTGCTGTGCAACGTAGATCATCCAAAGAAATAATAAAACTTCAAAACACAGATGTCCTGTCTCCTCCCTGCAGATTTATCTGTCTGCAGTCTGGCCCTTCATGGCCTCTTTATCTTGTCATTCTTCTGAGCAATTTGCTTGGATGAGAGATTTTTCAAAGGACTGTCTGGCTTTGTGCTGCTCCCCTCTCCCTCACCATCTATTTGTGACATCACAATTAAATCCCTGATGCCATGTTTGGCATGAGAAACTGAAATAAATTGAGCTTTTGAGGGAATATAAATTATATATGGTCTTTTTTCCTGAAATAATTTTTTGTAAGTTAAGTGATTTAAGACAAAGCTTTTTAGTTAAAGGTCTGTAAGACCCAGCAAATCCTGGTTTAGCCCTTCATTGGTTTCCATTAGCAAAAACACTGAGACATAATAATAAATCTTAGTTTTACAAGGGGAAGTATCTTCATGCTGTTATTAATTTGTGTATAGACATTCCAGAGTGTCCTCAGATCTCCTCTGCATCTTCTGTTTGGATTCACCAGGGATCCAAAAATTCATCTGAGCACAGAAAAGGAGAGATCAAAAATGGTTGTTGCTGAGAGCTTTGTATGCAGCAAATATGTTTTCAGTGTAGGAAGGAATAGAAACATTTAACTTTGGCAGGGCTGATTTTTTCCCCAGCTCTTGTTCAGGGGAATTGTAAGTAATCAAGACCAGGCCACCTTTTGACTTTGTCCAGCCTACACCAAGTGTAACCACACCAGTTTGGGTTGCCCACCAGTGCAACCCACACCAGTTTGGGTTGCCCACCAGTGCAACCCACACCAGTTTGGGTTGCCCACCAGTGCAACCAGACCAGTGCGTTTCGAAGGCAGGGTTTGGCTGCATGTGTGTGGTAGCTCTGAAGGAACACCCTGCTCATCCTCTGGTGTCCCAGCAGCCCCTCCTGTGCGGGTGGGCTGTTCCCTGAGTGTCCCAGGGGTGGCACTGCTGTGTGTCCCCACAGGTCCTGGCAGAGCTGAAGGAATACGCCACCGAGGTGGACGTCGACTTCGTGCGCAAGGCCGTGCGCGCCATCGGCCGCTGTGCCATCAAGGTGGAGGCAAGTATATCATCCTGGAGGTTCTCTCTGGCTCCCTGGCTTCAGAAACAGTGATGGGCTTTGCCACCTCGTTCCCATGTTGCTGGAATTTCAGTGGTGGCCTGGGTACATGCTGGTTATGGGCAGAGCACCGCTGAGCAGGGTGTGAGCTGTGAGGACATCACAGAAGGGTGGGGTGCTCCTCTCATCTTGCAGGCAGAGCAAAGCAGGTCATTGATCCTTGATGGAATCTTTTACTGCATTTGCTTTAGTGGAGCAATGACCACCTATCCATCCAACTCCTTTAATAGCTATGGTCTGACCTTTTTGAAGGGGGAAGAAGAAGAGATTATACAGAGAAAATCAGTATTATGAAGCATTTTGTGTCATCCCTCGCCTACATTTCAGCAGAACAGAACACAGAGGCAGAGAATTGCAGAGATTTGGGGCACTTAAATGCAATTTATACAAACAGAATAACTCTACTTACATAAATCCATAAAACTTGTGGCATCATTTGGAGTGTGCTCTCTTTTGCCTCAATGCTTATGCAAACAAATTCCCAGAAACCTCTGCAGTTATCCAAAACAAGTCTGAAATGTCCTCTGCTAGTGGAGCATCCACCTAAGTGCTCATAATAGAATATTGTTTTTTTAGTGATGTCTCTGTTAATTTCCCTGTAAGTGAATGTGAAAGGCCTGTCAGGAGCTCAGAAATCCTGTGAAGAGAGGGAAGATTTATGCTGTGGTGTTGCCGATGACTGAGTGCAAAATGTCACGTAAAGTGCTCTAATTTCAGCTGAGCTCATTTAGCTTTTGCTCAAGTGGGTTCCCATGAGCATTGCCTGACAGCAGATTTAAATAATAACCTAATCATGCCTGGCTTAGTGTGGTGTCAGTGCACAGGATTCTCTTGTTTCAGCTAAACTACTGCAAGCCTGTGCACAGAGGACACCAACTTCTGTCCTCTGGAGAGAATCTGCTGCCCTTTTGTGCAGCTCTCCCTTCCTTCCTTCAGCTCTCAAAGGTTTGGCACTGCCAGGGGCTTTCTTTGAAGCATGGCCCCATGGAGCAGGGGCTGCTGCTTCTATTTTATGTCTGCAGTTCAAAATAGCAGAGCACTCCTTCCATGCTGCATCCAGGCAGGAGCCTGTGTGGATAGAGCCACAGCAGTGACAGTAGAAAACCCCCCTGAGCATGGAAAAGGGCTACAGAGAAGTTTGAAAAGAGCTGGTGACAGCCCTTTTTGTAGCAGTGCTGTGCTGGAAGGTGGGAATTTGTTTTAGTTCTCAGCAGGGACTTTCTCACTAGGATTTGGCAGTGTCTGTCCTAGTTGTACATGGAGGGTGGTGTTGTCCTGCAGCATCAAGATGTTTTTAGAAGTTTTTACCCTTTCATGTCCTCATCCCCACATTTTTCCTCATTCCTGATACCACAACAGTCATATTTGATAAGCAAAGGACTGATAATAATGTCCCAGTGATGCTCTAATTGTAGTTGTGCCTCTCCATTAGTAATTTTACCCCTGATTTTTAGCACTGCTCCACTGAAGATGCTGCTGCTAAGGGTGAGGTCTGTTTCCTGCTCTGAGAAGAACCAGATTTAAAGAGGGCAAATATAGAACAACTCACGACAGTGTCCTCATCCCTAAGTTAATCTCTGTCCCCAGTGCATCTGTGTTTACTAGAGGTTGTTTACACTGAGTTATGAATAATGGGACAGCATCCTCACAGCCATCAGTGTCCAAGCTCCCAAAGCTCAGAAATCTGCTTTCTGACACAGGACACAGCCAGTGGGAGCTGTTGATGAATGAGGATTCACAGAGCACCTCAGCTCTGCCTTCAGGGATCCTATCTTTTGTCTAATTGTCACTCCTAGGAGATTGAAACAGAAATAAATTTGTCTGCTGAGAGGTGCACCACAAAGCAAATGTGATGTTCCCTTTGCTCCTAATGCTGGTTTGGGATATGGAGCCAACACCCACACTGAGGAGCAAGATTTTGCCCAGGCTTGAGCAGTCACTTTGTTTTGGGGGATGTCAGAACATCATCATTTTGCATGGATAGGGCTGGATATTGATAGCTGAGCTCAGAGTTAGCTTGGGTTTATCTACAGCAAACTCTGGGGTAGCTGCACTTGTCTGCATTGTGAATTGGTTTGTACCAGTGGCAACATCAAGAAACCATCGTGCCATGCTTTGATTGTAAAGAAAACAAGCATCACTCCTGTGGGAAAAGGAAATGAAGTGGATGCAGTAAAGATAGGGATTCCTCTGGAGCAGGGGAGAAGCAGAAGGAGCCATCTTACAGGGGTATTTACCTCGTTTCCAAGAGACTCTGCCAGCAGCCTGGTTCTTAGAAATCACTGAGGCTTATGGCTGAGTGTGATATGTGCTACTTCAGTAATCTTGTGGGCTTTCATTTGGTTTCTGCAGAAAAACAAAGCAATTTTGACTTTGGTTGCTTGTCCTTCCTCACTCCAACTTGAAAGCTGTTCGAGTTGGGGCACTCTTTCATCAGTTGGCAGAGCTCTGCTGTCCCCAAGGATGACCACCTTCAAAAGGCAGTGTGTTTACAAGGGATGGGGTGAGCTGAGATGGGTTTTTTAGAGGGACTGCTCTTCTAGGCATGTGCCCACCACTGCTCACTTTCCAAAGGGCTGTTTGGCTAAATATCATTGCTGTGTGTTTTGAAGTGGATGTTGAGCTTTTCCTGGAAAAAATCATACTTCAAAGTGTCTAAAGAAAAGAAAACTAAGCTTTAATTTGCTTTCCCTTGAATTGTACAGCTCTTAAAGCTCTGTTAGCTGAAGGCTCTGTCAGGGCTGCACTGCTTGTTGCCAGCAGTAACTGCTGCTGTAGATTCTGTAGAATGGGTGTGGGACAGATTTATCCCCATCAGGTCACTTATTAAAACATCAGATGAAAGTTACTGAGATGAAGAGGTGAACTTTGAAGCTCTGAAGCAAAGCATCTCTCTTGCAAGGACTTTGAGCAGGGCTCCCACTGTGAGCCAAGCCAGTGTGAGGAGCCAGGTCCATGGTCAGTGCCCATGAAGTGGAAGTGTCTTCCAGGTCACAGCCTCAAATCTGTCCTGGAGCAGAAGGGATCAGAGCAGGACACGGTCAGCTTGCCATTCACTACCCCTGTAGTGCCATAGTAGCCATAAAGCTGAGCTAAGGAGGGAGAGGTATCATAAAAATAATATTGCACCAATCACCCATTTTTATGTGATGTCTCTCTTCACTCTGACACCAATTGTATTGGATTTTTTTCTGTTCGGTGTGAATTTCAGGAGAGAGTTTTATGACTTGCCAGTCTGCAAAGACAGAGCAATTGCTGGTTTGTGGTGTCTCCTCCCTTGGCTGATCCCCATGTCAGCCTGTTTGTGC
The DNA here is from genome assembly GCF_029582105.1 of Oenanthe melanoleuca. Classification (NCBI taxonomy): domain Eukaryota; kingdom Metazoa; phylum Chordata; class Aves; order Passeriformes; family Muscicapidae; genus Oenanthe; species Oenanthe melanoleuca. Next base: position 5,670,945 of record NC_079352.1, read on the forward strand.
TGACAGACCCTGTGTGAGGAACCCACGAGGGCAGGAAATTGCCAGAAGGTTTTACTCTCTGACCCAAATTCTTGAAGTTTGTCCTTGAGATTTTTGCCCCTTCTCAAAGAACTGATTCCTGTGACTAAAATGCCATTTCACTCCTCCTCCTCCTGCCCAGCCTTTAAGTGCTCTGCAAGTCGAGGGAGCTGTTAACTCAGTGAAATTGAAAAATCCACCTACATTGCTGTTGTTTGTGCCCTACAGTGTTTGTCTCCAGCCCGAATCCTTTATGAGTGTTCCGAAGGCGAGTGCCTCGGCAGTGTCAGGAGCAGCCTGCTTCTCACATTAATCACCAGCTGTGTAATGAGGCTTCATGTGTGCTCTGCTAATAACCAAATCACTGCCCTTATTTGAGACTCTGCTGCTGAAGTTGGTTGCTCCTATGATGTCCTGCCTTGCTGTGCTGTTTGGGAATAGACCTCCATGAATTATCTGCCTCTAACTCCACTCCTGGTTCCTGGAGCATGACAGTGTCCAGTCCTTGTTATCTTGCAGTGCCTGTGAATTGAACTAATTAATGTGAAAGGTGCATTAAGAGCAGGCAAATTTCTATTTTTAGCTGTACATTTCATATGTTGTTAGCAACTTCATCCCAAAAATACTGAACCTGTTGCTGCTGTGAGCTGCTTTTTGCTGCTGGTTTTGACAACACTGTTTTCTCCTGCCTTCTGGTTTTGCCAGAAACTTTCCTGCAGTCCATATCAGAACTTTCCCAGCTCTGATTGCCTGGCATGGGAAGCCCCAGAAAGCTCATTCAGTGGCCTGTATCTGCCCCAGGGTGGTACAAATAGCAGTGTAGGCAATGTTCCCAAGGTCTCTTGTGTGGTGACCCAACTTTCCACTGGCACAGTTGCTTCTCATACTTTCTACAGGAGCTGGAGCCAGCTGGTGTCCCCACTATAACAAACCTTTTGTTAACCTGTAGTTCATTTCTAGACAGAATTTGTAGCTCTTGTCCTCTTAGTCTCCCCTCTAAGCCTTTTCTCATACACATCTTGCTCCTCAGTGTGTGCTGTGGGAGCAGGAATGTTCCTTCAGCTTTTTTAATGGTGGTTTTCTGCTCTGTCTAGCAATCTGCAGAGCGCTGTGTGAGCACCCTGCTGGACCTCATCCAGACCAAGGTGAACTACGTGGTGCAGGAGGCCATCGTGGTCATCAGGGACATCTTCCGCAAGTACCCCAACAAGTGCGTGCCAGCAGCCTGGGCCTTTGGGGGAGCACTTGGCTGCCCTCAGCAGAGCAGAGCAGAACTCAGCTCACCAGGCCTCTGAAGCAAAGATGGAAGCTGTGGTCCCACTCCTAGTTTGGTAGGATTCAGGTGTTGGCCCTAGATGAGGTGTCAGCCTGGTTTGTTATTAGTTTGAATTGAAAGGTTTTTCTTCCCCGCCACTCCATATGGAGCCTGGATCAAAAGGCAGTAAAGCTCATGCAGAGGATGCCAGAAGGAAAATCTGGCCAAGTTTACAGCATTAGGCTGTTCTGATTTTAATCCCCTCTAGAAATCCATGAAGTGTGCAAGTCTCTTCATGCGGGGCTGTGAAAGTTCATGGCTCCCGTGGTTCAAGATCCAGTCAGGTTGTGCTGAACAAAGCACTGCTGCCTTTTCCCACCAAGTGCTCCCTCTGGCTTGGGCAGAACTCAGCTTCTCTTGGTTCTGCAGTAAGGTTTTGTCTCCATAGCCACAGAACTGCAGCAGTGTTTTTCAGCAGACACTTCATGATCACCTAAAAAATAATATGGGACATCTGCAGGCTTCCCTGACAATTCTTGATGTCAGTCTCAGAAATTCCCTGTTTGTGAGGATACCCACACATGGGAATAAGGGAATCTAAGTAAGTGTGGGATGTTGTGTGGTTTACAGTAAAGCCTTGGGGGGAGTGTAATACCTGCTTTAGAGTTACCAGGCTGAAGCCTCCAGCAAGACTGCAGGATCTGATTCAGACTCATGGTTTGAATTGTTCCATCAAATATTCCCATTAGCAAACAGAAAGGGAGGCAGCTTTATCTTGAACTCCATATCTGGGTGGTCTTGCTGATGGATTAAACTACAAAGCCTCTGTGAGATCTCAGTGCTCAGCTTTGGGAGAGAGAAAAAAAAAACCTGAATGAAAATGCTGCTAGTTGTGTAGAAATACAAGACATTAATTCAGTGCAGGATTCTCTGCAGAATGATGTGGGCAGAAATGGAGTAAAACAAGTCTAGTTCACCCCAGTAACCCACCTGTACTCTGACAAACCAGGTATGAGAGCATCATTGCCACTCTGTGTGAGAACCTGGATTCCCTGGATGAGCCAGATGCCAGAGCTGCCATGATCTGGATAGTGGGTGAATATGCTGAAAGAATTGACAATGCAGATGAGCTGCTGGAGAGTTTCCTGGAGGGTTTCCATGATGAAAGTACTCAGGTAAAGTTGCAATGTGCATCTCACCTGTAGTGTTTATGGGATGGACAGTAAATGTTACTGCAGTGGTCAGACAATACCTGTCAATAAAAGTTTCAATATTTGGCTAAAACAAAATTCCTGGGAATCTGCAGTTTTGCTTTGTTGTCTAAGTCTTCAAAAATTCCCTTCTTGGAAGGACAAGGCAGATTTGGAGAGGGTTCTAGAGGTTGCATATTTCTTGGCAGAGTGGCTGTACTGGGGACCAGAATTTAGTGATGGGGTGCATCACAGTATGACACAAACGTCAGCCTGCTGCTCAGGGACTTGTCTGTCAAAGTGTTTTGCAACAGGCAAGAGTCTGAGTTCATTATACTGGGTTTCACTGGCAAGGAATAGTGAGGAAACCAAAGTCTTATGTTTTATATCATTAAGGATGTGGAGACTTGTGAGACATTCCTGAATGGATGAATTTCTAATCTCTCTGCCCCTCTCTCTCAGGTGCAGCTCACCCTTCTGACTGCAATAGTGAAGCTGTTCTTGAAAAAGCCTTCTGAGACACAGGAGCTGGTGCAGCAGGTTCTCAGCCTGGCCACACAGGTAAGCCAAGGTATCCAGAGCCCTGCACTGTGCTGGCCTGCTGTGTGATGTCTCCCATCTGCCAGGCCAGGCAGCTTTGCAGTGGATCAGATTCAAGGGTGTTCCCTTCTCTCCCAAAGAGACTCTATTTAAAAGCTGCTTTGTGCCTATTACCATCTGGAATCTGGCTCCTTCTTAGCTCTTGCTTTATCTGAATTCCTTCCCCATTCACTCACTAGATGGAAAATTAGGGACAGTGTAGAATTATCAAGAAACCAAAATTCTTTCTCCTTGAAGGTCTCTTGCAGTTAAACATCTGGAGCTACAACAGAGGCAAAGAGCCTGGTAAAGGCTTTGTTCTGGGAACAGCAAAGTTTAAGCAGTGCTATGAAAAAGAAAGAGCTGAAGTTTGGGGTTTTTCCTTTGTACTTGGATGCTGTCAAGCAGTGTGGCAGCTTTGCTGGAGGCTGTAGCAGTGGGTTAAGATCACGGATTCATTATGCATGAGATGCTGAGTTATGAGCTCAGATCACTGCAGGCAAGGCTGGGCTTGAGCTGGCAGACACAACTGCTGTAGTTCTAGAGGACAGAGGTGGAGATGTCCTGGTGGCAGGGGTGGGTAAGAGCTCAGCTCATCTGCCTGCACTCCTTGGCTGCAGTGACTGGGGTAAAGTGCCCAAAAAAAAACCTCCTCTCCAGACCTGCTGTGTCAAGTGATAAAAATAGTCTGCCACCTGAATGGGCTGTGATTGTTTCTGAGCAGAAAACCTGGAGTCAATCATCAGCTGGCCTTTTTGATCCTCTTTGCTGCAAGAAATCACAGCTGTGGACTTATTGTACTTAAAACTTCAATTCATTCCTTTGGGGAGTTGCATTGGTCAGCAGCAACAATGACCTGATTTTCTTGCTTCAAAACCTGCTATTAGGCAGGATCTGAGCTGCTCTACAGAGAGGAGTGGGCCAAGGGCAGGCTGTATCATTTGCCTGAGCCAACAGAAGAAAGGTACTGAGTGCTAAAACCCACTGTGCTGAGTCACAAAACATTTAATGGCACCCTCAGAATATAACAGGCGTCTAGGTTTTTTTTCTCTGTTTGTCACAAATGTTGATTCAGTCTGGCTTTGTGTATTTTATATGAATAATAAGTCAGTGTAGGATAACTGGCTGTAAAACACTGAAAAACCTTGTTTCAAGGTCTGATTTCTAGGTAGAGATGGTGTTTTTCACTTCAGTGGGAGAGTAATTACATGTGTGTTTCTTTGCCCAGATTAGGTATTGTTGCACTTTGAGTGTCTTAGGGCTTGTCTGCACAGCAGACTGCAGGTGTGGTTGTAGCAGGAGCCAGCTTCATCCACTGGTAAAAACAGCAGTGGGGCTGGAAGAACACAGGAATTGAGATCTCAGACCTCTGCATCCCCATTGCTATTGCATAGGTGGGGAGCTGAGCTGGCCAGGGTTCATTGGTGCTGCTCCACAGGTGTGCATGCAGACCCTGGAGAGGAGAGAAACTGGGAGGGATGTGAGCCTCTTGTTTCTGTAGGTTTACCAGTTTCCAGTGTGTTTTTTTGGCTGTGAGAAGAAACAGTCAGCCTTGAATCTGTAGGTGCCTGCAAGTAGGAGAGTGTGGCCTTTCATGTGTGCCCTTGCAGAAACCCTGCCTGATCCTGAGTGCAGAGTCTGGGAGAGATTGTTAAGGGTGTAAAGAATCCACAATTCTACCATCAAACAAAACCAGCTCTGCAGTGATAATGTGTGAGACAACAGAGAGATTAATTTAGGTCCTTACAAGCAAAATGAGCTGAGCTCAGTCTCGTTCCAAGAAGAGGTTTCAGAATGTCTCGAGGCAGATGGCAGATGCAGCTTCTAACAGGGCAGCAGCAATGAGAGCACAGAAGAGAAAAAGAAATGCCAAGAGGATGGCTGGTGAGGTGTACAATATTTTGCTGGAATTTCATCGGGGGAAAAAAACCTCAAACATTTATCCTGTTATTCTGCTGATGGGAGGATTAAAATTCCAAGCTCTTGTTTCCATGAACAGTTCACTACCACATAAAAGTACAGCACCTCCCTCTCCCTACAACATTATCAGCAAACCATCCCCACTCACTTTGCTGCTCTGGGCAGAGCTGCTCAAAGAGGAGTGAAGTAATTAGCACTTCATGCAGAGGCAAAAGTATCTGCAGTAAAACAAGGGTATTATTGACAGCTGGAGAACTGATGAAGTACCCTAAGTGTGTATCATTAGCATCTCTCCATACTTCATTAGATAACTAAAAGGCAGGATAAATAAGATCTCTTTTGCTATAAAGAATATGGCTTATTAAGATGTGGCTCTGCAGCATCATTTTTGTCCAGCAGTGCCCTTGGGTAAATCATATTTCCAGGAATCTTGGATCATTATGCAGTACTATGCTCTAGTGTGTAACACAGTCATTGCCACTCATGTTCTTTTCTCTGAATTTCTCCTAACACTTAGTGGCAGGAAATTCTGGAGAGCAGTTGGCAGCTCTGTGGTTTGGGGCAATTGTGGGGTGTAAATTCTGGGCTTTTCCCTCCCTGAGCAGCTGAGCAGGAAGCCAGGCATTAATACTTTGGTTCTTGTTTTTAATTTTAAGATGTTCATCTCAACAAGCAGTTTGTAACTACATTTTGAAATTGGTGGCTGTGGCTGCTGGCTGGTTGGGGTTTTTTAATCCAGCAGAATGATGCTGGTAGAATAAAGTGATTACAGGCATTAGTTCATTTCAGACCTGTGAGTGATGCATTGCTTTGTCTCAGGATTCTGACAACCCAGACCTGCGGGATCGTGGCTACATCTACTGGCGCCTTCTTTCCACGGATCCAGTGACTGCCAAGGAAGTGGTGCTCTCAGAAAAGCCACTGATCTCTGAGGAGACTGATCTGATTGAGCCAACCCTGCTGGATGAGCTGATCTGCCACATTGGGTCTCTGGCTTCTGTGTACCACAAACCACCCAACGCTTTCGTGGAGGGGAGCCACGGCATCCACCGCAAGCACCTGCCCATCCACCATGGCAGGTGAGCTCAGGAGCCCTGGGCTCACAGGCAGGGTGGGTTGTTTCCTTCTAGCAAACAGTCCAAAAGGTGCCAAGATCTTTTAGCAGACCCTAGAGGGATTGTATTGATAGTTTGCAGGTCGTTCAATGGGCTGTTTCTTGCAGAATGTAATCCTGGGTGTGGAGTGTCCAAGTTCCAGAGTCAGAAGACACAGGAGGTGTCAAAGTTCCTCTATGAGTAAAAGCTGTGACGTTTTTTTGAGAAGAATTTGATTACAAGTGCTCTTGACATGAATTTGAGTAGAAAAGCAGAAGCTTTGGATCACTGGTGCAAGGAGGACTAGAGTGAGAACAGGCATCTTTCAGAAGATGATTTTGTAGGAGCTTTGCTTCAGTTCAGCTTTAGGAGCCTGTCTCCTGGAATGCAGCATCACTTTCCTGGAACAGGCAAGCACAGGGATCCTTCACTGCTGGAACATGAAATGGAGAAGGATTGGTAAAACTCTTTCTCACTTGGTGCTCTAAAGCAAGGGAAGTGCAAAAGCCATCTAAGCCCCATCACTGTTAGAGCTCAGAAGAAGATGGGTAGACTGACATGGTCTGTCTGACCTTTGTGAGGAGGGGGAAATGCTTTGGCTCTTTGCCTGGTGCTTCAGTGCCTCCCTGGGATCATTTCTGGCAGCAGATTAGTTCTGCAAGAGCAGGCAGTGCCTCAGTCCCAGCTAGGTCTGTGTTGCTATTGGGCCTGTTTCCATGGTCCCTCATTCAGGTGAACAGTTTGCTATTTGCACTAGTGATATTAATTACAAAAATGAGTATATTTTACAGCAAGAGGCAGAGTAGCCAGGCTTACCTCTTAATAATATTCCCAAAGTGACATTTGCAGTGCTATTTTTTGCAGTTGCACTGATAAATCAGTGTGCGATGCTGCTTCTTTTCTATTTTCTGACACCACTTCTCTGCTATTCTTAGCAACTAAAGCTATTTCTGTGGTGGCTGGCTTTGGGAAGCTGAGTTGTTTTCTCCCTGCCTGTGAAATCAAGCCTGGCTGCACTGACCCAGAATCAGCCAGCACAAATGTACCAGTTGGACAGGAAAAGCAGTGGCCACTTTCTTACCTCTTCTAATCAAGGCTTTTTCTCAAAATGAGTTGGTTTTTGGTGTTGCCAGCCTTTCTGTACACTGTTTTTCCAGGTCACTACAGCAAACAGCATTTTAGGGGATTTAGCTCAGCAAATTCAGCTTTTTAAAGGAGCAGTTTGTTGTCTTTTTGCATTTAGTGTCTATGTGCTTGACTCTCATAGCTCATGCTCAGTCTGCAGACCTTAAGTATTTTCTGACTTTGGCAGAACCATTGCTTCAAAAAACCCCAAAAAAAAACCCTCCAGTTCTCAGTCAGCAGTGCAAGCTGGGGGAAGGTCTGAGGGATGCTCAGCAGAGTGTGCTGCACACTGATCATACTGATGCAGTGGTAAATTTAAAAAATGAGTGGGGTTAGTTTAATGGCACACCAGGCTTCTCTGATGGGAATTCACCTCAAGAGACCCCATTTTTGGGATTTTCTGCATCAATTTAAGGCAAGTGAAGGGTGCCCAGTGAAAGACAAGTCCAAACAGTGAGGTGAGGTGATTTTCTGTACAACTGCATTGCAGTGACCATTCTGGTGGCTGATCCTCGTGCTAGAGATTGATGGCACTGTGAGATGGGAATGGGGAGATGTCCACAGTAAATGTGGTTTGAGAGGGTCAAGCCAGCACTGCCTTGAGTGATGCTTCCCTGAGTGCAAACCCATGGGGAGTTCTGGTTGGCATAACACACTGTGTGGCATTTTGATTCATTTCTTTTCCATTCAGAGCACTGTAGGGCAGATTTCTTGCAGCTCTCAGCTGATGGGAAGACCCATTGAACAGCTCACAGATGGTGAAATGTTCCTGCCTCTTCAGTGAGCCCAAGTGTCACAGAGCTGCAGTTGTATCCTGAGGGTGGAGGAGAAATCTGATGGCTTGGCAGTGTTTCCTCATGTGGTGGCTTTCCACCACCCCTGCTCAGCCATAATTCAGCTGGGAAATTTGGGAACATGTTATCAGGACTCCTGGGAGAAGCAGGTCTGGTTAGACTTATGCAGGAGTCTCTATTTCCCTGTTTCACAGGTGGCTGCAGAAAATTTTTCATTCTGGTTTAGGTTGTGCATCTCATGTGACTCCAACATCTGGGAACTGCTGGAGGCTGAACTTAGAGGGCCAAATCTCCAATTCCCATGGCCAAACCCAAGACTGTAAAGGGGAAATATTGTATCAAGCCTTTTTGCCCTTTTTAACCCACATATTCTTTATGAATTTATTTTCTTTCAAAGAAAATGCAAAGTTGTTTATAGGACTCTCTTTTAAGTGATTCTTTACAAATGGAAGTCTGAGGTTTTGCTTTTTTCAAAACAAACCAACTGAGCTTTGTCCTTTCCTGATTTCTTGTTGGGCTTTGGGGCAGCAGCAGTTACACAAGACATGGAGGGATTTGTGTGTCTCCATCAGGAGAAGGATGAGTAAGTGTTGAAGGGGTGGAGTGTTAGAGGGATTATATCCTGGGAAGGAACCGAGTGGTTTGTGCTGTGCCTCTCTCAGAGAGGCTGTTCCTGTTCCCAGGCTGGGGGTGGCAGTGGATCACAGCCACCACCTCTCCTCAGAAATGCTTCAGTGAGCACTTCAGCACACTCAGCACTCTCCCTGCTGAAGGCAGCAGCAGAAAGGACAGCTAATATTAGTGCTATTGGGGCTCTAGAGCTTTTAATGCAAAGAAGCTTTCAAGCCTTCCTGCTGCTGCCTGGTAACTAATTCCTTCTGCACTCCTTATGCTCCATCTCTTCCTCCTGGCACTGGGAGCAGCTTATACTCTGTCACTGAGTCTTTCCCCTGAAGGGATAAGAGAATTTTGGCTACTCAAACTCAGAAGCTGCAGTGCTTGCAGAACAGCCCCAGTGTTAAACACCTTGTCAGGACAATAATTCCCACAGCAATGCTAAATTCCCACTTACCTGCTGGCTGCAGGAACATGAGCTAGAAATCATTTTATCAGTTACTGCTGGAAACAGGGTATAGAATGGATTTTAATTATCTAAAATGTAAGCATATCTGGATTTAAAGAATAAATACATTGTAGTGAGCTCTCCAGGAGCTACAGTTATTTTTTTCCCTTCTCCTTGTTATCGAATTCAGTGACAAGTGAACATAAAAGATATAAAAGGTAGCCAGACTGCATATGATGATAAATTTTGGAAGCTGTGTAATGAGTGTTTCTAGACTAGTAATTAGCATGCCTGCTAACTCAGAGGAAAGGAAATTATTGATAGAAGGGAGGAATCAATTTTAGATTGAGTTTTTCAATTAGGAAAGACTGATGGACCTTGCTGCTGGTCAGGAGAAAGTGATTAATCTAGATCTGAAGGAAGTGGTGGAGTTTGCACTGGTTAGAGTAAGGGCTCAAGGGTTTTATCAGTGTTAGATCTCTGAGAAAATCTGGATTATTTATTTTTCCCTGTGTTTTCATGTCATTCTCAGGCCCAGTGGGTTGAAAATCATCTCTGTAGGTTTATTCTGAGCTAGGAAACACTTATCTTCAGTTCTGTAGCCCATGTGGTACCCATGGCTCTCTGTTTTGGAGGGGGTCCCTGATTCTCAGGGTGGGTAGGATTCACCCCTTGCAAGATTTCCTTTTCTGGGCTGAAAACCATGTACAATGCAGGGAAAATCTTTGTGCTCAGAGTGTGAAGAGCCATAACCCTGTCTGGTGCAGGACAGTGGCCATGGCTGGCACCACCTTCTGCCTGGTTTCTGCTGCTCAGCCACGTCTTGCTGTGTTTCCCCATGCTGGGAACCTGGACTGGAGACCAGAGGTGACTGATATTTGTGTTTTCTGTTTCTTGTTCTCCCCCCACAGCACTGATGCTGGTGACAGCCCTGTGGGCACCACGACCACCACAAACCTGGAGCAGCCACAGGTCATCCCATCCCAGGGTGACCTCCTGGGGGACCTCCTCAACCTGGACCTGGGGCCCCCTGTGAATGTGCCCCAAGTATCCTCCATGCAGATGGGTGCTGTGGACCTCCTGGGAGGAGGGCTGGACAGCTTGGTAAGCAGCACATCCTCTTTAGCTGATGGGAGATAATTGGAGCTGTGCTTATCTCTGCAAAGCCTTGATCATTTGTGCTTTTAATGCTCAGTGAGCTGAGCTCCCAGTGCTGAGTCCTCAAACTCCAGGAGGATTTAGCCAGAGTTATTGTACCAACTTTCAGCAGGATTTTCCTGCTCTGCAATGAATGTTGCTGCATGCTGTAGAATCCCCATGGTCAGTGGATATATTTGTTCTGTGCTTTTTCTGTCTGTAGAAGAAAAACCAAAAAGTTGCTTTAAGGATGTAAAAGTGTTTCTCTGCTTTCTGTTTGAATCAGGCTCCCTTTCAAGAAGGCATTTATTCCACCCAATTCCCAGCCCTCCTGAATTTCAGTTCAGCTGAAGCTCTCAGGCTGTAACCCTGTGTCTTCCCATTTGTGTATTCTCCAGAGCACTCCATGGTTTAATATCAGTGACATTTTAATTGCAGTGAGGTCAAGAGGGAGCTCTCTGTGCAGTCCTCCCTGTGCCAGAGCTGCTCACAAGGCACCTGCCCTGGCACTAAGAGGGTCAGACTCCAGTGGGAGCAAGCACACCTCCCCTCTGCCCTGGGAGGGAGCTGGGCATGAGCTGCAATGAGAAAATCACTTAGCAGGGAGCCAGCAGCAGGGAGAGGCCAGTGCTGTGGTTTTAGGCTGGTGGCAGGCAGGCAGTGGGCAGTGCTGACTGTAGGGTCAGCCTGGGAGCTGCTCCCAGGGCAGGGAGCACAGCACACAGGTGCCCAGCTCCCTGCTGGCTTCCCCACAGGGGCAGGAAGCTCTCCTATGTGTATTTGCACCCTGCAAATCGAGTAAGACTGCCCCTGGGGACATAGTTGTGTGTTTTTCAGACTTGGAGTGGGTTTGTCTTGCTTTAGGTTTGGCTTGTGATGAGTTGGGCTGGGTTATCTCTGCCTGGTTCAGATGCACTTTCAGTTCTGAGTCAAGCTCTGAATAACAGAGGTAGGAGGCAGCTGGATGAACCCAAATTCAACAAATCTCTATTAGTCAAATATATATTTTTTAAGCCACCATACTTTTTTTTACTAAAGCAAATGTTAAACACATTTCCAGCTCCAGTGCTTCATGGCCTAATGAGCTGGAAACAATCTAACCCTTAATGGCACTGGCACTCCCAGAGGGCAGAGGTGCTGGAGGCTCTGCACTCTCCAATCAGAGGTGTTTGGTTAGCAGGAACACTGCTCTTACTGGGGGTTACCAAAATGGCCAAGCTGGACTTGCTGGGCAAGCAGGCAGTAAGCCCAGAGCTGTGACCTGTGCAGCCTCTCCCTGCACTGCAAGTGCTGCATCTAAAAACCTGGGACTGGGAATGAAGGCATTGCAGAAGGTGATGCTGCCTGTGGTGCCACAGGATGGTTTGTGCTTAAATTCCTCTCTGCTGCTTCCAGGCCTTTCACAGGAACCCTTTGTTCCTCATTAGTGTCACACAAATAAATGGACACAGTAGAGCTAAAACTTGGTTTTGGGAGAAGAGCTTTCTCACAGCTGGCATTAATGGGCTTAATTTAGTGACCTGCTCTGACAGTGGAGCTGTTAGTTGAAATGGTAGCAGGCTTTTACTTAATATTTTTCTCAAGCCTTAAGTACATTCATGGGGTTATGGAGTGTGATCTGGCAAAATGATCCTGTCTGCATGGGGAGTAGCTGTGCCTGGGGCTGCATGACCAGCACTCTCAGCTGAGTAGTTGGGGAAGCACTAAAAAAAAAAATAAAAAATCTGAGTCCTGGTGTGGTTTTTGAAGGTTAATGCTTTTTTGGAGGGCTGTTGCATCAAACTGCAGCTTTTCCTTCCCTTGCCACTCTCTTTCTCAAGTAACAAGTGACAGCATAAGAGGGAATGGCCTCTACTAGTGCCAAGGGAGGTTTAAATTGAATATTGGGAAATCTCTTTTTACCAAAAGTGTTTTCAAGCACTGGAATGGGCACCAGGGCATTGGTGGGGTCACTTTAAAATCATGTAGATGTGGTACTTGGGGACATGGTTTAGTGATGGCCTTGGCAGTGCTGGTGGAATGCTGTGGAGGTCTTTTCCAACCTAAATGAGTCTAGGATAATAAGTTTAATTAGTGAGTGAATCTGATCTGCATGTTTGTTTGTTGCTGTGGGCATGTATTTAACAAGTCTCAAGCTGACTTAACCCTAACCTGGCATTACCCAAATTGCTGGGAAGTGTCTTGGGCTACAGAGCTTGCCCAAGACGATTGACATTTGGATCTCAGGCTAATATTAACCACATCTATGCCATGCCAAAATCAGTCTCAAGCTGCAGATCCCACAGGCCTGATTCCTGTGTGTGTGGGAAGGAGTGAGACACATCCCAGTGTGCCACTTGAAGAAGGGCAGAGCTTTTCACCCTTGGCCAGGGATCAAAAACCACCTGGGGGCCAGCAATGCCTGAATTGCTCTGCTTTGAAATTTCCCTTTTTGTTAATTCTTAAGGCTTTTTAAATGCATTTCTGCCCCTGCTTTGTTGGGCAGGCAGAGGCTGCACACTCTGTGACAGTGACACTGCCTCAGTCCTGGGAGTGCCTCCCAGGCAGCTGGAGGTCTGCAAGAGGCTGCTGGCAGCACCTCAGCCACTTTGTCACACCCACTCAGTGTCATCTGCTGATCCCCTCTCCTGCCCTCTGGTCTTTGGAGGGGGTGTCTGGTCAGAGGGATGTTCTTGCAGTGAAATTCCCAGTGGGACTAACCTAAAAGACCAACAGCAATGTTAACCTTCATGGAAAATACCATTCTGCATTTCCATCTCTTAAACTGGGGGGTTTTATTTTTCTTCCAGGCATTTAAATACAGACTGAATGGTGTAAAACTGCACCAATACCAAATTAATATTGTTCATTTGAATTGTCCTCAGCATTGCCAGATATTTTTGCCCATGACTAGTGAGACTCCAGCTGCTTGTTAGGTTAATTTCTTTAGTGAGTAAATCTTATTTTATCTCCATAGTGAGTTCTGTAATTGGTATTAAATGTAACATGCATGCACAGACGCTGAGCATGTGTTAACAATTAAAAAGAGGAGAAAAAGAAGTTTTGGTATAAGAGCATTGCTTATAAGCAGAGCAGACTTGCTGCAGGACTTTTTGAGAGCTGTTTTGTAGGGAACAGGTTGTGCCCCTCTTTGCCATCATGGGCAGATCTTGTTCTTCTCTGCTCAATTTTCTTTTTCTGTAAAATGGTGGCTAAGCCCACTTTACAAAGCTATTTGGGATCTCCAGCTCCACAGTGTAAAGTAGCCATAGCAGTCACTGATGGGGGAGAAACAAAATGTGTGGGAGTGCAGATTGCTGTGCATCCCAAGAGCTGGAGTTTGATGCTTTTTTTTCTCTCAAGTGGCTGAATTTCATGCAGGTTACAGTCACTCTCCCAACTCCTGTGCAATGATGCAGTGCTTTGCAGGATGTCTGTCTGTGCTGACATGACATTTTTGCCTTTAAACCTTTTTGTGTGTGGATTTGTTCTGCAAAATATGAGAGCTGTGTGCTTCCTGGGAGCCCCTGCACTGTATGGGAGCAGGGCACTATGGCCAGGAGCCAGGAAGGCTGGCTTGAAACCTGGGGGCAGAGCAGTAAATCTGCAGGAATGGACAGGCTTGGATTGTCTGTTATGTAAGGATTTTATTTAATACTCTAGCCACTCATCTACAAGAATATTATTGATTCGAGACTGGCAGCTGGTCAGGTTGATTTATGTCCTAAACTGAAAAGCTGTTTGATAAACACTGAATATCCACAGTTTTCTGTAGTGCCTGGACTGGTTTGGGCTGTTCCAGGTGGGGATGTGAAATCTGGCTGGATTTAAGGGGTCTGAGCCCAGGACCCCAAGGGTCTGTTCCACATAGTTCAGGGCTGTGTCCCATCATTGCAGTGGGTTGGAGGGTGGGAGCTGAGCAGCAGCTCACCCTGAGCTCCAGGCACCACAGGCCCAGCAGTTTCCTGGGAGGAAACCCCTGTTCCAGCAGTCTGAAGTGCTTGTCCCATCCACAAGGCTGTGAGCAGGGGCTGCTGGTGTCCCTCCCTCCCTGTCTGACTGCTTCCAAGGGGAGAATTCAAAGCCTGGCCTCAGTGAACAACACCCTGGAGTGTTGGGGTTGATTAGGGACTCAGTCCCAAAGTGACCTCCAGTCTGCCCTGGGGTGCCACGTTCCTCTCCTGGCTCTGCAAGTGATTTGCTGTGCATAATCTTAGGGAAGTTACTTTGTTTGCCTTTTCCTGGAACTACAGTGTGAGTGTGGCTGTGCCAGGTCAGCCCCAACATCCATTTATGCAGTGGATGTGGTGCTTTCCCAGAGTGCTCCTCCACCCTTTGACAAGGAGCTCAGTGACTCCTTTCATCTGGGCTGTGCAGGTTTGATGAACTACAAAGGAATCTGTTAAGATTTCTGACAAAGGACACAAATCCATTGCTGGGGCAGGGCTGCTGTGGAAAAGGAGCTATTTTGGTGGGTCACTCATTCATATCTGACTCAAAGCTGTTGTAGCAGTCATAGGGCTGCCAGAGCTTTGTGAGCAGCTTATTTTTTTTACACTTTGGAGAATGAAAATGGTCAGGACTCAGTTTTGCTTGCTGATGGAAATCACTCAGCAGGGTAAAGCATTAGCAGCAAGTGCAGGGAAACTGGTGACCGTGGTATTGGCAATGTGACCTGTCCTCCAGCAGCTTTGACACAGCTGTCTCCAGTTTGGAGAGCAGCCCCTGTGCTCTGATGTGCAAACAGACACAAAATAGGCAGCAAACAAGGCACTGAAATCTGTCTGTGTGAGCCACAGTGGTGTGTGCAGTGAGATTCCTGCAGCCCATGCATGGTCTGTCCTGCAGCTCAGGGCTCTCTCACAGGATTACCCTGCAGCAGGGGGGCTGCCAGCAGCCCTGCTCAGCATCTCACCCCATTCCTGCTAGGTGAATGCCTTGTGTGCCTTGCTGCTGTGTTACTGAGTGCAGGCAGCACCTCGAGCTGTGTGTGAGGGAGCCACAGGCAATTGTCCCCTCTTAACCCATGAATTGTGGCCCACAAAATGCACAGCTGCCCTGGAAGCCCTGATTATGCTGTGGGCACAAGCAAGGCAGTTGCTGAGCTGTGGTTGTTGAAGCTTCTGTCCCTGACTCCACCCTCCCTGTTATTTTTTGGTGCTCCAAAAGCCTCACGTCATTTTGCAGAAGTGATTGTAGCCCCTCAGGATCACATGAACACTTCAGCAGAGTCACTTCATTACAAGCTGCTGTTAAGATGCAAATAAACCCTCCTAATGCAGTAACTCCAGCACTGCTACACTCCATAAGTCAGCATAACTGCTTCCACAGGGCTGGGATTGCAGGGCAGAGGCTCTCCAACTGCAGAGCAGCTGCAGCACTGTCCAAGCCAACTTGTGCAAAGTAAAGGTGCTGATGCAGTTTGGGAAAAGGTGCTGGAACTGGTTTAATTGATACAGGGTTGAGCCCAGCCTCTTCTTTAAACCCATGTGACTGCTTGGGTGCTGTTATGGCAAGATAGGTTTGGAGGCAATAAAGAGAATTCCTGTTTGAAGAGCTTTTATTTCTTTGGGGGCTGAGACTCCTTGTCTATCCTCTGCTCATCTCCTGAAGCTGGCAGTCTTCATCCTGAAGCAGAGGCTTTGTGCTCTTCAGCAAGAGGCAAAGCTGCCAATTTAGGATCAGGATCAGGGGTTTGCAGTGCCATGAACTCCCTTAGAGCATCCAGAGCCAGCCCTTGTCCACCCCACCCTCACAGCGAGAGTTTCAGCTGAGTGGGGCTGATAGCTGCATTAATGTGGGGCTGTTCTGACTCTCCTGTAAGGCAGACCCAGGTTCTTCTGGCAGGAGTGTCTGTCTGCCCATGAGACAAATGGAAATGGTTAACCAGAGCTGCTAGTCCTAGGGAATTGCTTCAGCAGCACTTCATGCCTGACTAATATCTGCTTCTTCCCTTCTGCACTCTGCCTGTCACTCCAGATGGGAGAGGACACTCCGTGGGTAATTGGTTCTGTTCCCTCTGTCTTCCTCCTTCCCTCTTACTCACACACATCACTGTTACTGTCTCTTCCATCACTCTGAGTTTGGAATAAAGTTATGATTTGGGCATCTCACAGGAGGAAAAACAGACCTGCAGTTCCTGAATGGGGAAAGTGTTGGTGCCATGAGAGGGTGACAGGCAAGAAAAGCAGAACAAGAGACTTTGTACTGCTGAAATGGGAAGTGCAGCCCAGGTCTGGTGTAGAATTGATCAGATCTTTATCAGCTTCCCCCCTGTAACTTCTGGTGCAGTAGAAGTGCTGTTGCTTCTCTCCAGTGTGGGCAGAGCCAGCTCTGCCTGTGGGGACCTGGAGGAGCTGCAGCTCCTTGGCACTGGCTCTGCAGCTCTGGAGCACATCTGCAGTGCTTGGGCTGAGCACAGGAACCTGGAGAGGCTCAGGCTGGGCTCTGCAGAGCCCTCCAGCCTAAAGAGGGGCTGCAGCACCTCCGAGCTTTCTGGCATGGAAAAGAGATGTTGGGTCCAATCTGAAAACACACAGGGGCTCCTGGTAAATTCTGTGAGCCAGTCAGGGTTTTTTTCTCCTTTTTAAGAGAGCTGGAGTCTTAACTAAAACAATAAATCCACATTCTACTTTCTTCCCCCAAGGCCTGACATTTAGGGAAAATGGAAGACTTGAGGAACCCCAATGTGTCATTCACTGCTCCTTGCTGCCTCAAGGTTGGGTTCCTACCCTGCAGCTCCTTCTGATGAGTGTAATAGGAAATGGTAGAATCAACATCTGGCTTGATTATGCAGAATTATTCAGTCATTTCCATAATACCCTTTGTAAAATGCTTGCTGCTTGATAAACCAGCCTTTCTGCTGCTGCAGACAGCAGTACCAGAAATCCTCTGTGCATACAATAATATCTGGAAATGAACTGGATTCTTTCTTTTCCCCCAGACTTCGCTGCCTGTCAATATAAAACTTGAAGTTTATCTGCATGCAAGGCTATGAATAGGGATGAGGTGTAATAGTTGCATTTATTACTCCTTAGTGAGCCAGTAACAAGATGTAAATGATCTGATGTATTAATCTAAACCGTGGCTTGGCTTAGAGAGCAGTCAATAGAAGAAAACTCTGTCAGGCTGTTTCTGTGGGGGAGACTTGACAGTGTAATAAGCCTTATTTTATAAGCTCAATATTAATTGGATTTGCATCCTCTGGCTGGCTTCCTTTGGTCTCTGACTGATCCTTCTTTTGACTTTGTAATCACTCACTTTTATCTGTTATTTCTTAAGTCTGCTAAGCAAAACTGGACAGCCAGAGCCTGGGTTGCTTTATGGAGAGGTGGCTTTTGAAAAAGATGAGGAATCTCTTCAGCCTCTGCCATGGCCTCAAGTAGGGATAAACTGAGTCCCACACAGGAAAAAAGCTCTTAAGGCCTCTTACCAAAAAGCAAATTGTGTGAGATTTGTTCTTTTCTACCACCTACTTAGAGTGGTTAATGTTGCTCCTGTGAGGACTAGGGAAGGAGAGGTGCCTGGGAATAGAAGAGAGATCCAGGGAAGCACAGGGATTTGTCACATTTTGCAGGTTTTATGGGGGCTAGTTATCATCTGGTAAGTCACTGTCTTACACCTTTGCTGCTCTTCTCAGGGCAATTTATCCTTTTTATCTGGGCTCTGATGGAGAGGGATATGAAGCTTTATGGTATCTCTTGACCAGCATAAAACACATTTGCTGTGAGATCTTTCAGAGAACTGGCTGGAAGGGATCAGAGCAAAGTTAATTTCCAAGTTTTTTGTGCAGAAGGGAAAGGTCAGAGCCTTTTTGGCTCTAAGCATAGGCACTCCTGGAAGATTTTCCTTCAGCTATATGGTGCATTTGTTCAATATTCTGCCACACCAGCACTTGTTTGAAAAACATATCTGGAGCCTTTGTTGACCCAGGTTGTCACATGCTTTTTTAAAAGCAAACTAACTCCCCAAACTCTAATCAAATGGAAGAGCAAAACCATCTACCAGGTGAGCTGTGATATTCTGGTCTGCCAGTCCAGCCTTTTCCTAATGGGGCTGGCTCCTGCCTCACCCTGCATCATCCTCTGTGATTGTTGTCAGGTCATGTTCCTTGTCTGAATGTGACCCCAAAAAACCCCTGCTCTAGGCAAAAAAATTACCCTGGTCTTCAGAAGAAAAGCCTGGCACACAGATAAACGTGGAGATGTCTCTGCAGTGAATAACCACTGCAGATCCTGTTTCCTCCTGGTTATCAGTCATCTGTTAGTACATTTTAAATATTCACAGGAGTGATGTTATACTTGCAAACAGTGCTTGTAGCCAAGCCTTGGAGCCTGTCCTGATCTCTGAATTCTCCTGGGCATGTAGAGTGATGTGGAGGTTTGAAAAATGGACTTTGTCACTGGGAGTGTGGTCTGGGTGCTTTGGAAAGGGAACTTACTGGGAGGAGAGCTTTTAGGTGGGCTGCAGAAGGACCCCAGAGAGGATTTAGTGTTTATGGAGGGCTGTTTCAGTCACTTCAGAGGTGACTGTAGCTTGGCAGAAATTGCTGCTGAAATAGCCTGGTGCACCATGAGGTCTCTTTGCTGTTGGAGTGTCCATTAGATGATGAAGCTGTTTTTTCCCTGTCTGAGGGAAGGGAGCATCTTCAAAGCCCTCCTCTCTGAGCTGTTGTCAGAGCCAGCACAGATCCCATTCTCTTTCCTCCTTGTTGAAGGGAGGAGGAGCACAGCCAAGACTCGTTGTGTCTGCCCGTGGCTCGTAGCTGTTCCCTAGAAAACCAAAGCTTTCAGGAAGTGAGCCTTCCTGTCAGTTTTATTTTTATGCCACTTCACAGTTACCCCACTGGGTTTTGTGGAGCTGCTTGGGACCTGCTGGCAGCAGCAGGGCTGAAGGGAAAGCACTGATGAATGAAACATGTAGAAGGGAGGTTTTGGTGCAGCAAGGGGTGGATTTTTGTCCTTATTAACCTGCAAAATACTCCTGCACACAGTGAAGGTGTGGGGTAGTTCTCCAGGTAGCTCTGCTCACCAGCAGCCCCTCTGCTCCCTGTGCTTTGCCAGCACTGCATTTCTGTCTGTCCTGTACGTGGGAGGATCCGTGCTCCAGGTCTGACACTTGGCTCAAATGATCTCCTCTTCCTCTCCTCTCTCTCCTTCTCTCTTTCAGCTTGGCAGTGACCTTGGCGGGGGCATTGGAGGAAGCCCGGCAGTAAGTGCCATTCCATTTTTTTCCCCAATTTCCAAAGCTGCTCAAAGCTCAGGGTTTTTCAGTGTAACCTCACCCATGATGTGCTGGAAGGTGCTTTTTAAAACCCTGAAGATGTTTGAAAATGGATAAATACAACTGAAACACACAGGTCCCCACTATGTTGATTTGAGTCCAGCTGCCACCTGGGCTTTCCTAAGAGCAGCCAGGGCCAGAGCTGTTCACTCTCTCTGCTTAGCTCTTCTTCCTCAGAGCTTTTAGTTGGAGCACCAGCATTAACCCTGGCAGTGCCTCATCCTTGTGCAACTGCTTTAGCAGCTGAAAGGCCAAGGATGCTTATCCCTACTCACAAAGCCTGGTTTGTAACCCTAACCCAGTGTCACTACAGACTTGCCTGAACTCAGTGCTTTCTCCTCCCAAAATCCATGGAAGATTTCTGCCTGGACATCAGGGCTAGGTGCTCTGAGCTTTCCTACAACGTGTGGTCAGTGCTGCCACCAGCCACCTCTGTGCCTGTGCTTTGGGAGTGTCCTCCTGCCTACAGCACTTGCCAGGACATAGGACAGTTTCAGCCTGCTTTCAAAGCAGCCTTGTAGCCAAGGCTTCTTCCAGAAAAGCATGGAAAGGGAATGAAACATGGCTTGGAGATGCAGTGGGCAGGAGGGGGTGTGCTTCCAACTCACAGCCAGAAGTGGCGTCTCCTAGAAAGCTCCAGTCCCTCTTCCCAGGACTCTGTATCCAGTAATTCAGTGAGGAAAGCACACTCAGTTCTGGAGGGAGGGCTTTCCAGAGACCCTTGTTCTGGCTGCAGTCATTCTCTCTCCTCCTTTCCCTGTGAATCTGGCATTCCTTCCTTCCTTCAGCACGAGGGCAGAGAACAGCTGTACACCCAGGCAGCCCACAGCAGGACATGGGAAATGGTTCCCTGTGGTGATCATACCTACAAAGCCAGGTCTCTGCTTTCCTGGGCCAGCAAAAACCCACCAGGCAGTTCTGTCCTGGTCACTCTGCCTGTTTCTGGGCTGCTGGCTGGGGAGTCCTGTTCTCAAGCACAGCATTCATCCTGCTAGGAGGAGAATTTGGGAGTGTAACTTGAGTGTGACTGTCCCATCTGAGGCTGGGCATCTAGAGGTTAATATTTCAGCTTTGGTGCCCTCATTTAATTCTTAGGAGGGAATGACTGCCCTTCTTGCAGGAGGGTTGTCCTCAGGCAGACTCTGCTTCATGTAATGAACCTTTTGGGCCTGAGTGCTGAGAATGCAGAGCTCTGGCTTTGGGTGGGAGTACACAACATGGTCATGACTCCCTTGCTATCTCTGGATATGCAAAATCTTGCAGATTCCTGAAGGCTGATGTAGTTGGAGGAAGGTTTGAAGCATTTGCTCTTTTCCCTGGGTTTCTGTAGGGCACATCCACAATGCATATTGTCTTATGAGAAGGAGATATGGAGAAGAAAGATCCTCTACAGTGGGAATAGATAACTGGAGCTATAAAAAATGATGTGGAAGTTTGGTTGAGGTGGCAGCCGAGTGTAGGGATTAGCTGCCAAGAGCTTTGGAATTCAAATGCATAATTTAGCACAATTGATAAATCAGTGGGGGAGCTGTAAATGGCTTTAAAATATTTAGGATATTGCCCGAGTTCATGGTTTATTTAATAAGCAGTGCTTACACGTGGTGTTAATGAATGCCTGTTCTTTCTGACTCCTCCAGGTGGGACAGACCTACATTCCCTCCTCTGTGCCAGCCACCTTTGCCCCTTCTCCCACCCCAGCAGTGGTCAGCAGTGGACTCAACGATCTCTTTGAGCTCTCCTCTGGCATTGGGATGGCTCCTGGAGGATATGTGGCTCCCAAGTCTGTACGTAAGGAAAAACAATCATCCCCAGTTTCTTGCCTCCCCTTGAGCTGCAAATCTGACATTGCTCACTTGTCCCATTTTATTGTGGGTTTCTGGTGCTAAAACTTCAACTCAGTCCCATTAGGGATGCCCTGGGCTTTTCTCAAGTAGTGTAACCACATGTTGGACACCATGTTAGTTATTAGTTACAGACTCCTGGCATTGTAGCAGTTCTCTCATTTTACCTGTGGCAGTATTTCTCTAAAGAATGGCTTAGATAAAATCCAAGACTTTCCAGTTGTGTCAGAGCAGCTTTCCTGCTGACCTACTTCTTAACAAGCTTCCCCAAGAAACTGAGGAAAAGACAGAATTTGCAACAACTTTCCTAGCAGGTTTGTTTATGTGGAGGAATCCTGTGTGACAGTCAAGATAAAATCATGTGATGGGGATGATGGTGCCGCAGTGGAATGCAGAGAAATGTTCTGTCAGTGACAGAGATCACAGAGGCTTTGACTGAGCATGGAGCTGGAAGGGATCATGAGACACAGAGCATGGTTCTAGAAACTGGCTGTGGAGCAGCCACAGGGAGCTCAGGCTCCTGAAAGGGAATAAACAAAAATTAGCACTTAATTAGCACTCCATGAATGAATAATTTTAAATCATCCTGTGAAATGGAGGATGCAGACCATACTCAAGGTTTTTGTTCCTTGCAATTATTGCACCTTATACAAAAAAACCCACAGTAATTTTGAGCTAAGTACTGCCTCATTTTGCACCACTCAGATCTGGGTCTGGGTTTTTCCTGCAGAGGTGATTTAGGAATCCAGAACCCAACAGATAATAGTATCAGCCCTGTGATTTCATTTGGTTAAACTTTAGTATTGTCCTGCCTTAATAGCCCAACCAGCCCTTGGAGAAGTCCAGCAGCAGATTGGGTGAGTCTCACTATGGTGTGATGGCCACAAGCTGTCCCTGCTCTTGTGCACACTAATGCTGTAGTAATTTGATTTCTTCTGTGAGTGCTGTGAACAAATATGGATTAGGAGCAGCAAGCTTCTTCCTCAGTGGTGAGCTCCATCCTTTCAACACCCCATGTCCCTTCTTCCCTGTAGTGTTTCTTTAGCCTTTGTGGGCCCAGTGTGCCAATGTAGGTGGATTTCTGAGCTCAGGATTTCTGTTTATTGGAAAACTCTGCTTGTTTGTTATCTTCAGGCCAGGCTGCTCATGCTGAATGACATCTCTTGTTTTCAAGGTTTGGCTGCCTGCAGTGAAGGCTAAAGGATTGGAGATCTCAGGCACATTCAGCCACAGGCAGGGACACATCTACATGGAGATGAACTTTACCAATAAGGCTTTGCAGCACATGACTGACTTTGCCATTCAGTTCAATAAGAACAGGTAAGAAATAATTAGCAACGTACTGTGTTCAACACTCCTGGGAAAGGAGTTTGTGCCTACACTGCTTAATTTAAGGAGGGCTTGTGCTTAGGTGCATGATGCAGTTATGGAAGTAGCTTGGATGATACAGCCTGAACTCTCCATCACACCAAAATTGTGTGAAAGGCCTGAAAACACAGACTGATAAATCTGAAAGGAAACAGGCAGCAGATAGTGCCATCCTTCTCCCAGCTCTGAAACAGCATCTGCCCCATTTAACCTCTGTGGAGTTTTTCAGCAGCCTCATGAGTTGTTAGGCAGGTTGGTGGGTTTATAGCCAGTAAGTGCCCTGGGCCAAACAAGAGCACAGAGAGGCAGATTTGAGCTGCACAAATATCAAGCCATGATGCCTCTGCCTCCTGACTTCATTGCTGTGCTGCCCCTCAGACTGTCTGGAAGCACAGGGCTCCTTAATAAAGCTGCTTGTCACTGAAGGAGCTGCAGCTTGGGAGCCTGTGGTTCTCCCTCTAATAGGCAGCAGAACAATTCTGTCAGAAGCAGCAGCCACTTGAAAGTTTAGAGCATGGATGATAGAATTCAGGTTGTTCTTGGAAACCCATCTCAGCCAAAGGACATGACATGGCAGCACAGCCATGGTGTCTTCCCACAAATACCCTTTCCAGAGAGCTTATCCTGTGCTTTGCTGTGTGTTATCTTCAGCAAGGACCAGGCTACTTCTTATCAAAACTGCAAAGAGTATCTTGTGACTGACATG
Organism: Oenanthe melanoleuca; assembly: GCF_029582105.1. Classification (NCBI taxonomy): domain Eukaryota; kingdom Metazoa; phylum Chordata; class Aves; order Passeriformes; family Muscicapidae; genus Oenanthe; species Oenanthe melanoleuca. The sequence continues at coordinate 5,694,296 of NC_079352.1, forward strand.
TTCTCTGTATTCCTTGATATCACTTCATTGGAAAAGGGTTCTCTCTGCTGAAGATCCACTGAAACCATCTCTTTAATCTCACTGTTGCAAATTCAGGATTTCTTAGGACGAATAAGATTTACTTAGAAAAGTCATTATGCTAAATAAGTCTTAGTAAATGTTCTCCCTAGCCTGCCATATTTTCTGGAGAGTTTTGTTAAGCTGCTGTATGTGAATGTTTCACACAAATTAGCCTGGAAGAAAAGGCATTTTGTTTGTGATTTTTTTTTTCCCCATACATCATGCTATGTTTTAGCCACACCTACATGGTATTTGAGGATGTAGAAAGTTTAAATACTGTATAGTATTTAAATACTGTACAGTAAACCAGCAGTTTTTCATCTTGGAGCACAAGCTCCATATACAACCTACTGCTATTTACTCTTTCACAAATGCTGTTCTGTCAATGCTTTCCACTGTGCCTGGTGCAGTAGAAAGAGCTGCAGAGGGCTGGTTCTTTTAAGTGTAAACATTAAGGTTTGTGATTGGGAAGTTTCTATTGCTTTTCCCTCCTTTTCTGCTGCTGCTAATGGTATTCACTGCAGTCTTGGGATAAAGCTTTAAAAAAAAAATAAAAGAAAGCTCAAGCTCTGGTGTGGTGTAATATCAAAGCCCCTTAGTAGCCAGCTGCCAGTTTGGTTCCCCTCTGAGTCCTAGGTAAAACACAAGGGGTTTGTGTCCTCCAAGGTGAAATGGCTGCAGAAGGAAAATCATGTGGCTAAGCCCTTGCTAGGAATATTCCTATTTCAGCTTCCTAGAGCTGAAAACTAAGGAGAAGCAAGAATGGGGCATTTATTGGTTTCTGAAAGGGTGACAAACCTGATAAATGTGGCTGACTGTGCAGAGACAGCATCAGGCTTTTAGTGAATAAAATAAAAATACACACCTATCCATCCTGCAAATGCCCTGAGACCTCTGAGCTAATGTGAATTCTGCTAAAGAGAAATGCATTTATGAGTGGACACCAAAACATCTGGGCTTCCATCTGCTTTTGGAAAGCAGCTGGTCTGTAGTACAGGAGTGCTGTGTTAAATGTGAAATGCTTTCCCTCTTCTCCATGCTAAGCAGAGGTGCCTGAGGAATTAAATGTTCCTTGGACTGAACAGGCAAGTAAACATTGCTGGGACACATCCCCAGTGAAGGAGCCTCCAAGCAGGCAGCTGTGCCAGGTGCTGTCATTCAGGACCAGGCAGCTGCATGTGTTGGATCATTTGCTCTGCAGTGCTGTTCCAAGCCACATGTTTCTCCTTGGCTGGCTATTTGTTCTGTGCTGCCTCCAGGTCCCTCTGCCACAGCTCCCAGGGGTGCAGCAGCCATGCAGTGTGTGATGTACCCTACCTGCAGTGCTCTGGAGCTCAGGAGCAGAGAAACAACACCTGGCTCTGTGTCCAGGTCATTCCTTGCTGGCCAGGCTGGTGCCATGTGGGTAATGGGAGAGTTCCCAGGAGCTGCTCCCTGGGCCAGGGTGGTGAATTTGTCAGCAAGATCCCCCTGAGTGAGTTTCCCATGCCTTGTTCTAGTGTGTCTGCTCATTTGTGTTCCCTCCCTGGAGTAGCAGCAGGGGCAGCTCAGGAGTAGTGGGAAGATGAGGCAGGTGGTGCTTGACAAAAGGAACGTTGGACATGTTTTGGACAGTGCAGGGCTGCTCTCATCACCTCTGTTTTTCTCTTGCCCAGTTTTGGGGTCATCCCAAGCACCCCCCTGGCCATTCACACACCTCTGATGCCAAACCAAAGTATTGATGTCTCCCTGCCCCTCAACACTCTGGGACCAGTCATGAAAATGGAGCCTCTGAACAACCTCCAGGTAAGGATTGTCTCCTTCAGGGCAGGGGGGAGCTCAGCAGGTGCTCAGCCCAGTTTGGCTCAACACAATGTGGTAAGACTCTAATCACACAGTACCACATATAAACAGTCAAACCTCAAGTCTGGCCAAAACTCCTCTTCCTTTTCCAAGCTTCTCCCAGAAAAACTGAAATGGAAGCTTCTTGGATTTTGTGACTTTTCAAACACCTCAAAACAACTGTTTGCATCTGTGTAGATAAAGGGCTTTGTTGCAGTAACACCATTCTGTAAACTGGGCATGAAGTTGGGCTGGATTTAAGACCTGGAGCAGGTGTGAGTAGAGAAAGTTCCTGTGGTGGAGCAGGCAGAGAGAGCTGTCACTAAGAATTGAGGCAATCAAAGGAATTGCAGGAAGAATGGCAACTGCTGAGTGATTAATATTTCTCTAGTGCTCTTAAATTCCAGGGTGCTTCACAAAGGCACATCCCTGCCCCAGATAACTTAATCCAAGGCAAGCTGTGTGTTCCAGGAAAGGCAGAGGAGAAATGACGTGAGCAGCTAATGTTTCATTAATGAGGGTGTTGGTGCATGGCAGGGACAGCACTCCCTGGAGGAGCCTCTTTATCAAATTGGGCTGTCAATCTGATAAAGACAGGACAGATCCAGGGAGATGTTCCCCTCTGCTTTGGACCAGAGCCTGTCTCCAGTAGTCTGGAATTCATCAGGCAGACAGTTCTCCCTGGAAGGAGGCTCTTCCCCACTGCTGCCATGTGCAGCCACTCTGTAGGAGGGAGGTCAGCAACTCCTGCTTCTGCTCTGGGCCCTCTAGGATGATTTTCCCAGTATTCCAAAATGCAGTTAACTTGTACTGCAGCTCTCTCTCTCACTTCAGGTCTCCAGGAGGTGGAGCTGGGTTGGGTTCCTGCAGCATAGCAGCCTGTGGAGGGGAATATTTTGAAGCAGCTCATTGGCTTTCTAGTTTCAGAGAATGCAATGGAAGTTACTATTTATTCTGCCTGAGCAACTGTTTTTTCCCCTTCTTTTGACTTCCATTCTGGGGCTTATGACTTATTGATGAGTCTTTGGGCTAACAGCTTGAAATAGCTTCTCTGGCACTCAAAGGAGCAGTCCCACACTCGGGCTCCGAGCACAGTCACGCGATGGGAGCAGAGCACAGACAGTGAATGAATCCCATGGCCTGTCCTCCACAATGGGCCCTTCCAGCCTCTGTAAGAGCTGCAGCCAGGTCATGCAGGTGAGGTGGTATTTGGGTCAGCTGTGGCAAAATCTGGCTCCTGCTCTGAAGGGAATGTGGAGGTGACAGTCCCAGTCAGCCTCCACTGCACTGGGGACTCTCAGCAAGGCACTCTCAAGTCGCTGCTTCCTTTGATCAGGAGGGAAGTGAAGTATTTGGGTTATTAAATCTCTGAAGGGCTTGGAACACAGTTTGTTTCTTGTAGCATCTCCTGCTAGAACAAAGCTAAGAGAAAACATGTGAGGAAACCTCCAGCTACCTTCTATTGAGACAGTGGAGCATTCATTAGTGCCAGACTCAGTTGTTAATTTGCTAACGCTCTCATTGCCATAGAAGTTGGCTGCCCTTTTGCAATTGGGGAAGCTGCCATATGGAGTAATAGTATATTTCTCTGCAAAGAGTTGAATCATGATAGCAGATGCCAAGTTAAAAAGAGCACTCCCCTTACTTTTTTGACAGCAGTGGGCTTGATGGAGATCTATCAATGCCCTGACAGCCAAGGCTCTGGTTTTGTTTTGTGGGTTCACATAGATTTGTCTTGAAACGTTCAGAAATCGCCTTGGTGACCTACTTAGGGAACAATTTATAGCATAATACAGGAGTAGAGAATACAAATGTTCCTGTAGTCATTGAAGAACCAAAACACTCATCAGGTTGAATTTATTTAATGTGGTTTTTTTCCTCAGCTAGGGAACATTGAAGCAGATGCAGGGCTGGTTTGAACCTGAGGACCTTATGTTCATCTCCTGTTCTGGTGGGAGTTTTTTGTTTTTAGTAACAAGAAAAATAAGTCCTGAAGTTACCAAACTGATAGCTTTCAACTTTTTGTCATGTTAATTATACACTTCAAAGACTAGTTGTACATTCCTTAGGCAACTATTTCAGAAGTAATGAATTCAAGTCTTGTTCGGGTTATTTTTATTACCATTTCTAATCTTTCACCCAATACAGCTCACTTAATCTTGACATTTGTAATCATGGAGAGAAACTAAAATATTTGACAAGGTAACGAAAAAGACGTTTTTGCAAGAAGATGAGGAAGACTGAAATATTTTCAAAGGCTTACTTAGGTAAAATATAGCTGAAGAGTCTTGTGTTTGCTAGTCACCTTGCATCTTGTGATACTGAATGCCAGGCTTCTCCCTTGCATCCCAAAATAATCCTGATCATTTTCATGACTTGTTGACTCAGCTTTAACCCCCAGTGAGGCAGAGATTTATCCAAAAGGTGAAGCTTGACTGGACACAGCACTGTAGGGCTGAACAAACCCCAATCCCTGCTCTCTGGTAATTTTTCACTTCTGTTAGATTGAAAAGCTGCTGTCAGATTAAAAAGCTGCCTTTGGAGTGTGCCTATTGCTAAAGAAAAGCTGACTTAGTTATTTGTGTGCTTCTAATTTCTGGTGGGGGGGACACCCTTGCAGTGCCTGTCATTATTTTGGGGGCTGCCTGGTGCTTGTGGGTGCTGTGGTCAGAACATGGCACCAATAAATAACAGCAAGCCCTTGCCCAGAGGTCTGTGAGAGGCTGGGTGCTTGATAGCCATGGAGACATCTCTGGGAGTTGTGCAGGTCTCCCTGGCTCCTGCAGTGTTGCCTTTTCACAATCAAAGCTGGTGACATGTGGGCTGCTGGGGCCATACCAAGTGGGAGGGATGGGCTGGTTGAGATATCTTTGCCACCACGTGTGTGAGGCCATCAGCTCTCCAAGAGGAAAGTGCCTTCTGAAACAGGGATTTGCACTGGTGAGGAATATTCAGTCTTTCTAGATAGTTCTTCAAGTCAAATTTGGAATTAGAAAATGCCTGGGCTGAGAGCCTTTCTATGCTAAAGAGAACCACTGTTGCTAATAATTGACATTTTAACAGCTATGAAATGCTGTGAAATTGGAATACCCACTGGAGCACACGAGAATATTGCTCCCCTAATCCTGGGAATGGGTGAAGTGGAGCCAACCTGCAGCCAGAGTTTTGGAGCTCAGGCCTGGCCTGTCATAGCGCAAATAGAATAATCTCTTCTGTGAGATGATAGCTCCTTGCAGGAGACAGTGCAGGTGAAAACAAGCTGTAGGAACTCCTGGAGCAGCAGCAAGTCTGCCTGAGGCTGGAGCCTCTCTCTTGGGATCCACATTGAGAATGCACCATCAGTGTGTCACATCCTGCTGGCAGCTGCCAGCCCTGTTTGCTGCAGCTGAAAAGAGCTTGAATTTTTTCAACTGTTTTTTTATTTAATTCAGTAAAATTATCTGAGTATGGAAAGGGAAGGATCTGCCAGCTGCTTTTCTCCCTGAGGAGGGGCACTTGGAAACCCAGACTTGCTGCTGGGCAGCGTGAGGTGCAGGACACTTTTGTTCCTTGAGATGAGTTTGGCAAAACGTTTTTGTAGAGACAGAGGAGGAAGGTGCAGCTTCTTCACTGAGGAAATATCAGTGTTGCTAATGCAGTAGATGATGCTTATCCTTCCAGTCTCAGCTCTGCTGTAACTCATCACCTGTGCTCCTCCACAGCAGTGCAGAACCGCTGGGGCTCTCATTCATCAGAACTGTTAATGCATCTCAGGTCACAAACACACAACTTGGAGACAGATTTCACACATCCAGCTCTCTGTGGGAATCGTTGTGAGCAGCAATTCCAGCCAGCAGATGTTCACCCTCCAGAACCTGCTTGATAAATGACACAATATCTGCTCATGTGTGAGCAGTGTCAGAATCCTTGACCAGCTACCTGTGGGTAGCTAGATGGGGAAGATGCTGCTTGGTTTTGTTGCCTGGGTTATTCTTTAACACTCTCTGCTTGTGAGAGTCTTAGTTCAGCTAAGAACACTCCTGGGAACGCTCTGCATTAAGGATTTGGATCACAGCTTGGCATCTGTGGCCAGTTCCTCACTCAGCTGTGGAAAGCTGTTGGTTTGGAGGTTAGGAGCACGTCTGCCACATGGTACAGCACATTTATGAATTGTACATTTTGAACTTGAAGTGCAGCAAGGCACACGAGAGCACAGCCCTCCCAGTAACTCTGTGTTCCTGACCATTGACATAGCCCAGCCTGGCTGTGCCTGCACAGCCCAGCCCTGGCTCCAGGCTCATCCCTGTGGGAAGAGCACACAGCTGGCAGAGGCTGCAGGCACCCCTGGGATCCTGAGAACCCTACCTGTCACATGAAATGGAGTGCAGGAGCAGCATTCCCTGGGGGCAGAGCAGCAGACTCACAGAGCAAGCTGTGACCTTGTGAAGTAAAAAAGGCTCTGCAGAGAAGAGTTGTTCTTGCCTTAACAGTTTGGCTGTTACCAGGCTCTAAAGCAAAACCCAACTTAAGTAAATCCTTAATTTAGTGTAGGTGCTAATGGGATTCCAAGTGGGTATGTTGTGTACTTGCTGCTGATGGAAAGCATCTGTGTTGCTTTCAGACTTGACTTTGAAAGTCAGTTCTGTTGCTCAAGTCTGAGATTTAAAGCATCAGAAACCTACACTATTGAAGAAAATAACTTGACATTGTTCTTATGAGGCACTTCTTCCCCAAAATACCATGTTTGGGCTGTCAGAGGGCTGGACAGCAAGAAAGCTCTTCAGAAGGGTGCTCATGCTGTAAGGTGAGCAAATATATTCCAGGGGTCATTTCTACAGGTGCTGTTCCCTCTAGTCAGATCATGAACAAGACATAAGTGATTTGAAACTCTGAGCCAATTTTTAGTGGGCTCACACCTTTTCAACAGTCAAGCATCACACAAAAATGACACCTTTTGATTTCTATCCCTCAGAGCTTTGTAGGCTGCTTGACTAAATTCACAAAGTACTAATATTTTTTTCTCTCTCTAAAAGATCACAGATGAAAAGCCATTTTTATTAAAAATGCTTCTGTTTCAACTCTGAAATGTCTGAAGCTAAAGGTCTAGCTAGAGATTTAATAGTTCATGTCCAGGTCAGGAGGTTAAAGCAGAGCCATGAGCAAAGTTAGTCTGGACTGGAGGATTTGTTGAATGCAAGCAGAGGTTCCTTTCAAGCATGTCAAACCTGGAGAGACTTCTCAGCCCCTGATATCACATCAAATGTCATTGCCTGTGCCTGTCTCAGGACAATGTTCCCACCTGAGCAGCACAGGATTTTTTGGGGAAGTCACTGTTATTACCTGCTCAGCTTCTTCCAGATGCTGCTGTGGATCTGCTCTCTGCCACTGGCTGCTGTTGCAGCCTGTCAGATGGCACTGGATCCTCCTGACCTTGGGAAGTTGTTACCAGCTCAGGGGGCCTCTTCTTGGGGTGAGTTTCCCCATCCAGGTGTCTGCAGGTGCCTTTTTATGGACCAGATCTTGTGGAGCACAGTTTGTGTGATGGTGAATGATGGAAGCTCACTTTGAGGAGCTCCCCAGTCATGTCCCAGTGCTGTAGGTTAAAGAGAGTTTTTTCCATCCTGTGTGCAAAAGTGACTTGTGCTCATTCCTGCATGATTACAGCTGCCAGCAAGGTGACATGTGATGTCATTCCTGAGTCCAGTGATGCAGTTTGGAGGAAGGCTGCCATGTGGCTTGATTCTTCTTTACTGGGTAGAAATTGCACTTCAGAGCACCTTAATTGGGTAGCTCTCCCAAGATAGCCAAAGCAGCTTACTCAGTGTGTTTGTGCAGAGTTGAGAAGCAGGTCAGCAGATACCTTTTTATAGCATCCTTGTAACTGCAGGGACAGGGCTTGCATATTAATTCAGAGTGTGCCTCTGGAACCGTGACTGGAGAGAAGGAGCTGCTTTCCAGCCCCTCTTGTAAGAAACTGCTGTTGTATGGCAACAACAATTAGCTACAAAAGCTAAGTAATCTCTGTTGTTCTAAGGCAAGGCAATTAATCATTAAATCAGACTTGGAAAAGATCTTGGGTTGTGCAGTGTAGTCCCTGCTATGCTTTGTTGTTTTCCTACAGTTCCTTTTATTGAGAGCATTGTCAGGGCTGATTTTAAATAGTCCAAGCACTGGAGCTTCTCTCTTCCTCAGAGGAATTTAGTGCTGCTTAATAATTCTCACTGTTGGTTTTCCCAGACATTTAGCCTCAATTTTCCCTCCTCTGGCTCATCTCCATGACTTATATCCAAGCACAGCATCTGGAATGGCTACCCTGCTGTCCCTCCCGCAGCTCTCCCCTCCCAGACTCCTGAGGTGCATTTTTGGCTCCTCACCCAATGTGTTCCATCATGTTTTGCAGTGGTGAATCACTGAAGTCCACCCACCATTCTGCTTTTACCCCTCTGGTGCCTCTGGTTCAAGCACTGAGCACTCCAGCTCGTGAGCATGACGCCAGCAATCAGAGCATGTAACAGCTCCCTGTTACAGGCAGCCAATCCCAATTTTTTCCTCAGCTGCACCATCATTTACGTGGTTTTAGTGGGCTTTGGACTAATCCCTTCTTAATCTGGTTTGCACTGTGGGAATTAAATATAAGCTGCTATCTTTAGTGATGGCTGAAAAGCAGGAGCACCACAGTGTGTCACATTTACCTTTCTGCAGTTCTTTGCACTTCTGGGACCTCCCAACTGCCAGGAAAGTTTGTTTGGGAGCTTGATCTCCTTCCACTTGTCTCTGGCTTGCATGCATGTCTGATCAGCTGACTGCTTTATTCCCCTTCCTTGTCTGTCCACAGCTGGTTTTTACCAACATTTGTGGGTGTCCTTCTAAACTTGCCCCTATGGGACAATAGATTTTCCCAGTAGGGCATCAATATGTATCAATTATTAATGTCAATGAAGTTTGTCTTGCCATAAATCTTTGTAGCAGCAAATTTATTCCTTTGGCTCAGCATTTAGCATGGTCTGGTTTGTGTTTCAGGGTGACAAATTGGAGAACTCCCTCTGGGATTTTTCAAACAAAGTAGGAGCTCAAATGGCTCCCAAAATTCCCCACACAACCTCAATTCTGTGTCTTTCTTACAAGGCTTAAATTCCTTCCTTGCAGCAATGGCAGGTGTCTGCTGAGCTGAGCTCCCATGGCAGGCTCTCACTGTGTGGGCTGACGTGGGAGAGCATGAGAGGCATGAAATAAAGCCCAGAGCTGCCTTTTCCTGTGCTGTGTTGTGACAGTGCACCTCTCAGACCTTCCTTTGCTCCTGCTTGTCCCAGCAGCTCTGGGTTTGCAGAGATTACTGGGGAACATGGCAAGTGTGTGTGATAAAGGCAAAAACTCCCTGGCTGGTGGAGTTTAATGACACTGAGAATTAAGTCTTTTGTCAAGTGATCTTTTGTTACCTGATTGCTCTGTAGCAGGGCTTTCTTCTCCCAGGAATCAACACCCAGCACATATTCCCTATTTAGATTTTGCTGAGGGAAAAAAACAGGAGGCTTGGGGGATGCTGCAAGGAAGATGCAGGCAAGAGACCCACTTGCTTTTTGGAAGGTGTCTGGGCTGAGACAGGACTAATCAAGGAGGTGAAAAATAAGGAAGTGCAGGTGAAAATGAAGAACACACAGGGGTTTGGAGCTGGGGAATTACCACAGTGAATGGCAAGGAGGGGTGATGAAGAAGCTGGTGTGCAGTGTGACAGACACTACAGGAGCTGTGTGCAACCAGGAGTTTGGGATGTGTAAGAAATGAGGAGAACTGGACAAGAGCAGAAAGAGCCAGGATGCTGCTGTGACCTCCTGAGTGGAATTGGCTCTGAAGCAGCACAGTGAAAGGTTCACAGGAGAAGATTGGGCAGCTTTCAGTGAAAATGGAGCAGGGACTGGTCCTTGTCTTAAACTGCCCAGGAATTCAGCACCATCCATTCAGAGCTGGCCTCTGCTCAGAGAGAGCTCCAGGGGGATGAGACTGTGAGGAATCTTGTGATCCCTTTGGATTTCCAGCTGAGAGAGCTTCTTTAACCTCCCTGGTTTTTCTGTAACAGGTGGCTGTGAAAAACAACATTGATGTGTTTTACTTCAGCTGCCTAATCCCTCTCAACGTGCTTTTTGTGGAGGATGGCAAAATGGGTGAGTGCTTTGAGGTGTGTGGGGAGCCTCCTTGAGCCAGGCTGTGCTCCCAGTGCCCAGCTGGCTGTCACCTGTGCCTTGACCTTCAAGCCATTGCATCTCAGCAGGTCTGCCTGGTGGCCTGTGCCTGTTGTCCTCCAGCTCCAATACTTGCCAGAACCCAGGTCCCCTCCTCTCATTCTCTCTGCCAGACAAGGGGTGGATCTGTGTTCTTTGAAGCTGATTTTTTTTCTTTTTTGTATTTGTTTGAGATGGGGTTGTTGTCATTCTGGAGTTTTTTGATAGTTTGATTCACTTGAATGGATCTAAGATTTGCCCCCATACCATTTTCACTGGAACTTGTGTATTCCTAGTCACCTTTATTAATTTTTTGTTTGAATTGAGCAGCTTTCACTAACATAATCCTAAATATGTGATCTCCTTCCTTCTTGTCAAATCCTGCATGTTCTTGGCTTGTAAACAGCTCATATGGCAAAGACTATCTTTCTTTTGGGGAGGGCCAAAATCCATGAAAGCTTTGCTGCTTTTACAAAGGGACTGAGGTTGTTATAGGAGTAAATCCTGGATCTGTGCCCAGCAGGGCAAAAAGTTACCAAAGCCCTTTTGTGTGTCTACCTTGAAACATTCTTTGGTGTGCTAATTAATCTAGGGGGGTCCTGTGAAGATCCCACAGTGCTGATGGGGTTTTTTTTTGTTTCTAGAACGCCAGGTTTTCCTTGCAACATGGAAGGATATTCCAAATGAGAATGAGCTTCAGTTCCAGATTAAAGACTGTCACCTGAATGCTGGTGAGTAGCTTCATTCTGCCATGCTGAGAGCACTTTTGAGGTATTACCATTAAACATCACCTTATTGATATCCCCTTAGTAAAATAAGCTGATGGCTAATGAAGAGGTAAGTATTGCACTTTTGAATAGAAAAGCTTGGGATCCTAGGGCTTGTTTCAGTCAAAAACTTCAGCTGGGTCCCCATAAAAGCACATCTAAAATCCCAAGTCTTTGATTTGACCGATCTGTTTCTTCCTTTCATTCTGGACCTTGTATTCTTGTTTTCTCTTTTGTGCTTTGCTTCCCTGCAAAGCTGCTCTTTAAATGGAGCTGAATGTGATATTGGGGCTGTTCAGCAACCCTGTCCTGCTGCTGTGAGTTTTGAACAAAGTGTTCCAGCCCTACTGCATCACCCTGGGCCACTCACTTCACCTTTTGGCAGCTTCTTTCTTCTTTCTGCTCTGAAAGATTGACCCTGCAGACACTATAGGGTTAGTAGGGTTTTTGTGGAGAACAGGATGTATGGGAAGGGTCTGCTGTTATTAGCTGAGATATTGATGCATTTTGATCATGTTTGGTCCTGCTCAGTTTGTTTGGCCGTGGAGTTGCCTCTGAGAGCATCTTGTACGTGTGACCTTACTACTGCTGAAGGATAAGGGAGTGTAAAAGAGTGGAATGGGGCCAGCTCTGCTCCTGTTCAGGAGGTTCTGGACAGGAGCCAAGTGATTCTACCAAAAGCTGCTCTGTTTCACAGATGAAAGAAGTGTCCCTATTGATTACCAGCCCTGTAACCTTTTTATTCTCTCATGCCTGCTATTACACAATGAACACCCTCGTGCTTCAATAGCAGACAGAAACCATGGGTCTCTTTGTACTCATAATTATTACTATTTTGGAATATAAAAGATGGAGCACGCAAGAGGAGGGGGAAAATAGCAGCTGTTGGACCTTATGACTTGATTTCACTGTGAGGTTTCAAATGAGAACAACCTCTGTGCCTCCCCCAGTCATCCCTCTGCTCCTGACCAAGCTTGGCATTGCCTCTCCCCCTGCACTGCAGAGCTGCTGCTGCTGGTGCCTTCTGCCCTGGCCATGTCCTGGCTGCATCCAGGGCTCTTTATCTCCCATCAGAAACACTGGAAACTGCTCATTTTGGTGTTGAGGTGCTGCCTAGCAGGGGATGTGGCTGAGATAAGAGAGGGGGGTGGTTGGGAAGATTGGCTGTCCTGCAGCCTGGCCTCCTCCTCCTCCTCCCTCTGGAAGAAAATGTAATGAAATGTGAAGTGACAGAATGCTCCCCATTCCAAAAGAGTTTGCCAGCTCAGGGCCAGACTGCTTGCCCAGGCCTGGGATGCTCAGGAGAACAAGTTAGCAGCTCTCAGGAACACCAGGCAGTTCCTCTGCAGTGGGATCTGCAGCCTTTTCCAGGGAGGAGCATGGCCACAGAGCCTTTCCAGAGCACAATCCATCCCTCAGGATGCTCAGGGGAGTGCAGGACCTGCCAGGACCTGCCAGCCTCTTTGGCTTGTGCACAGCAGAAAGTAGGTCTCACCTCATAAACAGATTCCAGCACTTCCATCCACTGAGTCTTCTGTGTTTCTGCTGCTGACACATCCTGCCTCTTGCAATTCTGCCTTGACCACCTGGGCTTGGGCCAAGAGCTTGCAGGAGGGAAAACCAGGGAAATCTCATGTCCCTTGTATTTTTTCTACCAGTGCAACCCTGACTCAGCCTGCTCACCTTGATCTCCTACAAGCAGTAACCTCCTCTAGCTCAGACCATCCTAAGAGCATCAAGCCTTGCTTCCAAGGATCATCCAAATCCAAAACCCATGGAGTGCTGTAATTCCAGCTTCCTCAGGGATGCAGACTTCTGACAGCATGGCAAGTGAGACACACCAGAGCAGAGGCAGAATAGGCTGGTGAAATCTGGCAGGAGCTGAATCCATATTCTAGTTTACACCAAGGGTGTGTGCCTGGTCATGTGCCTCAGTAGGGTGATAATTTTTCAAGATTCACAATCTTGACTGTTGAAATCCAGTGAAAATAGGCTTAAGACACGTCCCTTCTTCCAAGAAGAGCAAGTCTGGATATAAAATCTTTTTGATCCTTGTGGAGGAAGGGCTGATTCCTGTTCCAAAGACTCTCCTGTAGGAGATGTGTAACCACAATAAAGCTCTCAATTTGGGCTGTCAGTGGCTGTGGTGTTCTTTGCAGGTTTGCAATGCACTCGTGGCAGAGCTGCACAAAACTCTGCAGATTCCAGCAGCTCCTCACCAGACCTGAGGAGAGGCTGGGTTTGTGCAGCCCTCCAGCACAGGGAGCAGCTCAGGAGCACTGCTTGGAGTGAGTCCTTATCCCTGAGTTGTTATCCCTGCTGGGATCAGTCATTCATTCCTAGCCCAAGCCCACCCACCAGGTGCTGAGTGCTCAGACACCATTCATGCCTCAGCCTCTCTGATCCCAGCCCAGTGACGTGAGAGGAGCTGCAGCTAAAAATACTCTGCTCCCAGTGCTGTGCCCCAGCACAGCTCCAGCAGCCTCTTGGAGCCATGTGGAGCAGCTGTGCTGGGAGAGGCTGCTCAGGAGTGTGATCCCTGCACCCTCAGAGCCCTGCTTTCCTTCTCCTTGATTTTCCTTCCCCCAGCTTTTCCCAGCTTTTCCTTCTCCCAACTTTCCTTCTTACAGATTTCCTTCTCCTTGCTTTTCATTCTCTTTGCTTTCCTTCTCCCAGCTTTTCCTTCTTCTCCCAGCTTTTCTTTCTTCTCCCAGCTGCAAACAACCTTCACTTCCCTGAGTTCTCACATCTGTGCCATGTGAGGAGCAGGGCTGAAGTTCTCTGCAGACATCCTGGAGGCTCTGCAGAACAGCCAAGCAGGGGGTGCTGCTCTTCCTCAGTGGAGAAGCTGAAATTTGAATTTCTTTCTCTCTAAACACCCAGCACATATTCCCTATTTAGATTTTACAGAGGGAAAGGCAGGAGGCTTGGGGGATGTTGTAAGGAAGATGCAGGCAGTGCACTTGAGGCTTTCTAGAAAGTGTCTGGGCTGAGACAGGACTAATCAAGGAGGTGAAAAGTAAGGAAATGCAGCTGAAAATGAAGAATACACAGGGGTTTGGAGCTGGGGAATTACAGCAGTGAATGGCAAGGAGGGGTGATGAAGAAGCTGATGTTCAGTGTGACAGACACTACAGGAGCTGTGTGCAACCAGGAGGTTGGGATGTGCCTGGGAGCTGTTAAGAAATGGGGAGAGGCTGGACAAGAACAGAAAAGAGCCAGGATGCTGCTGTGAGCCCCTGAGTGGAACTGGCTCTGAAGTGAGTTAGGCTTGGAACAGGGATTTGCTGAGGGCTGGGATTTTATCTGTCAGAAAAGCAGTGTGTGAGTTTCTTGTACATCCAGAGCTGTCTGTCACAGTGCAACAGTCACCTTACAGCACCTCCTGTGCAAACTGCAGGCTTTTCTCCAGGTTATTGCTTTTCTTCCTTCAAACATAAAGGAGATAAACACAGAGAAGCTTCTGTGGGAGTCTGTGCTCCCAGGCCTTTGTAGGTAAAAGATCCATCTGTGCCCACAAGGCAAACCAGATAGGTTTGGTTTGAGCATTGGTGGCTTGCAAAAACAGCTCCTGTCCCTGGCAGCTCATCCCAAAGTACTGAGCAACCAGAAAGTCTTGGCTGCTGCAGGTAGCCCAGAGCACAGCAAGGGAAGCCCAGGATAAAGTGCCAGGCTGTGGGATGAGGAGCAGGTACCTTTAAGTGGAAAGTGTCTGATGTTTGTCTCCACCATCTTTGCTTCCCAGAAAAGCAAATCCTGGGCCTTTGAAGGTATTCCCACCGTTCCCAGTGACTCAGGGAGAGATGAGTGCTGAATTCTGGGGCTCAGGTTCCCAGTGGTGAGAGATGGACCTGGCCTGAGGCTGTTCCTGAGGGCTGCAGCTCTCTGGCCGTGGAGGAACAAGTCTCTCTGGAGCTTTATCATGGGGCCAAGGTGTGCTTAGGATGCCCTGCACATCTTGAATTCATTAGAGCTGTTCCATGTATCAGCCTCTTAGGAAGAGGTTGGGAAAGTTCCCTGGAGAAAACCTCATTCAGAAATAATGAAAACACAAGGTCGTGATTATAGCCCAGCATTCTTATCTCTTATTAATCCAGTGCTAGATTAATTGATTTGGGTTTTTTTAAATGAAAACACATGAATCTAGTGCATGAAAATAGATTCCTTAAGTGTTATAGCTCAAATATTCTGGGTGCTGTTGGTGCAACTGAGGTTTCTCCCATAACCGAGCGTGCACTGAAGCTCAGTTTGCCTTGTTTACACTGGGTTTTTTTAACATGCTAAGTTTGACTAAATTCTAAGGGATCACTACATTAGGATATGCAAATCAGATGAGCTAAATGTTTTTCTTTTTCCTAAACACTGCTTCCCCAAACCCACAGAGTGGAAGAGGATGAGCTGAGTTGCACATGGAGATTGCCTCCATTTAATGGCACTCAATCAGTTGCTGTGCTGTTCAGCACAGGAATTTTGGTTTTACTTGTTTATTACTAGTCCACAATTTGGTGTGAAACAGCAGCTTTCATGTCTGGAGTTGAACATGGCTTTATTGGTATGCAGTGATCACTTTGTTTTTCTCCCCCAAATAATTTGCTAATGCCAGAACAAATAGAAATTGGATTTTATTTTGATGAAACAACCTGGGGGACAATCATACACAAGCTTGCATGGTATGTTGTTTTTTTCTGTAAGTGCAAATCTTGTAGCTGATAGTTTAATAAATTACAGAACTGGT
The DNA here is from genome assembly GCF_029582105.1 of Oenanthe melanoleuca. Classification (NCBI taxonomy): domain Eukaryota; kingdom Metazoa; phylum Chordata; class Aves; order Passeriformes; family Muscicapidae; genus Oenanthe; species Oenanthe melanoleuca. The sequence continues at coordinate 5,709,874 of NC_079352.1, forward strand.
GCATATTATATGTCTTGAAAATGAATGTACTATCAACATTGCCCCCAGTGCCTCCCCACTGGATCAGTCTGTGCTTGGTATTTGAATGCAGTTCTTGGCTGGATGCTCAGAACCACTCAGGTGCTGCTAGAAATGGCACAAGGATGTTCTCAGCTATCACAGCATAAAATATAGGCATTAAATTTTACTTTCTGATCCAGACTGCTAGTTGCAGATTGCCACAAAGTTCAGATAAGGTGGATGGTCAGTGTTGTTGTGCCTGTCTTTTGTGCAAAGCTCCTGGTTGCCAGGTGCTCACCTTGGCTTTCTGAGTTCAGATGTGAAGTTCTTAAGCTGATGGGCAGAAGATTTAAGCTCATCCTTTGCTTTACCCAGGAGAAAAGTGCTGTTAAAAACTACTGATTTACTTCAGTGCACAGGAGGAGATCTTGTGGAGCTGTTCCTCCTGTGTTCCTGTATTTCCATGTGCACTGCTTGTTGTGGGACTGAGGTAAAGAATTCTGTTTACAAAGGAAAATACAAGGAAAACAAACCAAAGAAACCAGCCTTGAAAACTGATGTCAGAGGCTTCCCTGGCCTTGGTGATGGCCAAACCTCCCTGTGTCCTTCCCTTGTACTTCAGGAGGATTGTCAGAATAAACCTCAAGACAAAAGAAAGTTGCTGTGCAAGGCCAGGTGTGGTTTGTGCTGCTTTGCTGAAGAACTCTTATGCTCTGGTTTGCAGAGTCCCCAGAGTCACCCAGCCCTGCTCCTGCCTCCCTGGGCTCTGGGGGCCCAGGCTCAGCTCCCTGCTCCCAGCAAGATCTGCCTGGGTTTATTTTATTTATTTTTTTTTAGAGGCTGTGCTGTCACATGGCATTAGCGGTCCTGCCTTCAGCCAGCCACTGCCTGCCACTGTTGCTTAGCAACTCTGATGATCTCCAAAATCCAAATTGCTGATACTCCAGAGCACAGGAGGGATGGGAGCTGCTACCTGGGGGGAGAGGGGGTCGGCTCTCCCCAGACCCCAAACCTGTGCTCAGAGAGGGGGCAGCAGGGCCAGGCAAGCCCAGCATAGCTCCAGCCTGCTCACCATTGCTCTGGCTGAGGCTGGGCATCTTTTGGGGGCACTCTTTGTGCTCTTTGGGGGGTAACTGAGGTCAGGGGAGCAGAAAATAGGCTTTCCTAGGGTTTGCCCTGCCTCACTTTCCCTTCCTGTATCCCCCTACAAGCATGTTCCTGCTCAGAAATCTGCCCCTCAGCAGAGGCTGGGGGTGTTTCCATGGCAGGAGGAGCCATCACATGAAGGTTTTGGTGTCAGAGCAGCTGCTCTGTGGCTGTGCTCACCTGCTGAGCTCCCCAGCACAGCTGCCCTGCTCTGCCATCACAGGTGGTGGGGTAGCTGCCAAAATTGCAGCTTCTCATTCCAATCCTGCATCCCTGCTCCCCAGGGAATGCCTTTACTCTGACAGCATCTCCCAGCAGAGGGGAAGCTGCTGTGGCAGGTGTCAGGATTGCTGGAGAAAGTCCTTGCCAATAGTTCCACCTTCAGGAGACACATCCAGAGGGTGAGGTTTAACCATAGCCTGTCAAAATGGGGCAAACAAAATCCCATTTAATAGCAATGTCCCTCTCACACAAGGATGTGTTCTCTGAGCCAGTGCTTGTGTTGGACACTATGCCTTCCCAAAGGCCTGGGTGTTCCTGTTGATGGCTTGGGAGCATGAGAATATGGGAACTGGGGCTTCTTTCCTGGTGGGTGATGTCCTTGCAGCATGGATTAATCCCTGTGAGCAGGGGACTGCTCTGCACTGCCCATGTCCCAAGTCTGGCTGAGTTTATTGTGGAGAGGAGGAGTATGGGTGGGAGGAGGAGACAGGCAGTGAGGGGTTTTAAGCAAAAGATCTCATTAGTTACATATATCTGCCAGTTTCCATAGTAACTGGGGAAGAGAGGAAGCCTAAATCTGAGTGTGTCTGGGTAGCTGGATGCCTGAACCATCCTGGACCTGCAGGGAGCTGCTCTGGAGCCCAGGGAGCAAAGGGGTGCAGCAAAGGCTCCAGCTGCCTTGGGAGAGCCAGTGGATCCAAGTGTCTGCATCAGGCTGTGGATTTGTTTCCAAAACAATCCACACCCTTTTTCTTCCACCTCCCACCATTCCCTGGTGCCTGAACAGGCTCTGCTGTCCTCTCTCTAGTCCCTCAGCACAGACTGGTGTCCACTCTCAAATCTGGCACTCTGTGGATCTCTGTGTCTGTAGGTGCAGCGATGGATTAGAGCTGCATGGTCACTTTGTGCTGCTTCTCTGCTGCATTCCTGCTCCCTGTGCTCCTTCAGAAGCATCCCACATTTCCAGTCTCTGGGCTCTCTGGGTTTAAGGCTGTTTCTCTCCTTCATATTTTTTCAGTAGTGCCCAACCTGCTCTGAATGACCCAACAGGGAGTTAAATCTCTGCTGTTGGGCACCAGGAATGGGAATTTGCCAGTGATGCTTATCAGGTGTGGGATCTTCCACCCAGAGTGTGACTGTGCCCCTTTACAGACATCCAGAGCCTGATGTTTGCTCTGTCTGTGCTGCTCTTCCCCTCTGAGCAGCCTTGAAAGTCTCACCTTGATCAAGTCCTGAGTGACCCAAGGCAGTGAGAGCCCTGTGAAATGGGCAAATACTTACCAAGAGATCACAGCCTGAAGGGATTGGGGTGGGTCCCTGGAGAGAAATTGAAGTTTTTTTCCTTCTGTCATGTGTGCTCCTGTCCCCAGAGAAGGAGCCAGCGTTTCCCTGTGCCCTTGCATCCTGGGAATGCTCCTCAGGGCTCTCCTGTCTCTGCAGATGATGGATGTGAAGTAACAGATGTGGCTTTTTCTCCCTTCTCTCCCAAGACACTGTCTCCAGCAAACTGCAGAACAACAATGTCTACACCATAGCCAAGAGGAACGTGGAGGGGCAGGACATGCTCTACCAGTCCCTGAAACTCACCAACGGCATCTGGATCCTGGCAGAGCTGCGCATCCAGCCCGGGAACCCCAACTACACAGTGAGGGCTGAGAGAGGGGGCAGGGGCTGGGGCTGGGATCAGGGCAGAGAGCATGGCACAGCCTGGGCTGGGCTCAGGGCATGGCACAGCCTGGGCTGGGATCAGAGCAGAGGACATGGCACAGCCAGGGCTGGGATCAGAGCAGAGGACATGGCACTGCCTGGGCTGGGCTCAGAGCAGAGGACATGGCACTGCCTGGGCTGGGCTCAGAGCAGAGGGCATGGGCTAGGGCTGAGATCAGAGCAGAGGACATGGCACAGCCTGGGCTGGGCTCAGGGCATGGCACAGCCTGGGCTGGGATCAGAGCAGAGGACATGGCACAGCCTGGGCTGGGATCAGAGCAGAGGACATGGCACTGCCTGGGCTGGGCTCAGGGCATGGCACAGCTGGGCTGGGATCAGAGCAGAGGGCATGGCACAGCCTGGGCTGGGCTCAGGGCAGAGGGCATGGGCCTGGGCTGGGATCAGAGCAGAGGGCATGGCACAGCCTGGGCTGGGATCAGAGCAGAGGGCATGGCACTGCCTGGGCTGGGATCAGAGCAGAGGGCATGGCACTGCCTGGGCTGGGCTCAGGGCATGGCACAGCTGGGCTGGGATCAGAGCAGAGGGCATGGCACAGCCTGGGCTGGGCTCAGGGCATGGCACAGCCAGGGCTGGGATCAGAGCAGAGAGCATGGCACTGCCTGGGCTGGGCTCAGGGCATGGCACAGCCTGGGCTGGGCTCAGGGCAGAGGGCATGGCACTGCCTGGGCTGGGCTCAGGGCATGGCACAGCTGGGCTGGGCTCAGAACCAGGGAGCTGGGACAGTGCCTGCTTGGCAGTGAGCAGTGACTTGCCAAGGTTACCCAAGATAAAGGCAGGAGATTTTAGCAAGGAAGCATTGCCAGGGGCCCTCCCCCTCTTGCAGACAAGGGGAGATTGATGCCCCGCCGTGTTCCCGCCTGTCTGTGGCCCTGTGCTGGCAGCAGCCCGTGGCTGGTGGGAAGGAGCTCTCTGTCCTGCCTCATGCACCCTGTGACTTCTCTTTGACTTCACTGCCCTTCTGAGGGACCTGTGTGTCTCTGGTATTAGAGGATTTATCTCCTGTTGGAAGCTGTGCCAGGAGTTGCAGGAGAAATCTGTGGTCTGGGGAGCCGTGGGGTGAATGTGAGCGACGGAAGGTGATTTAAAGTGTTTGCACAAGGTTTGGTGCTGCAAGCCTGGTCTCAGCCTGATCTTTGCTTTAGAGAGGAGTGACAGCCAAGTTTGTGTCCATCAGGACTGAGCAGCAGATCCTTGAAGCCCTTGGGCTTAGTGCTGTGATTTGCAGCCTGAGGACAAGCACAGGTCCCTTGTCTCAGTGTGGGACCATGTCCCCTTTCCTCCTGCCCTACATTTGCTGAGAATTCAGCAGCCCCACAGTGGGAGTTGGCTTTTGTCTTCCTCCTGCTTGCAGCAAGCTCTGAAAGGGCAGTTTGAGGTTGGTGATGAAGAAAGCAGGATAAATATTTAGTGTGCTTGTCAGCAGCCATGCCCCCCTTTACCCCAGCACTAACCTCTCCTCTTCTCTCCACAGCTCTCCCTGAAATGCCGAGCTCCAGAAGTGTCCCAGTACATCTACCAGGCCTACGATGCCATCTTGAAAAACTAACAGGAGATGGAGCCTGTGCCTCGCCCTGCAGAAGGAGGGGGGGAAAAGGGGTCCCCAGAGCCTCCTTCACCACCAGCGTGGGGGAAAAGCACTCCTAACTGGAAGCAGCTGTATTCATGTGTAGGATTTCAGTCAAAGGCACTGATTAAACAAGGTAGCAATTAGTATCCACGTGCTAACGATGATAGGGAACAAACCCCTTTGGTAATTTTAGCGTCCATGGAGTTTGTAACCACTGCTTCAGACTACTCCCATGTCCCCCTCACCCCTCACTCATCTGTTCTCGTGGGCTTTTCTCCATTTTGTGCCAATGTTCAGTGTTTTCTAAATGGCTTTAGGTGTAGTTTGGATTTTGTAAAATAACTGCTCATTGGAAAAACAAAAAAACACCGAGCAAAAACCACACATCTGCTCATTAAAACAAGGCAAAATGTTGAAAACATAACACTGCACTTCATTTTATATTTTTATACTTTTTTTTTTGAGTTTTTCTATTGTAATTGGCTTAACAGGAAGGTGATTTCAAGGAAGTCTTGGGAGCCCTGCAGGGACATTGGGCTCTAGCAGGGTGAGCACAGCCTCGGGGAATTAGGAACAGAGCCATCAGTTTGGTCCAGGGGGGATGGAGCCCTAAAGAGGGGAGTTTATTACTCTTGTGCTGTGTTTTCACTCCAGCCATCTCCCTGCCTCATGAGCTGGTGATTTGAGGAGTGAGGCTGCTTTTGGGTGGGGAGGAGCTGAAGGCTGGATGGGTAACAGGGCAGCAGTGGATGAAATGAAGGAACTGAGCCTGTCCTTAGAGCAAAAGGCTCCTGGTGTGGTCTCTGCATCCCCACCCATGTGCAGCCCCTCTTCCTCCCCTTCTTTCTGTGCCTGCTGAGGCTGAGCTGCCTTCTCAGCCCTCCCTGAGCTGTGCCCCCCTGCCCAGAGCCGGCCCTGGCAATCCCCAGGCTCGTGGTGGCACATCCAGATGTGGCAATGCCACTTCCCCAGCGGGGCTGCAGGTGTCAGCCAGGCCCCTGCAGACAGGGGCTGCTGCTGGCAGTGCCCCAGGATGCCAGGGGAGCAGAGTGGCTCTGCCTGCTGCCATGCTGCCCCCAAAACCCAGGCTGGGGCATGTGGGAGATGGTTTGGGCTTGGCAGTTTGCCCCCTCCCTGCCTGGGGCATCCAGCTTCCAGCTGGGCTGAGTGGAGCAGGTCATGGAAGCATTTCTCCTGTTGGCAGCTCCACTCTCTGTGCCCAGAGACACACAGTGACCAGAGCCAGCCAGGTTCCTGCTCTGAGTCCCTGTCCCAAGCAGCCCCATGCCCTGGCCCCTCTTTTCCTCCCTGTCCCTTAGAGCCAGGATTGTTTCCCTTCCAGACCACAGCTGTGGACTCATCCCACTGCAACCACTCAGTGCTGCAGCAACAGCAGTGAAAGCAACGCTTTTTGCATGTCCCTGCTCCATCCATAGCTTGTCCTGCTTAACCCAAGCCCCAGTCCAGAGCAGCCTCACCCTCCCCAGCATGCTTGGACATCTCCTCCCCAGCTAACAAAGCTCCTGCGTGTAGCAACCCCCCCTGTTGTCCTTTTAGATGCCACTTTCCAAGTCAATAAATGTTTCACGGTGGGAGATCGTTCATCAGGGCTTTGGCACTGCCTGCAGCCAAGAACCCAGTGCTGGGAAAAGGTCACAGTGTTCCTGGGAGAGGCTCCAGCAGGGCCCAGGAGCTGCACCACCCTGTGTAGGTGGTGTCCCTGTGTAGGAGCCCCTGTGCTCCAGCTGGGGGGAGAAAGTGGGGCAGAGCTGGAGCAGCCCAGCCCTTGAGCCCTGCCCACGTGTGCTGGGAGGGATTTGCTCCAAGCCCTGCGGGTGTAGTGTAAAAACCATTAACAGAGCAATTAAGGAAGCACCGAGTGCGATGCTGTGTGGGGCAGGGAGGAGGGAGGGGTTGCTGAGCACCCCCTTCTCTTGCCAAATTCCTTCCTGGTTTTTGGGGTGGGGCAGAGCTGGGGCTCGTTGTTGGTGTTCCCTCTGCCCCTGCTCGTTGGAGTGCTCAGTTGGTGTCGCTCTTCAGGCTTTACCTGCCCTCCCCTCCGTGTCAATAAACTCATTTCCACCAGGCTCTGACTGCGTGTGGCTCTGTGGGAATGGGGAGAGGAGCCATCCCCGGCTGCTGGCTCTGCCCAGGGGAGCAACAGGGCTGAAGGCTGGATTTGGTGGGAAGGAGGTTTTTTATTCACTAGGCTGCTTCTTCCACCAGCCACTTCTACAGCACAGGCCCCTCAAAATTGGGGCTTGCAGGGGGAGGAGGCAGCAAGTTTCCCTGGTCCTCCAACAGCTGCTTCTCCTCATCTCAAAGGGCAGCAGGGACAGATTCAGGTGAGGAGCAGAAGATGGATGTACACCTTTAGCCCTTTTGGGGTCCCAGGTGGGCTGTGTGTGGTGTGACCTGTTTTCCCTGTGGTGAAATGATAAAATCCTGGGAGTCAGTGATGTGTTTGGATTGCTTTGCACTGGTGCTGTTGTTTTTCAGAGGGCTTTGCCATCTGGGGCCCCATCTCAAGCAAGAAGGTTTGGGCTGCAAAACCTGCCAGGCCAGACCCAAACCTGGGCAGCCCCCCTGGCAGAAATCCAACAGAATGCAGCAGGTTTGGGGGTGTTGCTCTGGAGCAGGGTAACCTTCTCCCTCACCCTGCCCAGCCTTGGTTTAGCAGCACCTGGGTTTTTGGGAACCTCCATCCTCTGTGGAGGGCAGGTACCTTATTAACCAGTGTTGCCCTGCACTGGGATGGTTTTGTGGTAGAAGCAGGTGCAGGTGTCAGGTAACAACAAGGACAGGCTGGCTTGGGGTCTGGTCTTGCTGTGCCTCCCTGGTGTGCTCATTCCCTGCTGGGGGTGAGCCTTGGGCAGCATTTGGCCCAACAGGAATAAAAGCTGCTGTGGGATGCTCAGGGCTCTGCCCTGTCCTACATGTCCTGTGGCAAAGAGAAAGGTTTCCTCCTCCCTCCCTATTCTGAGGCTTCTCAGGAAGGAACCAGTCTGTGCTGCTGCTGTGGATTTGCAGGCACACTGTGCCCTGCCAGCAGGGACACACCGACCCCCTGGGAGCTGGGATTGTCATCAGCAGTGTCACCCTTGGGGCTCAGGGGACACAGGTGATGCTCCCTGAGCTGGGAACTGCCACGGGAGGATTGGTCCCCACAGCCTTCCCTGTTCCTGAGGGACAGGGACCTCCTGAGCTGTTCCTTGCTGCTCTGGCAAATCCTCCTGTGCTGGGTGGGCTCCCCAAAATCCCTGCTGCTCCCACTGGCCTCACACCCATCCTGCTCCATCCAGTGACTGTGGGTCCCTGAGCCCATGATGGGATGTGGGGAGAGGCTCAGGTGAGGATTTTGGATGTGGATGTGGCTGAGGCAGGAGCTGACCACAGCTCCCCAAGCCACCAGTTCTGCCTGTCCCCTGCTGCCACCTGCACATCAGGAGCTCTTGGATGGATGATTTTAGGTTTGCCTTGGGCTCGTGCCGCTGAGACTGGGATAAACCTCCCAGCCAGCAGGGACGTGCCGGCATCCAGCCCCACTCCCCTCCCCCCGCTCCTCGTATATTAAATTTCACACATAAAACTGCAACTGAAGAGCATCTCGGAGGGAGCTGCTAAAAATAGCCGCGAGGCTGGAGCCTGAATTGTGCAGGAGAGTTCATGTGCAGCCCGGTCCCTGCGCGCTCCCAGAAGCATTCCAGAGCTCGGCGCTGCTTTATGGCGATGCGGGGAAGGGGAGCAGCACCCCGGGCTGGTGATAACCCTTGGGACACATAAATATCCCCGTTCTGCGAGCATCTGCAGGGAAAGATCGCCCAGATCGCTGCCAGCCCGGGTGTAAGGTGGGACACGGCGAAGGGGCTGCGAGCCCTCTGCCCGGCGCTGATGCCAGGCTGGCACAAAGGCTGCACCACGTTCTGCCAGCTGCCCTTGTCCCCCCAGCCGGCTCCCTGTCCCCCAGGAGGGACGTGGCGTTGTGTTTCCATTGCACCCCTCCTCACCCCGGAGAGGAGCCCCCGGCGATGATGTTTTTTCGCAGCCAAAGGTGCTGACGAGGCTGGGGGGAGCCCGGCCGAGCTGCCGCCAGAGCTCGGGCTCAGCCAAGCCCGTGTGATCGCAGCCAGACCTGTGCAGACACCTCGGTGCTCGCTGGTGTCACAGGGAGCCGGGCTGGGCTTTGGGCTCTGTTTCGAGGAGCAGAGGGGTGCAGGGGGTCCATCAGCAGCGTGTCCCGAGGGCCTGGACCATGTTCCTGGAGGTGCAGCCAGCATCTTCCCTCTGTCCAGCACACAGGTAAATGCTCCGTGCGGGGTGACCCAGAAATGCAGACACTGCAACAGAAATGTCCCTCTTTGGTGGGGCCTGCAGCCAGCCCGGGCTCAGGGTGCCCCCCGGGCACAGAGAGACCCCCAGCCCTGCCCGCGGGCACAGGAGGAGGGGAGCGATGTGCCCGAGAGCACGGCGAGCAGCAGGGTCGGAGGAGGGAAAGACTCCCCGGGAGGGATCCTGCCCACCTCCCCCGGAGGAGTCCGGCCCGTGGGACGGCTCCGGGGTGGGCATGGGAGCACAGAGCCGCTGGGCGCCGGGGAGGGAAGGGGCGACGGCGCTGCACCCAGCACACTGCAGGGGGGACATGGGAGGGTCTTTTCCCATCGGCGCCTCCCCAGAGCCCCGGGAGCAGCCGGTGTCTCTGCTGGATTCCTGCGGCTCGCTCTGGGCGTTCGCTGCCTCCTTTCCCCGCTGCCGCCTCCTTCCCTCGCGGGCACTGCCCGCATCCTTCCCCGGGCATCCTCTGCATCCCCGCCTGGCCAGAGCCTCCTTCCCTCGCCCGGCGCTGCCTGCATCCCTGCCGGAGCTCTGCCTGCCTCCCTCCCTCCATCCCTCCCCAGGCGCTGCCCGCCTCCCGCCCGAGCATCCCCGCCATCCATCCCAGCGGGCGCTGCCTCCATCCCTGCCCGCCGTGCCCCGGCCGGGCTCCGCGCTCCCCGCCGCCGCCCCCCGGTGTGGCCGCGCCTGGCGGGGGCCGGGCCGGGCCGGGGCTCTGCAGCGGGGCCGCCCGCCCCGCTCCGGGCTCGCCGCATGGCTCCGCCGCCCGCCGGGGCGCCGCCGGCCCGGGCCGCCGCTGCCAGGTACGGGGGGTCCGCGGGGAAGGGCAGGACGGGGGGCAAAGTTACGGCTGGGCAGGGCCGGGGGTGGCTGCGATGGAGGGACAAGGGGGTCGGTCCCCAGCGAAAGTTGAGCGCCGGTGCTCCGCGCTCCCCTCCGCCCGCCGGCGCGGCGGCTGCGGTGTCGTCTCCCGTCGGCATCCCCCGATCACCTCCAGCAACCCCGGCGGGGCTGCGCTGCCCAGCGCGGCCGGAGCGTCCCCGGGAGGGTCTGGATGCGGGGGTGCGGGATGTGGGATGCTGCCGCCGCCCCCGCCCTGCGGGGCTCAGGGGTTGCTCCTTCCAGTGCCCCAGGCGTGGCAGGATGGCCAAGGTCGCGGCGGGGGCCGGAGCCCCTTCTCGGGAGCCCCCTGCGAGCCCCCGCCCGGCCCTGCAGCCCCCGGAGCCCGCGGCTGGTCCTGCTCCACCATGGCACCGTGGGGTGCCCCGCAGGGTCCCCCTGCTGCGCCTCAGTTTCCCACAGCAGCTGCTTGTAGGGCCGGGGCCCATCAGGTCGGGCTCTGATGTTTTTGGGGTGCATGGTCCCCGCGTGCCAGCACGGGGAGCGATGGGTTCTGGCTCAGCCCGTGCCCCAGTTCCAGCAGCCCTGCGGGCGCTGGGTTTCCAGTTGTGCCGCTCCATCAGCCTCCGGCCCCGCAGAGGAGCTGGGGACGCTGCTGTGAGGAGGAAGGGTTTGTGGGGACGGGGCTGTCCCTGCAGCAGAGTGGCCCCCCGGGACCTGCAGTGACAGTGCTGTCTGCTGGCAGGGTCGGGCCTGTGGGCTCCTGCACTCCCATTTCCCTGCATCTGCCACAGAAACGTTCCCTCTGCCGGGGCTGGGGACAGCCAGCACCCCGGGGGACAGTGCCAGCAGCACGGGGGGACAGATCCCAGTCCTGGCATGAGGGGGTGAGGATGGTGTGAGCCACGGCCCAGCTGAAGGGATCCGGGGAGCTTGGCCACTCCAGCACCCAGCAGCGGGAACCTTTGTGCCCAGGCTCCCCCTGGGGTAAATCATCTCCATCAGGGTGTTTGAACCTGACACTTTCAGCTGCTGCCCTGCACTTCGGGGATGGTTTTTTTAAGGGAAAATGGACCAGAGCATCAGAAACTGGTCAAAGCGTGCACACTTTGGGATAAAGCACAAGCTGCTTCCTGGAGATGAGAGCGAGTGAAAATGGGACCCGTGCCCTGGCCCTTGCCGTCCCCACAGCTCGTGGGATGTGGTGGCACCCAGTGCCAGCGGCTGTTTGGACTCCCCAGACTCAGCTCCCACATCCCTGCGTGTGGGTTATCCCCCCGTGTCCCCCCACACGTGGGCCCTGCCCCGGGCCCCTCAGCATCGTGGTGGCTCTGGGCTCACCCTGTCAGCTGGCTCTCAAATGAGTCCCCATCAAGTTAATTGCCCAAGCGCTCAGAGCCTGAAACCGTTCAAGCTGTCGCTCGCAGGAGCAGAGCGATCTCCCCCCGCCCGGCAAAAGCAATTCCGGCTGTCCAAGCGCAGGGAAGATGGATTCCCCTGCTTGGGGCAGCACCGGGAAGGAGCAGCTGGTGACGGTGGCCGTGGGTTGAGTCCCCAGCACAGCCTGGGATCCTGCTGCTGCCGGGCTGAGCGAACCCTGAGCCACAGGCAGACTCTTTCCTTGTTCTGGGGCTGAAAGGGCTGAACGCGTCTGTGAGAACCTCCCTGGAATAAAGTTCACCCAAATTCTGGGGTGGGAGACTCCAAGGAGGACACTGAGGTCCTGCAATGCTCCACAAGGATAGATCCAGCTTGAAAAAACATCCCCTGGAGCTACAGCGGTGTGACTCAGGGTGTCCCTCAGACCTGACCAGCTTCTCCTTGGCCTTGCAGTGACGGGGAGCCCCGGCGGGGAAATGCATCCTGAATGGGGCTGAGGCCCCCTGCTCGGGAATATGCAGCCTCGGCACCGCGGGGGCAGCACCAGGGCAGCGGCCGGCGCCAGGCGGGATGGTGGCAACCTTCAAGATCGCCGTGCTGGGGGCGCAGGGCGTGGGCAAGAGCGCCATAGTCCGGCAGTTCCTGTACAACGAGTTCAGCGAGGTGTGCGTGCCCACCACGGCCCGCCGCGTCTACCTGCCCGCCGTGGTCATGAACGGCCACGTGCACGACCTGCAGATCATGGACTTTCCCCCCATCACCGCCTTCCCTGTCAACACCCTGCAGGTAGGGGGGCACCTCGGGGGTCTGCCCTGACCTCTGTGGGGTTTTGCTGTTCCGCCTTTTGGGGATGGTTCTCCCTCCACGCCAGGGTTTGGTTGCTGAGTGAGGGATTGTGTCCTCACGGGTGCTGGCTGAGCAGGGAGGAGGTGTGTTTTAAAGTTTGGTGACAGCAAGCACACGGGAGATGGCATCCCGCTGCAAGGAGTGTGGATTGCCCACATCCAGCTGGGATCATGGAGCACTGGGATCCAGTTCTGTGGTTGTCAGAGCCAACAGCAGAGCATTAGGATGGAAACCAGGGGTTCCTGGAGAGCCTGATGCACCCACTGCCCAAGCCAGGCAGAGCTTGTCCCCTCCTGGGAGTGACCATCACCCCTCCAGCATTGCCTGGGCTTGTTCCTGGAGCTCTGAACCCACCAGCTCCTCCTCTACCCCTCAGGTGCTCCCAAAGCAAGCCCAAAATGCTGTGTGAGGTTAGAAAGTGTTGATGCCAGTGCCAACAACTTCTGGATGGAGTTAATTTGGAAAAATGGGATTTTAAGCTCATGCCATAGCTCCAGTCCCAGGGGCACAAGTTGTGTCACCACTGTGGGGAAAGGAGCTGGAGGTTCCCAGCTGTGGCTGCAGCCACCTCAATTTGTTACAGTGTCCCTGTCCCCAGCAGGGATGGGGTCACAGGAGCCAGGCAGGGCTCCAAGGGTCCCTGCACCAACAGGCAGGAGGTGAAGTCAGCACTCCAGGGGCGAGGAGAAGGTTTAAAAATTAATGAGTGTGTGCAGGGAATGAAAGGTCAGCGTGAGAAACAGCCCAAAATAGCAAAGGGTAATTTATTGACACGGCAGCCGATGCTCACACACTCCATTAACTCCCTGCCTTGCTGCACTCCCGAGGAGGCGGCCGGTGGGAGCAGATGGAGGTTTCCAGGGAAGAGAGGGAGATCAGAGGGATGGCTCCAGGGAAAGGAGGGGGCCATGGTGAGGGATACAGCTCTGCCTGCTGGGAACATCGCTGGACTCAGCTCCGTGCCAGGAGGAGCATCCCTGCAGTGCTGTCCTGGAAGAGCAGCAGGAGCCAGTGGCTCTGTGACATCCTGCTCCTGCAGTGCAACACTTCTGCAGCTCAGGCACCCCGGGAAACCTGCACTGCCAGAGGAAAACCATCCTGACATCAGTGCCCGAGCAAGCTGCCCCAGCACGGTGGAACAGCTGCAGTTTGCTGCCTCCCAGATGTGCCAGGACTCAGAGTAACCCCGAGGCTGCTGCTCCATCCTCCTGTGCCTCTGAGCCTGAGGATCAGCCCAGCATCTCCCCTCGGGGGGCAGGAGGGGCTGTGTCACTCTGCCCCCCCCAGCTCCTTCCTGCACTGCCCTCTGTGACCGAGACCACCCCACACCCCCAAACTGCCCTTCCACATCTCATTCTGATCATAAACTCTGGGAGGGCTGATTCATGGCTCTGAAGGGGTTGGCTCAGGGAGAAGTGATGCCTTTCCTCCCTGGAGACTCTTTCTCCTTTCCAGAGGCACTCAGGAGGGTTTTGCAGTGCTGCCTGCAGGGGCTGCAGTTCCTGGGATGGGAAAGTGCCTGAAGTGAGGCAGATTTTTCACTCTTATAGCATGGGAAAATAGGGGGGGTAAAAAAATCCATTGTTCCCAGAAATCCAAGCATGAATTTCTTACAGCTCCAGATTTTGGCTGTGGAGAGGCCACTCCTGCCTGCCTCTGCCCTGGGTCCACATCTTGCTATCACAGACTCAGTTCCTGAGCTGCCTCTGCTCCTCTCTGTCCCCATGTCCCCTCCAGACAGACCTGCTATCACCTTCCCCCTCTGACCCACAGAGCTGCTGGTGCATCACCCTCAGAGCTCAGCTGGGGCTCAGCATCCTCCTCACCTGCCCTGCCCCCAAAACCAGGATGCATCACCAATTAACACAGCAGCTCTGGAGGATGAAGCTTTTACACACAGGGCAGGGGCTGCATTCAGCCCCACTCCCAGCCCAGCCCTGTGCTGTAATTAGGCTGCAATTCTCACTCAGGAGTGGAATTGGGGCTGACAAATCCTGCTACCTCTCCCCTGGATTAACAAGGGGGATAAGGGATCCCCCCCAGAGCTGTGGGGGCAGACACAGCTGGGTCAGGGCAGAGCAGAGGTGGGGGCTGGGGAATGTGCAGCCCCCTGTTCCTTCAGCCACAGCCTCCTCGGGGTGCCCATCCCCAGAGCAGGGCAGGGCAGGGCATCCCCAGGCCCAGCAGAAGGGCTGAGCCAGGATTGATCCCTCTCTGCACCTTGCAGGAGTGGGCGGACGTGTGTTGCAGGGGGCTCCGGAGTGTCCATGCCTACATCCTGGTCTATGACATCTGTTGCTTTGACAGCTTCGAGTACATCAAAACCATCCGCCAGCAGATCCTGGAAACAAGGTAGGGATGGCTCTTGGATGGTGCATCCCCACGGTGGTAGAGCCCCGTGGGTCCTGGCATCAAGGGGGAGATGAGATACTGCCACAAAGCCGCTTTGCAGGGCTGGGGAACCCAAAAACCAAGAGAAGAGGCAGGTATCCCCTGTGGGTGAGCAGCTGGAGGTGGCACAAGGGGTGGCTGGCCATGGAAAGGGACAAGGGGACAAGGCACACTGCTATGGCAAGCCACAACCAAGAGCCCGTTTGGGATGGGCTGAGCTCCGTGCACCGCTGGGCTGTCACACCGAGCCCCGTCCCCTTCCGTCCTCCCTCACCGCCCACCCTCCCCAGGGTCATCGGCACCTCGGAGACACCCATCATCATCGTGGGCAACAAGCGGGACCTGCAGCGGGGCCGGGTGATCCCGCGCTGGAACGTCTCCAACCTGGTGAAGAAGACGTGGAAGTGCGGCTACATCGAGTGCTCGGCCAAGTACAACTGGCACATCCTGCTGCTCTTCAGCGAGCTCCTCAAGAGCGTGGGCTGCGCCCGCTGCAAGCACGTCCACACCACCATCCGCTTCCAGGGCGCCCTGCGCAGGAACCGCTGCACCATCATGTGAGCCCCCTGCCCCAGGGACCCCCCTTCTGCCCCCAGGGACCCCCCGTTCTGCCCCCAGGGACCCCCCCTGCCGCTCCCCCGGCGCTGGGAGCTGTGCTGGAGGCACCCCGGGGTCGCTCCCCCTGCGGTGACATTTGGGGACGGGGCGCCTCGGGCAGGGTGATGCTGCCTGGGGATGGTGTGGGGTGAGGGAGGTCCCTGAGCTCTCTCCAGTCCTGCAGTGCTTGAGGCCAAAGCCATCCCAGGGGGGTGTGCAGAGCGCTGGAGGATGGAGGAGGTGCCTCAGAGGGTGCCCAGATTTTGGCTGATGGTTCATCCTTGCCCTGGCATCCCCTGCTGCTGGAAGGGAATTATCCAGCGCCTGTATCCCGCTGTTCTGGGGGTGGTTCTGTCTCTGGGGCACAGGGAAACAGGAGTCCTGCTTTTCCCCTTTGTGGAGCTGGGATTTGTCCCTGTGGAGGGCAGAGCAGCCAGGTTACACGAGCTGTGTTTTGGCTTGGTCGGGTCAGATTTCCAGGTGGAATTTCTGGATGGAAGCAAGAAAGGGGGGAAAAACTAAATCCCAGTCCTGCTGCTGACATCCCCAGGAGCTGTGTTCTGCTTTCCCAGGGCTCTGAGCTCCCCTGTGCCCCAGCACAGCCCCGAAGGCTCCTCCTCCCCCCAGCCTGTGAACACCAAATATCTGGGAACGCTCCTTGCCGGGCAGGTCACCCCTCTGCTACCTCTCGTCCTGGGCTCAGCAGGTGCCCGGGGTGTCCGGGCAGGTGACAACCCCTGTGTCACCGCAGCCACCGGCAGTGCCACCAGGTCCCACCCTGCCGGGATTTCCCCCAGGGATGTCACCTCCATCCCGGTGACACGCGGCCGTGGCAGCAGCAGGGAGCTGGAGCAGCACTTCCAGTTGCATTCTTGGGGTTTCTTTTCTCTCTGCATATCCCTAATAGGAAAGTGAGCCCCCCTTTTTTTTATTATTGTTATTTTTTAATCTTCTGGTTTATGTTTGCACCAGAGTTGCAGGTTGCCTGCACCCTGCCCTGCAGGGCAGGTTGGCAAAGGGCAGCCCCGTTGGGAAATGATGATGGGGTGGTGAAAGGCGAGCAAGAGGCTGAGGGGGTCGTGGTTTCTCCATGGCTGGTCCCTGTGAGACACAGGGAAGCACCATCCTCACCTCCTGAGGCAGGATTTGTGTCTAATCCATCCTCCAGCCAATCCATCTCTGTGATTCCTGCTGTAGCAAGGAGCTGGAGGGGCTCAGCACTGCTCTGGGCAGCAAAACAGGGCACCCACCACAGCCAGGTGTCCATGGCCCAGCAGCTCCTCTGTGCTCTTGGAAATGCTTCCCATTAAAGCAGCTCCAGCTGAGCCCCAGTGCCTCTCACCGCCCCATCCCTGAGCCAGGGCTGGGAGATCATCCTGCTCCTCCCTCCCTGCTTAGGGAATCAAACCCCTTACTCCAAAATTAAAAAAAAAAAAAAAAAAAAAAAGGAAAAAAATTAAGAAAGGCAATGGGGGGACTCGGGTCCATCTCAGCCAGGAAGGGCAGTGGCATTTGTCACCATCCCTGCCTTCATGGCAAACCTGGCTCCCCCATCCAAGCTCATCCTGTCAGGATTTATTAACACGTGTAAGTCCACTTATCGATCTCTGGCTAGAGCTTTATGCCTCCAAATTGTCTGAGAAGGAAATTCCTTGGTAAATGCTAATAATAAAGCATTTATGAAGTGCTCTGACGTACACATATCAACGACTAAGCCAATACATTGTTTGTTATAACCCTGTAGCCTGCAGTTTATAGCACAATTAGTTACAGGTTTTTATAGCATCTATTTAGTATTTTGAAGAAAAAAACAAAAAAGGTTATAAATATAATTGTTATATTCTATTGTACTTTATAGACAGAGGAAGTTATATTAGTAATAATAACAACTCTCACTGCTTCGACAGCATTTCCCAGGAAAACGAGGGCTACCAAGAGCTACTTCCCCAAGAGCCCAGGAAGGGGTGGGGGTGGTGGTGGCAGCCTGGGTGCAGGCAGGGAACCCCAGGCAGGAAGATCTGAAGTGTCCAGGCACAGGGATTGGAGCACACAGCGCCCTACTCACACCTTACTACAGATTTACCACCCACCCACCACCACCCTGGTGCTGCTGAGAGCAGCCTGGGCCTGGCACAGGCTGGGATGTCCCCAGGGCAGTGCCAGGTTCTGCCCCTGTGCTCCTGGAGGTGATGCCTGGGTTCGGTTCGGCCCCACCAAGGATTTTTCCCTCTCCCTCTCCTCCTCCTCCTGCCCCACTGAGCATCCCAGTTGCCTGGACTTGGCTTTCCTTCCCCCCCTGGACTCCTTGTTGGAGATTCTCAAGGTGTCTACACCGCCTGTGATGCCCTGCACCTCCTTCTTTGAAATTGAATTAAAAATCAGGTCTGTCCCCCTTGCTCTGTACCAGCCTCAGGAGTGTTTTTGCCAGCAGGTTTTGCATTCCAGGAGTCCCAGTGCTCACATTTGCTGCTCCTCTGCAGGGAAGTGGGGCTGACTTCATCCTCTCATGGAAAATGGGGCTCTCCTGGGCCTTGTGGGCTTCTCAGAGGGATGTTGGCTGTGCCCACATCAGGATTATCCTCTCCCCCTCCCCACCCACACAGAAAAGATGTGGAAATAGAAGAGCTTTGGTTCATCTCTATTGCACAAAGAGCATTGCTGGGTCTGTGGCTGCAGGCTTGGGGTGCAGCAGTGCCTGCTGTGACCCTCAGTGACATCCATCACCCCAGAAGGGACCACAGCCACCAGGGGGGTCAGCAAGGGTCCCCTCCTGTGCCCCCCCGACCTGAGTGACCCAGGCACTCATGCAGGCTCTTGGAGCTGTCAGACACGAGGCTCACAGGTCCCATGGTGCAGAACGGGGAGCACTGAGGTACAAGAAGGTTTTTATGGATGTCAAGGGTGCTTCAGGGGGGGCTAAACCTCTCCTCCTGCAGAAAGCATCCCATTCCTTCAGTTTGGGGCTGGGTTTTCCCACCCAAACCAGTACAAAAGTGCCTGCTTAGCAGGATTACCAATACAGAAAAAATCCATTGGGAAGGAGGGGGTGCAGCTCTGGAAAGTGAGGTGGAACCCCCCGGGCTGTCTGGGATCCGCGGGCACTGCAGCTCCAGCCTCAGCCTCAGCACCGCTCCCACCTTCCGAGGGAGGGGTCCGTCTGTCCGTCCGTCTGTCCATCAGTCCTCACCGGCTCTCGGGGTGGGCTCAGACCCACGACTCCTCCTCATCATCGTCGGTCAGCCAGGTGCCGCTGTCCCCCAGGGCGGGCTCGGCCGTGGGGCGTGTGCTGCGGGTCTGGGGGGCTCGGGGGGGCGCCGGGGGGCGGCGCTGGCCCCGGGGGGCCGGGGGGCGATGCCCCAGCGGGGTGGGGATGCGCGAGGGGCGCTTGCCCGGCCTGTGGTCCCGCCGGGGCCGCACCTTGGGCCGCAGCTTCAGCTTGTAGATGGAGGGCACACGCTCGGGCTTCTTCAGGCAGCGCCGGGGCTTGGCGGCGGGGCTGGCCCGGGCTCCCCGCGGGGTCTGGGGCCCCGGTCCCGGCCGCTCTGCCTCCCCCGGGGCCGGGAGCTGCGGGGCAGCTGCTGCGGGTGTTTTGGGGAGCTGGCTCCGCATCCCCACGGGGCGCAGCGGCTGCGGGCCCCGGCAGAGCTCCTGCACCACCCGCTCGTAGCCGGGGGGCTGCGCGTTCCCGCAGCACCCCCGGAGCCCCGCGGCCCCCCTGCCAGGACCGCAGGCTCCCCCGGCTCCATCCTCCGCCACCCGAGGTCCTTCAGCACGGCCAGCCCGTGGGTTCGGGGCTGGGTGGCACTGGCGCGTCCCCCGGGGACTGTCCCCAGCGGCACAGACCTTGCACCCCTCTGCAGAGCGGCCCAGAGGGGTGGGGGGCCGGGATGTGCCCGGGCTGACTTTGATGGGGGGTTGGCTGGAGGAATTTCGGGGTGAGGGCTGTGGGCCCCGGCCAAGAGTTCCCTGTCTCCCTTCCCGTGGGCTTTTCACGCTCCGTGAGTCCCCCGGGGCATCCCGGTGGGAGGAGGGGGCACGAACCTTCAGGGGACTGGGGGCACGGATCTTTTGGGGACTGGGAGCTCGGGGTGTGACTATGGTGGGTGCCCGTGTTTCCTGCGGCCTGGCAGCCACCACAGATGATTTTCCTCCTTGCTGGGTGCTTCTCGGAGGCGCTGGCACCGTCCGTGGGCTGGGTGCTGCGGGCCTGCCCCGTGCCGGTGCCGCTGGGGTGGTTTTCCCTGGGCTGGTCCCTTGCGGTGCCCTGGGGACCCCCGCGCCGTTCGGGAGGCTCAGGCAGGACGGGGTGGGTGCCCGGCCCCTCGCCCCGTGCCCGGGCGAGCTGGGTCGAGCAGGTGAGCGGGATGGTGGCAGCTGCCTCCCCAGAGGGACAGCGGGTGGGTCCCGCATCCTGCAGGGACAGACAGAGGAGAGGGGACAGGGAGCTGCTGCACCCCCCCCCCCCCATCCCGCCTGGAGCTGGGCACCTCCAGAAGGGACGGGGGAAAAAATGTCAAGGATACGGGAAAAACTGCTCTGAATCCAGGGAGTTTGGGACATCTCTGCATCACTTACCTGCCCGAAGGGACCCGCCGGGGCTGCGCTGGCTCCCGGTGGGGGCTGGCACTCTGCTGGCGACCCGAGGGGGTGGCAGGGCGCCGGGGCCCGGGGGGGACACGGCCCCCCCAGGTGACGGGGGGCAGGGGGCTCTGGGAGCGGCTGACCAGCAGCGCGGGCTGGGGGCTGCGGGCGGCCGCTCCCGGGGCCGGGCACAGCCGCACCTCGTGCTGCACTTGCTGCTGCGGGCTGCGGGCTTTGCAGGCTTGTTTGTGAGCTGTGGGGACAACGCGGGGGGCTCAGCACCCCTGTCCCCTGCGCCCACCCCCGGGTGCAGCCCACCCAGCCATCGCCCGAGGGTGCTGGCAGAAAGCTGCGCTTCCTGCAAAGTGTTTTTGGGTCTGGCTCCATCCAAAAGTCTTCCATGACCTCTAGTGGCCACCAAAGCCAAAGAAAGTCCCCAAAACCCGATACGGGCAAAACAACGAGGCACGGCTGTACCAAAACCTCCCGCTCTTGAAAACGTCCCTGAGAAGCATCGAGACCAAGCACAGACCCCCCGCTCCCCAGCCAGCCGCGGGTTTGGGGCGCGGGGACTCACAGAGCGAGGTGCAGCGACACGGGTCGTGCTTGTCCAGGTAGTGCTCCAGCGTGTCCCAGCCGCCCCCGACACGCACCATGACGTGCTCCCGCAGGATCTGCAGGGAATGTCGTGCCGTGGGACACCCGCAGCCTGGGGTGACAGGCTCGGCCCGGCTTCGAGAGCTGTGGGCTGGCCCCAAGTGCCACCAGGTGTCCCAAAGGACGGCTGCATCCCTGGCTCAGCTCCCGCGGCCATCCCGACAGGTTTATGTCGTCACCACAAGGAGGGTGGGAATCATTTTGGAAAATCCCTGTACTCCAGCATGTGCTGGGTTCCTTGGCCAGGCTTAGGGATTGATTCAGAGAATCCCAGTGTTCCAAATACTGGTGAGACCAGGCTTTGGCTCTGTGGGATGTCAGGTTTTGTCCCACACACATGGATGGTTAAATCCATACCAACATCTATCACAGGGCTGAGCTTCCCCACTGCTCTGCTTTGGGAACAATGGCCACAGCTCCCCCACTTTTAGGGGATTATGGAAAAGGGGTCAATGGCAGAAAGCACAGGGTGAAGCAGACTCACCCGGACAAAGATGAGGGTGTCAGAGTCCCCCACACGGTATTTCCCTTCCGAGATCTTGATCATGGGGAACTGGACCGGGCAGGAACAGCGGCTCACCAGGTGCTGGACCTGTGGGCAGCAGGGATGGGCCTCACCAGGGCTCCTGGGTAAGGTCCTGGGGCCTTTCCCCATCCATCTCCATGCCCATCTCCATATCCATCTCCATCCATCTCTATGCCTCTCCCCACCCATCTCCATGCCCATCCTCATCCATATCCATCCCCATCCATCTCCATCCATCTCCATCCATCTTCATCCATCTTCATCCATCTCCATCTCCATGCCCATCCTCACCCATATCCCTGCTCATCTCCATGCTCATCCCCAGCCATCTCCATCTCCATCTCCATCTCCATCTCCATCTCCATCTCCATCTCCATCTCCATCTCCATCTCCATCTCCATCTATCTCCATCATCTCCATCTCCATCTCCACCATCTCCATCTTCATCTCCATCTCCATCTATCTCCATCATCTCCATCTCCATCTCCCTGCCCATCCCCATCCATCTCCCTGCCCATCCCCGTGCCCCCCACGCCCTCTGTACCATCTGGTCGAGGTTGTTGAGGTCCCGTGGTGCCCTGGGGGGCCGGGGCAGGGCGGTGTCCGTGGGAGGCAGGTCCAGCTCCTGCCTGATCTCCTCCTCGATCTCCTCCTCCATCTGCACCAGGGTGGGGGCGCTCATGCCGAAGCGGGAGGCGTGGCGAGCCAGCTCCAGCAGGCACAGCACGAAGTTCTTCTCGTTCTTCCTCAGCACCAGGTCCTCTGTCTCGAACATCAGGACATCTGGGCAGGGCAGGGCTGGGCTGAGCCAGGGCTGGCACGGGGGGATGGGGACAAGGGGATGGGGGGCACAGATGGAATCAAAACCCACCCAAAAAGGTGGAGCCCTTCATGGGAGCCATCCCACCAGGAGCATGGCTGGGTTCAATAGGAGTTGGGATAAATGATAAAGGAGGAAGGGCCTTTCCTTTTGGACATCTACAGCTGTTTCATGGCATCCCAAGGCCACAAAACTCAGTGTCTGAGCCTGAGGACATCCTGCTCTGTGCCATTCCCCTTCCTGGGCATCCATGGAGGTAGGACAGGGTGACAGATGCTTTGCTCAGAGCCAGGACTTCTCCTGCTGTCCTTAGGGCTGGGATCATGCTGTGCCTGGCAGGGACACACTGTGCCTTTGCCATTCCTCCTGTGCACATTTGCACCCAAGCAAACACTCCAGCCATGAGCCAGCACCCTGCAAAGCTGCTGCCAAGCCTGGAGGACCTTGTACAAGGAGTGTCAGCTCAGGGACACATGCACGGGGTGGCGCTGGGTTCGGGGGACACATGGAGTGACTGGAGGGGACTTGAACATGGGGACATGGGACAGCTGGAGCCTGGCATCCTACCTTTGATATCCATTTCCTTCCTGCACCACTGGATGAAGTTGGAGACGTTGTCCCTGGCCTGGAAGGTGCCTGGCTGTGCTGTGGGGTTGCAGGTGACACCGCTGGTGGGCAGGTGGAGGCGCTGGGCCACCTCGGGGCAGGCACGGCTGAACTCCTCGGCCACCTGGGTGACGTGGTTGGCGTGGGAGCAGAGCACAGCCCCTGTCTCCAGCACCTCCAAGAAGGTGCCCACCTCGATGTCAAGGTCATAGAGCTCCTTCAGCCACTCTGCCAGGTCCTCCTTCATGGCGTACAGGTACTGCTGGCTGGACTGGTAGGGACGGATGCTCCGCGCCCCCGCGCCCGCCGTGCCCCACATTCTGCCATAGGACTGGGAGGAGGCTGAGGGGGAAGGGTGATGGGGACATGGGGAGCTGCCCCAGCCCTGTCCCAGCCCTGCTCCCCAGCAGCCACACTCACCTGGTGCCACTTGCTCCCTGCCACACGGGGTGGTGACACTGTCCTGGTGTCCAGAGCCCTTCTGGGGTCCCAGGGCTGTAGTGCTGCTGGGGAAAGGAAATCACCCTCCTGGGCAGTGGGTGTTTTGTTTCCTTCCCAAGAGCTGATCCCTTCTCCTTGGTGACAAGGGACTGGCTGCAAACACTCCCTGTTAACCCTTCGGCACCTGCTCCTCTGTCACAGCCCAGCTCCTCCCCAGCCATGCCAGGGCTGGATTTTCCCCCCAAGGGCAGGAAGGAGTTAGAGAGCAGCTCATCAGCACCCAGCTTGCTCCCAGCCACAAGAGGAGGGTTTTCCTCCTTCCCAAAACCCCTACATCCACCTCCACCACGGGTGAGGTGGCCTGAAGGTCACAAGGTGCATCTTCAGGGCAACCTCAAGGTGAGAAGGATTTATTTTCACACCCACCTTTGGGTTTTCTCTGCTCTGTGCTCCCTTCCCTCATTGCCCACAACAGCAAGGTCTTTGGCAAAAGCCAAGCTCCTGCAGGGATGGAGTGGCTTTAAGGAGTTGGGGCTTTAAGGAAATAACTGCACATGAGTGGGCACCTCTGGGAATGTGGAATACTCCCTCCCTAACCCAGGCCTTGCAGAGCTGCCACAGCACCCAGGTACTTCTGCAAAAAACAACTCTACCAGGGAAGTGTTAGTGCCTTGGGACTAAAACAGAGCTCTCCTGGGCTTTGTGGGGCTCCTGGGGATCCATCCTCTCCCTGGAGCCAGCTGCTGATGTCACTGCAGGTCGCTGTCCAGCTGGGGTCATTTTGGGGGAGGGAATGCAAGAATCCCAGCTATTCTGTCTGGGGAATGTGTGGCAGGCAGGAGGAGCCTGTGCCTGGTGTGCCCAGCCAGGGAGCCCAGCAGGGGAAGTGAACCCTTGAGAAGCTGGATTTCCATCCAGGGCAACCACTGGGGGGGTTGAAAGGCTCAGGATGTGAGTTCACCTCTCCCAGACCCCCCCAAAACTGATGGGGTAGAGGTGACACTGTAGAGTGACCCCTCAGCACTGCTGAGCTCAGCCCCAGCCCTGCAGCATCCCAGGGCCCCAGGGCATCCCACAGGACACAGCCCCAGGAAACACACAGCAGCAAGGCAGGGAAGAGATGGAAAACCCTAAAAGGGGAGAGGATTTGAGGTAGTCCCATCCTCAGCCTCCAGTCACACATCAGATGGGATGCCTGGCTTTCTCCTAAGGGGGCAGGAAAAGGGATAATTAATGAATTCAGCCTGGGGGAAAAACCTATTAACACATCCCAAAGCATGGGAAAACCCTCAGTAACTTGGAAATTAAGAAGGAAAGAGAATTTCCATGTTTTCATCACCATCAGTGAGTTTTCAGTGGGATCCATCTCCTCTCTTTGATCCTTGGAGCGTGAAAGCTGAGGCCAAATTCAGCAATCTCTACTCCAACCCCAAACACCCACAGGCATCTTAAACACAACCCTGTCAGAAAACTGGAGATTTGATTTTAAAAAAAACCCCAAACCCAAAGTGTGACATGAAAACAAGCACAAATCCCAGTACCACATATCCAGAATTTGGTTTTATTTGCTGTCAGGTCTCCAAGCCCTTGGGACGCCCTGCAGGAAACGTCACCTCATTATCATTCAATTCCAATGGAAATGCTGCAGGGCCGTTTCTTTGGCAACGTGGAAAGTCCCCTGAGGTTTTAGGCAGATGAAGACCCTGTGTCTGTGCCTGCTCATGAAGGGCTCACTCACAAGTGTTGTGGGGAATGGGAAGAGTGCTGCTCCCCATCCTGCCAAACCCAGCTCAGCTGGCAGCACCGAAAGCCCCGGGGATGTACCGGCCCTGGCACCCTGCTTAGGGCAAGCCCTGCTCTGCAGGGAAGGTCTAGAATGGGCAAAGATGAATAAAAGAGGAATCCTTGAAGCTGCTGGCATCAGGAGGGTGCCCTGACATGGCAGAGGCTGGGGTCTGAGTCCTGGGAGAACCTCTGGATAAATGATTTCAGTAAATCATTTAATAAAGCTGAGCCCTGTCTTGCTCAGCACCAGTTCCTCAGAATTGCAGCTCTGGGAAGCTGAGCTCCATCCCCAGCCCTGGCACACGATGGCCCTTTGCAGGCAGAGCTGGTGGCTGCCCAGGAGCCAGCAGTGTTTCCAGGTGGGGAGTCTGCCTTGGGGAAGGAATGAGGAATATGCAGCCACGCTGTCCCTGTGGGCCTGCATGCACAGACATGTCCCTCTGTCCTGCTCACCCTCTCCTCTTCCCCTCCTCCCCCAGTTATTTGTCCCTCCTGTTCATCCAGGTGGGGCTCAGAAACTGGCTGGTCCTGTCCCTTGCAGAGCCAGCAGAGCACACAGTGCACACTTTGCACACAGTGAGGGCTGCCAGGGGAGCACAACCCTTGTTAGACACAGAGAACCCAGCCAGGCACCCCAAACCCATCCTAAAGTCAGTGCTCCTGCTGCCTGTGAGCAGCACAGTGACACAGCCAGCAGCCCAGCTGAGCCTCCCCTTTCCCTCTACACCAAACCCCTCTGCTCCCAGCCCCAAAATCCCTCTGTGGTGGTGTCTCCACCTGGTGCTTCAGCAGAGCTCTGGGATGTGAGCACAGCCCAGCAAAGCATCCCAACCCTCCATACCTGGGGTCTGAACAAGCAGCAGGGGCAAAGCTCCACGTGGACCCAAGTTTTTGTCCAAATGTCTCTTTTTGTGTAGTTTTAAGCAGGACATGTTCTCAGTCTGTTACTTAAAACCATCCAAATCCCAAAGCAACCAGCAAGACACTTCTCTGCCTGATCATGGGAAAATGACAGATATCAACAAATATCAACAAAGATATCAAAAAGTATCACCAAACCCCAGTCCTGGTTTGAAAAACACGTGTAGCAATATCCTGGAAGTTAACAGAAATGGGTGTGTTTGCAGTCTCCATGGCTTATACATTTTTTTTTTTTGGTGGTCTTTAAAAAAAAATACAGTGTCCCAAAGTCTCCAGGCCACCTGGCTGTGGCACATCTGTCCCAGCTGCATCTGAGCTCTGCTGGGCCACAGCTGCACCATCCCACAGCTCCTGCCTGGGCATCCTCAGACAGAACCCAGAGCCACAAAGCAGCATCCAGGCAGCAGGGAGCGAGGTGAGCTCCAGAGCCCAGGAAAGAAAGTGCTCAGAGAAGAACCTGCTCGCTGTCGGCATCCCAGCAGCCCATCCAGGAAAGCTGCGTGGCCCATTTGCCGGTGGCCACCACTCGCAGCTTAGCCTGGTCGAATTTCCAGTACTGCTCATCCCGAAAGAAGTAGACGGAGCCGTCGCGGTGGGTGAGAGCCCCGGCCGTGCCCGCGGGCAGCCCTGCCCAGTCCCGCAGGCTCCGCGGGTAATAGGGCTCCACGCCCAGCGGCTCCTCGCCCAGCACCCAGTATTTGGGGCCTTTGAAGAGGACGAGCCGCCGGAGCTGCTGGAAGTAGAGCGCGGTGTCCGGGTGCCGGGGCAGCCCCAGCGCGCTGCATTTTCGGGGGAATCCTGCCTCCAGCTCGGAGCCCGCGTAGCGCCAGCATCGGCCACCTGCGGAGCGGGAGGGTCAGGGACAGCGGGCCCGGGAGATGCGCACACGCTCAGCCGCGGGACTCGGGGACATCCATCCCACCCGTGACACAACGGGAGCCGGCTGGAGCAGGCTGGGGGGAAACTGAGGCACGGCAGCACAGGGGCTTGAAGGGACCGCCAGGGACACAGCAAGGCCACCACCGTGCTGCTTCTGGCCAACCTCCCCCTGATCCTGCACACGAACGGCACGGACAGACAGATCCGACAGGCTGGGACACCCGAGACCAGCACTGCAGCAGGAATTGAGATGGGGATTGGTGGCTTGGCTGTCCCCACAGCACCCTGTCCCCACAGCAGGGCAGACAAAAGCCCCTTTCTGCTCACACAGCCCAGCCTGACGCAGCCCTGGGGAGGATGGAGGGAGCGGCCAGGGCTGGGGAGGCAGAGGGGCTTTGGCTCTCACCCAGCTGCAGCACAAAGCCCCTTTTCTGAGCAGCCAGGGACTGCTTTCCGTGAAAACTGGGGCTGACCCTGGCAGCCAGGCTGCCTGCTTTGACCTTCCTCTCCCCATCTGGCTGCCGGGCAGCTCATGGATGGTGTCCCAGCCCCTGGGGCAGATCATGGGTGGTATCCCAGCCCCTGGGGCAGATCATGGGTGGTATCCCAGCTCCCAGGGCAGTTTATGAATGGTATCCCAGCTCTTTGGTCAGTTTATCCCAGCTCTTTGGTCAGTTTATCCCAGCTCTTTGGGCAGTTCATGGATGGTATGCCAGCTCTTTGGGCAGTTTATCCCAAGCCCTGGGACACTTTATGGATGGTATCCCAACCCTTTGTGCAGTTTATCCCAGCTCTTTGGGCAGTTCATGGATGGCATCCCAGCTCCCAGGGCAGCTCAGCCTCCAGGCACAACACAGGGATCCTTGTGCACCATGAAACCCCCACGCACTCCCCTGCACCTCGTGTTTTTGGGAGCACTTTCTCCCCAAGACCCACCACTGCACCTGGATTTGCTTTGACACCCCAGTGCTCTCCTGATGGGGAAACTGAGGCAGGAGGAGGTGATGTGGCTGCCAGGGCTGGGTGGTTCACCCACCACAGGGCACCGAGCCCAGGGTTTGCACACCCAGGACACAGCAATGGCCCAGCTCTGCACTGGGAGGAGACACAAACAGGAGCTGTGTGGCTCCAACCACAGCCCAGGCAGGGGCAGTGGCAGCCCCGAGGGGAGCCTCACCCACCTTTGAAGAAGTAGAACTTCCCACTGAGCTGGGACCAGGCGCAGGCGTCGATGCTGGGGGGGAGCCCGGGCCAGCGGGGCTGCAGTGGCCGTGGGTCACTGGCATTGCCACTGGCTGACACCACCCAGTAGTGGCTGCCCTTGAAGATGTAGAGGTTGTGATCCCCATCTGTGAGGCAAGGAGGGTGGCCCAAGTGATAAATTTTACTGAACCACCCACCAGTGCTGCCCAACTCCCCTCTCCTCCCTGTGCAGCCCCGTGGTGCTTTGGGGATCCTCAGGGTTTGGATGCTTCCTCCTGCCTTTCCAGCCACCCCCTCAGCTTCCATAACTCATTGCCTCCCCTCCAGCCATGAGAGGATAAATACTGACCGCAGTTCATGGCTTATCTTGCACAGCTGAGCTCCTGCAGTGATTAATCCTCACCATGGCCCAAGTTTTAGGATGTTTTCCCTGCTCCTGACACATCACTGTGCCCTCAAGGTGCACTGCTTCACTGTGCATCAGTGATGCCACCAGTGCCAGGAGCTGTGGATCAGTCAAACACACCTTTCCCACCGCTGGGAGCTGCAGCAGCAGGGATAAGGGGTAGGAGTGCACATTTTGGGAGAGGGTCACACTGGCCAGCACCCACCTGCAGTTATGGCATCGAAGAAGGAGTGGCAGTAGTAGGTGCTGAGGCTCCTCTGCTGTTGGTCCCTGCCATAAAGATCAGTGTTCCAGTCCTGGAAGTGAGTGAAGACCTTTCCTGGGAGCTGGATGGCCGAGCCCTTGGAGGGCTTTCCTGGGGTGGAAGAAAGGGTGGTGGGTCCAAAGAAGAGGCAGAGAAGCAACTTTTCCCAAAGCACAGGGCTGGGATTCCCAAGACTCCAAAGACTCCTTGTGCCTCTGTCTGGTTCCTACCCCACTCTATACAATGGTGGCAAAAATCCCTTGGTACCCCAATAAACATGCACCAGCAGACAAGTGGGCAGCAAATCCAACCTTCCCTGCCCTGGAGGCCCTGGTACCTGTCCCACCTCTCCTGCATTTTCCTCCCCAGCCACATACAGGCATGAGGCCCATGCAACTTTGGAAACCTGCTCCCATCCCTACTGCTCTCTCTCCATCCCAGAGAACATCCCTGGAGGAACCAAGGGAGATGCTTGGAGAAGCCAGGCTCACCGTACAAATTCTGGACTGCCAAGATGTCATCCCAGCTGAGGACAAAATCCTTGCTGAGTTTCTTGTAGTAGGGGGACATGAGGGCGCTCTTGGCGGGCGAGTGCTGCAGCCCCAGCGTGTGCCCCACCTCGTGGGCCACCACGATGAAGAGGTTGCGCCCTTTGCCGCTGCGCAGGGACCAGCGCTCGGCGCTGTCGAAGTGCGCCTCGCCTCGCCGGGGGAAGAAGGCGTGAGCCAGGGCACCTCCTGGGGACACGAGAGCCGTCAGGGACCAGGGAGAGGGGGAACATGCAGCTCTGCTTCGCCTCAGCGTGCGCCAGTTTTTGGTGGTTTTGGAGGAGCCCGTGTTTGGAGGGTGCTGTCAAATGGGGAGGGCTCCTTGAGGGTCTACAGGGAACATCTCGGCCGCCTTGATGGCAGATCTCAGTTGAAGAGTTGGGAGGGGGTACTCCAAATCAGACAGCAAACTGGTGCAAACTGGGCTAGAGAGACTGCAGAGCCTCCATCAGCCCCAGCACACCTGTCCTAGGTTACAATGTAAAAATATGCCCAAAAGTCTGTATTCCATCACCATCTGCTAAAACCAGGTGGGGCAGTGATCCTGATCTCTGTGGGAGATATCCTCTGCTAATGGGCCAGCTGTTAAACACCAGCTGGGGCAGTGTTCTTTATCTTTTCCACAACCCACCATTCCTCCAGGAGATATCTCCTGTTAATGGGCCATTCAGTCCCAGTGCATGACTGATAAAATTACATCACCCCACTGGGAGATGCTCCACCCAGGGGGAGGAGCCAAACATTTCCTACCTAGATAAAAACTGAGATTTGGAACACCAAAATTGCCCTTACCCACTGGTTTCCAGAGGACAAGAGCTACCAGGATCACTGCCAGGATTTCTAGAGGATCAGTACTTCAACAAGAGCACTTCATCTGGACTGCTACCACCACCCTAACCAGTGGGGTGTCAGGTTGCATTCTGACTCTACTATTGCATGTATTTTATTTTTCTCTTTTTTTTTTCCTATGAAATTGTATTTCTGACTTGGAGTCTCCCACTGGTTTTCCTTCCAAACCATTACACCACCCCAATCCCTGCCGGGGAAGAGCCCACGTTGTAAAAGAGAAGCTTACGAGGGGGGAGCGACCAGCACCTGGCCCATCGAAGGCGTTGCTGAGTCCATCGTTGTGGTCGCCGTGGAAGAAGGTGAGGCGGATGTCGGCGGGGCCCTGCTGCGCCTCCCAGAAGAGCAGGGAGGACACGTTGCTCCAGAGCTCGAAGGCGGCTCTCACGGCCCGGCGCACCTCGTGCTGCGGCAGGTAGGGCGGCCAGTTCACCACCCGGTACGTCAGGTGCCGCTTGTACCAGCGCCCGCCTGCAACAGGGCGCGCTCAGCAACGGCCACCTGGGCTCGTCCCGCCGCCCAGGGGCTGCCTGGCTCGGGGAAGACTTCATGGGAATGTC
Source organism: Oenanthe melanoleuca (assembly GCF_029582105.1). NCBI lineage: Eukaryota > Metazoa > Chordata > Aves > Passeriformes > Muscicapidae > Oenanthe > Oenanthe melanoleuca. The sequence continues at coordinate 5,739,946 of NC_079352.1, forward strand.
GTGGTTTTCCCAAGTCAAAGATGGAAGGTGAGGCAGGTGCAGCACCAGGGTTAAATCCTCCACTGGACCCCACCCAAAGCTGGAGCTGCAACCAAGCCCTGAAACATCTCTGAGGAGATGGGAAGCTGTGGCACCAAGTTTGAACTCAGCCTTTGGCTCACCATCCTCTCCAGAGCCAAATGAAGTATGGGTCCCTGCTAGGAGGTCTGCTGCCTGAAATGAGCTCCAAGCCCATATGGGATGGATTTCAGGAAGAGGAATCCAAGCCACCTCTGAAAAGCTGGGACAAAGGCAAAGGAGTGGGAGGGGCTCTCAGCAGCACCTTGGGGGCACAGCTTAGTGCCCAAGGCTTCCTTAAAAGCTTTCAGGGGAGACAGAGCCCTGATACCACCAGGACAAATGGGGACAAGCCTTGTGATTCCCCTAAGCTCCCAACCCCTCTACCACCACTCAGGAGGGCAAAGATGGGAATTCAGAGTCACTGAGCAGCATCACAGCAGCCTCCTCCTCCTCCTCCTCCTGCACAGCTCAGCAGCTGTGGGACCCCAGAGCCCTGGGATTACATTTATCTGGAGGCATCTGGAGCAGGAAAAATGCCGTGGGGCCCTAGGGGGATGTGGGTGCCAGAGCTGGTGCTGAGGCGTGGGAGTGGTGACAGACCTCCAGCATCTGCCTCTGCTCCAGATGTGCAGGAAAACAGGGGGAACAGAGCTGGCAGCACGCTGGGGCTCACTGCCCTGGCTCTGAGCTCACCCTCCCAGCAAACCTGGCAGACATCCCACCCCAGCTCTGCCTCCTTCCCCCCAGTTCTGAGCAGCCCATGGCTGGGGAGACTCTGGGCTAACTGGTCACACTCCTGGGGACAGAGTCAGTTCCCACTGCTCATCAGTGCAATGATGGCCTCCAGCTCCTGAGGGACACAGATGAGCTTCCATTCTGCACAGCAAAAGCTGAAGGCTGCCTGGATGGCTGCCCTAAAACAAAGGCTGGCATCCCACCCTCCCTCCACAGGAGCAGGGATCTACCACCAGAGGAGGATGGGCAAGGCTGGCTTGGCAAGGCTGGCTCTGGGGAAGATGGGGGCTTGGCTTTTGTCCCCATGCTGGGCTCTGAGTGTGCCCCAAGGGACACAGAGGCTGCCCAGGGAAGATCCTGCTGGGAGAAGGGTGGATAACTTTCCTGGCTCAGCTGCCAGGGTTTCCTGCTCCAAGCAGGATAAACAGCACAAAGTCTCCAGCCTTCCATCAGGCACCCCCTGTCTCCCACCCAGCCCGTGGGTACTGATGTGGTGCTGCTCCCACCCCTGCTGCCTGTGGCATCAGATCACCAGAGCAATGACCAGAGCCACACTGAGCCCTTTCCTGCCCTTTCCTTGAGCCATTGGGCATCTCTTACCACCCATCCACATTTGTGATCCCCAAAAAGGAGCCCTGTGAGCCACAGGGCATGGCTGCCTCTGTTTGCCCATCTCCTGCTGTATGTCCTTCCTGCTCTGCTCACTGCCCTCCTGTCCTGGGCACAGCATGGCTCCTGACAGGGACACGTTGCGTGTTGGGGCTTTGGAGGGAAATCCAGAGGCTGGAGGAGGATGACAGGGCTCTCCTGGGGCCGTCCATTGCCAGCCCTGCCAGATGCACAGACAGCCTGACACGGCACAGAGCCTTTTCTTAATCTCCCCTTCCTTTTTCCCATGTCCTAAGCACAGCTGGCCCCGGAATCTTGCTCTCTAGGAATCCAGTTACTCATCTGTGAGCCCAAAGAGAGCTCCCAAGGGACAAGAGGCCCAGTCCTGGACACACAGAAGGATGCTTGGAGCAGAGTTAAACCCCTTAACATGGGTGAAAAGACTCTTGGGTCAGGCAGCCAAGTGCTGGCAGGTTTTTTGTTACTGCTGTGCCCCTAATATGCATGAGAAGTCCCAAAGGTCAGCAAAACCTGGAGATAGTTTCACTGAGTGCCAGCCCCTGCCCTCCAGATCATGCCAGCACAGCTGAGTGTGGGGCCATGGTGATCTGTGGGACATGTTCTGCCTCCTACAGCAGGAGCAAAACCACCCCAGAGAGCTGAATCCCCCACGAGTGGGAGTCACATCTCTCATCACTGCTGACATCAAGCCACAGAGACCAACTTAAAATAAAAGAGCTTTAAAAATAACCCCGAAGTATGTCCTGGGCTGGATGCTGTGCCCGTGGGGCTGCACCTCCCACTTACAGCAGCTTCCCCACGAGTCCAGGACAGGAGAGCCGAGCACCCCAGACCCCAAACCCACCGGGACTCTCCATTCTCACCGTGCTGTGCCGTGGGGCTGCACCTCCCATTCACAGCAGCTTCCCCACGAGTCCAGGACAGCAGAGCCGAGCACCCCAGACCCCAAACCCATCGGGACACTCGGTGCCCGTGCTCTCACCGTGCTGTGCCGTGGGGCTGCACCTCCCACTCACGGCAGCTTCCCCACGAGTCCAGGACAGCAGAGCCGAGCTCTCCAGACCCCAAACCCACCGGGACACTCGGTGCCCGTGCTCTCACCGTGCTGTGCCGTGCGCCGGCGGCGCCGGGCGGGCCATGCCCCGGCAGCGCGGCTGTCGCTGTCATCGGTGCCACACCTGGGCAGAGCCATCTGATGGAGGGTGCGGGCATCCAGCACCCCGCTGAGCGGGAGGTGGGTCACCCGCTGGAAATCCCTGCCAAAGGAAGGGAGATATCAACCCACATCCAAACAACCCCCCGAGGAGGGGTTTGGTTATTTCTGAGCCAGGGTTTTCACCCCACAACCTTCACACCCCAGCATCAGAACTTCATCAAGTTGGTAAAAAGAGGATTTGGCTCTGCAACCACAGCTGACCTGTAAGTCAGCTCCTAGCACGGCAAAAGCAAATAGGGGAGCCTAAAAATGCCGTTTCCAGTTTTTAACCCCGGTTATTTGACTTCGCATTTAATTTTGCATTAGGCTTTGCACGGGATGCTCCCAGAGCCGAGGTGATGTCCTCAGGAGAAGTCCGGCCAGGAGCTGGCAGCTCGCCCCCCCTGACATCTCCCAGCCGTCCCCAAGCTCGGCCTCCCCGCAGATTTTATTGCGAGGCGAGCAGCGGGCCATAAAAGGCAAATAAAGCAGCGAGAGCAGGGTGCCAGCAGAGGCACCCAGCTGCGGGAGCCGGGCACGGACCCGCCTTTCCAAAAAGGGCTGGCTGTGCTTTAGCACCAGACCGTGAGCCAGAGGGCCTCCAGCCACAGAGAGACCCCTCTGGCTGATAAAAAAGACCCTCGGAGTGCTGGCAGCATCCCTGCAGCGGGAGCTGCCGGGTTTAGAATAAAGGGCTCCTACCTCAGCGCCTCGCTGAACTCGGCCGGGCTGTGTGTGCCGGCCCCCGGCTCGCTGAAGTAGCCGTATTTCTCCAGGAAGAGCTGCAAGAAAAAAATGGGAAATGTGCAGCTCAGAGCACGAGTTGGTTTGGGAAGTGGGGGGAAATGAGGTGAGAGTGCTGCAAACCCCAAATGCCCGCTTGTTTTGCTCCTGAGAGCTCTGCACCTCCAGCAGCCGCACCTCCTGTGCCCGTGCGGGTTCCTGTGTGTCTCCTCCCCATCATTTTGGATGGTTTTTGGGTTTTTTGGCCACGACACGATGGAGCGTGGGAAGAAACGAGAGAGATGAAAAACCTCTGGAGCCGTGTCATCCGCAGCCAGAGGCGACCAAACCCACAGCTCTAATCGCCCCGGCTCCACGCAGCCATCCCAAAAAGGCCGGAGTGCTGCGGCCAGGGGCAGGGCGGGGTGAGACGGGGTCAGGCTCAGCCTCCCCCCCTTCCCACGCAGGATGTGCTGATGCAAAGTGGGGACCCTCCGGGCGCAATTTGCTTTGCCAAAGCATTCATTCTTCTTCTTATCGGCCGTTGACACGGACGGAGATCGCCTCTCTGAACTTGCTCCAGCACTTAAATTGTATGTTAAAGAAAATAAACGGCTCAGGCTGCTGCCCAGCTTTTGGAGGAGTTAATAGCCGGGGTCACAGGAATGCTCCACGCCCGCCTGCCCCGCCGCCAGGGATGTCTGCGGGAGACAAACAAGCTGCCCAGCATCCTGTCAGTGCAGCAGAGCCGCGGTTCCAGCAATGAATAATAATCAGAAAAAAAAGTGAAAGTGGCGGCTTCCTTTTCCCGCATCCCAAAGGAGAGGTGTGCAGAGCACCGGGAGTGCCACGGGCTGACCCAGGTAGAACTGCTGGTGCCCTCGGGGAAAACGGGTGTTTTTAAAGCTGTTTCCCTCCCGGCTCATCCTGGGGCCGGGAAAAGGAGGGGTTTGGAGTGCTGACCTCCTCTCAGGGCTGCTCCTGACTGTGGGTGACCCCTGCAGAGGAGGCAGCAGCACTTCCCGGGCCTTGCCACCCTGCAAGGAGCAGGAATGGTTTGTGGATGGTGCCCAGGTGTGCCAGGGCCTCTCCCTCTCCTCCTCCTGCCCAAACCTTCTGCTTGCCATGAACAGTCATCTTCATGTCATCCCCAAACACATCACCCCACGTGTGGGCTGGGCAGGCACATCCAGGTGTGCTCTGCAGACCTCATCTCCTGCAGCTTCGTCTCCTGCTTTACTCCCCTTCTACCTGGAGCATCCCCCTCTGGCAGAGGACACAGATTCCTGCCTGGACACGCTCTTTGCTCAGCCCCACACAAAGAATTTGGCTGTTTTTCCCACCAAAGCTGCCTGTCTCAGCTGGAGGCACCAGAAGCTCATCCCAGCAGCAAGAGGCTGAGCATGGCCAGAGTCACCCAGACACCTCACACTGCTCCAGTGAGTCAGGATAGATCAGGCAAGTGCCACACTGGCAGGGAGAGCATTGGCTTGTTTGTCAGGAGAAGCCACAACACCTCTGCCCAGGGATGGACCATCCAGCCTGAGGTTGCCATTCCTCAGAAACACAAGTATAACCCCAGTTTTATAGGGGTACCAGGAGGCAAAATCCAGCAGCAACTTGGGATGAGCATGCAGGGATGGAGGAGCATCCTGGGAATGGGGTGGCTTGGAGCCCTCTGAGAGGATCTGGAGAGGAGAAGGAATCTGACCCTTTTTTTCTTGTGTTTTTATAAAGTTCTCCTCCAGAAGCACAAATTCACCAGTTACATATAAGGGTGCAGGGTGAAGATCCCAGTGGTGACATCACTGCAGATAAATGTGAGCTGAGAACACTCAGATGGAAAGTCTTGGCTCTCACATCATGGTCTGAACCTTCTCTAACACAATTTTACATTCACTCAGCACAACCTGAAGCCCTTTCCTCTCCTGTAACCCAACACAATCCCATCCTTAAAGCGTGAAAATGGTTTTTCCTCACCATGATCTCATGAAGGCTTGAAACCCCATCTGGACATGTCAGGTGCACAGTGAAAAAAGCAACCCTGCCCCAGCAGCTGCTCTTGAGCAGCACCAGAAGGCACAGAGGCTGCTCTGGCTTTATCATTCCTGCCCAGAGCTCCTTGAGCTTTGCAAGTCCAAGCACAGCAGCATTTTCTCCGTGGTTTTTGGCCTGTGCCACACTGAGGTTCTCACACACAGGCACCAACTCTGTGGCTGTAAAACCATCAGGAGAAATTTTATTACGTTTTCTAGACATATCTACTGTCAGCTAAAGGTGAGGATGGTCCTGGAAGCACAGAGCTGCAGGAGAGGGATGTGCTGATCCCCCACTCTGTCAGGAATTTATCCAAGCACAGAGCATACAAATCCAGGCAGTTTTCGGGGTGCAGGGGAATTCAAGAGCTCCATGACACAGTGTCCTGTGCTCAAACCAGTACTCAAGGCTCCCCCAGCACTTCACAGCCCCCCAGAGCCCAGCCAGGCTCTGGCAGGGCTGGCTGGAATCTGGCACCAGCCCATTAAACCTCTCCAGAGGCTGCAATGCTGTGCTGGGAAAACCCCCTCCCTCCTGCCCCAGACGGGGAAATGCTCTTTTCCATACAATGGGAAAAGAAAAACAGCAGGAAACCAAGAGAAACATTAATATGAAATATGCCCAGCTCCCCCTGTGCTTGAGGGAGGGAGAGGAGGACGGATCTGGGGAGGCTGGGCTGCCTGGAGTGCTGGGGCACAGAATCCTCCGGGGCTGCAGCAGGGACAGAGAGGAGCCTGGGGGAGACACAGGGGCCCTTCCCATCTCAGGGCTCTGATGTGGAGCCTGTTGCAACCCTGGAAATCATCTCTGCCTTGGCTAAAGCCAAGGAAACACCTTGGCCTCGACCACAGGCATCCCGGGTGGAAGACAGCCAGCGGCAAATACAATTAGCCCTCCCTGCCTGGAAACGGGGATAACGAGAGTGCCGAGACAGCAGCTCCGCTCCTGCCCGCTCTCCCCTCCAGACACTCCGCTTCTGGCTCCTTTCCACCAGCCGAGCACCGGAGAAACCTCACACCGAGCTCCTGCTGGCCGCGGTCCCTCTGCTCCGCCGGGTACAGACCCGTCTGTCCCTCCATCCCCCGCAGCGCAGGAAGCCATCCCACCCTGCAAAGGTGATTACAGGTGATGCCACACAAGACGCACCCTTAAAGTATTTTGTTTTAAATCATGAGACAGCCCAGATGGATCCTAAAGCCTGGTTCCAGCATCCCGAGGCTCACCCCACATCATCTCACCACCAAATGGGCACGGTGGCTCCTGCTTTTCACCCTCATTTTCCAGCACACACACCAGGAGAGCTGGCCTGGGGCGTGTTTTGGGCTGGTCACCGAAGGAGCAGCAGCTCCTCCTGCCCATCGGGCCCCTGCTGCCTCCAGAAGATGTCACATCAATTAAAAATGCTCGTTTGCTTCCGCTCATCCCTGCAAAGCCTCAGGCAGAGCCCCCGCGCCGCTCTTGTTTAAGTGTGTGTGTAAGTATCTCTATAAATATTATATCTATAGACACACGAGAAGGGGCATTAGCGAGCACAGAGCCTGCTTGTCCTCCCTCTGAGCAGCCAGGGAAATCTCAGCTGATTCTCCGCCCTGCTGATGGAGCCCCAAGCACTGTCTGGCTGCTGGGATGTTCCTGAAGGAATCTCCTGTCCCGCCTACCACTCCTAAAATCTACTTTGGCAGCAAATAATCCACTTTCCACTAAAGATGTGGAGTTGGGGTCATCTAAACTCCTTTTATTTTCACACTCGATTTTCTAAAGCTGAGAAGGAGTAAGCCAGGTCTAACTAACCCTCCTGGTTTCACCAACCTTTTGGATGTGGCTTGAAGCGACTTGGTCTAGTGGAAGGTGCCCCTGGCTATGAAAGGGGGTGGAATTAGATGAGCTTTAAGGTCCCTCCCAACCCAAACCAATCCATGATTCTGTGATAACTCGCTGGGAAGCAGCAGCTTTGCCCCGGCACCCCAAGCACCCGCAGCACCAAAACTCCTGAACGCGACCAGAAGCACTTGGGGAAAAGAGGGAAGAACCCCGGGCTTGGCCAAACTTCCCCTGCGAATACCAGAGCGGCTGACAAACCAGTTCGGTCACGCAGCCTGGTTGTGTTTTCGTGTCTGAGGAGAGAAAGGAAGCGAGGCTTGCCCTCCGCCGGCTGGGAGCCGGGGCGGGCGATATTTGCCCTAACAAGCGGGGATTGTTTTGGGGGAGCAGCAGGAAGAAAGCCGGGCTGTTTGCGCTGCCGTGACTCACGGGGTGGCAATCACACCGGGGATTGCCGGGGCGCTGAGCCGCTCGGTGTGCAGAGCCCAGCGATGCCTCAAAGCGGTGATTCCTCCTCCTTCCATCGCCGTGCTGAGGTTGAACAGCAGGGATTTTTACAGCAAGGAGGGTTTCTCCTCTTTGTTTCAGAAGGAAAACGTGCGATGCTCCGTGCCCCAGCTGGGCTCCGAGCCCCACCGTGGTACCCGGGACCCTCCCTCCATCCAGCTGTGCTCAGCATCCTGCATCCCAACTCGCTCCTAAAACAGCTCAGCCGGACACTGGAGCATTTCCCAGCACGAACACACCTCAGAGACAAGATGTGAGACCTTGGCTTGATAAGGAGGAGAAGTTAGTGTGCACCCAACACTGCAAGATGGGAAGGAGAAGGGCAGGACAGGGGAAAAAACTGGGGAAAAAAATATCCCAAATGAGAATTATTCAGTCTGTCAGTCCAGTTCTCTGTTCCCATTCCCTGTTTTTCTCAGCTTTCTCCTCAGTTTTTATTTCCACCAAAACAGACCTGGAGCTTCTCACACAAATCTCTGCAGGAACTTCATTGTCCTTTGTCCTTGGCTCCACTAGCACCTCACTGTGCTCCTCACTCCCACCACAGCCTGAGATTTCACATGCCCTGTGTTTTTTACACAATTCCCCCGGGATCAGGGAATTTTGGGCATTGCCAGCCCCCAGCTGCAGTCTGAGCACAGCTCAGCCAGACACCAGCTCTGCCAAACAATGTGCTCTTTACATTGGGCCCTCTCCTATCTGTAGATGATAAGATGATTTCACATACAAATGTTTCAAATTAAATTTTGGAATTTTCTTTTTTTTTTAATGTGTTTTTTTTTTTTAGCTGCAATTGATATGGATGCAGTGAAAACATGGGCACCAGCCAGGAAAAGCACACAACTGGACATTTTCACAGTCTTGTGCATCTACGTTTACACAACCTATTGTTGCTAACTGTGGCTTTTTAAAAAGAATTTTAAAAAAAAAAAGTTTTAGAAGCAAAGCCTGGAAGTGCTCTGAAAGCCACAAGTCACAAGAACTATTTGATGTTATGTGAGAATTTCAGCTTCCTCCTAAAATAAAATTAACTGCTCAGTTTATTTAGGCAAGTTCCACAGCCCAGTCTCTGCATTTCCATTGTGTGTGCTGTCCCAAAGTCCCTGGCCAGCACAGCACATCCCCTTGGGGAAACTGAGGCAGGGAGACAGGAAAGTCATTTACCAGCCCTCCCTCACAAGGGATCTGCCACAAATCCTGGGATCTGTTCTGAAGCTTCAAGGGAAAAGAACTCAGAAGTCACCAATGAGGGGTGGAAAGGCGGTTTGGAATGTTAAACCAGTTGTTCCCAATCAGTTTGTTTTGTTTTTAAAGTTAATTTTAAATTATTGCTTTTCTGAGCATGGAAATCTTTGCAGATTTATTTTCTCCAGGTGGCATGAGAGACTGGGCTGAGGTTTGTGAACAGTGAAAAAGCACAACTCTTAATGACCTCTCTGAAGCAGCATGTCCTAGCAGAAGCAACCTGCACATCAAAACCAGCCTCTGAGCATTCCTGTGCCATTTACCTCTTCAAAATCCCAATTAATTCACCAGGACTTGCTGGCTGGGTTTGAAAATTAAGCATTTGTGCAAATGTACACTGGATGGAGGCCTAAACAAGAAAAAAAATCCCCAATATGAACCTTTGTTCAACAGCCAAATCTCATACCTTGTCCTCCCAAAACAAACAGAAATGGACAGTGGCACAGGGTGACAGTGACAGCAGGACAAACAGAAGAAATCCAAACAGAGGTGATGGGGACATCCCTGGGGAGAGGCAGGCAGGGGAAGGACTGGCTTTTGTCCCCTCCTGTTATGCTGGGAGGTGGGAAGGTTTCCTGGTGCATGAATTCTGTTGCTGGAGCTGTGTGGCAGGGTGGGTTTGCAGGTGCACATCACGTGTGGGGACATCTGGACACAGGCTGAGAGAGCTGGGATGTTCCATCCTGGACAAGAGAAGGCTCCAGGGACACACAGAGCCCCAGCCAGAGCCTAAAGGGGCTCCAAGAGAGCTGGAGAGGGACTTTGGACAAGGGCAAGGATAGGCAGGACAAAGAGGAATGGCTTTAAGCTGAAGTAGGGCAGACTTAGATTAGGTATTGGGAAGGAATTCTTCCCTGTGAGGGTGGGGAGGTCCCAGCACAGGGTGCCCAGAGCAGCTGTGGCTGTTCCATCCCTGGAAGTGTTCCAGGCCAGGTTGGACAGGACTTGGAGCAGTCTGGGCTAGTGGAAATGTCCCTGCCCATGGCAGGGGGTGAAATGGGATGAGCTGAGGTCCGTTCTAACCCAGATCAGCCTGTGATTCTGTGCCACAGCTCCACACAGCACATGTGGCCACACACCCTGGCATTCCAACACAACTCTAAACACAGCCCCATCTCCAGCTGGCACAGCCACACACCTGTGCCACACACACTGCCTGTACCCAGGGCACACCTGGATGCACAGGTGTCAGGAGCTCATGGGCACTCACCTCTGGTGGGGATGTACACCGGGGACACGCTTGTACCGATGGCACAGCACACCAGGGACACAGTGACACCAGGGACATGCACACCAGGGACACAGTGACACCTGGGACATGGGCACACCAGGGACACGGGCACACCCGGGACATGGACACACCAGGGGCAAAAACACACACCCATAGCATGGGCACACAGGGTTTTGCACACACCTGGTGGGACATGGACACACCAGGGGCAAAAACACACACCCATAGCATGGGCACACAGGGTTTTGCACACACCTGGTGGGACATGGACACACCTACGGCATGGGCCCCCCAGGGACAGTCACATCTAGAGCGCGGGCTCGCCCCTGGCACAAGCACAGGGACACGGGCACACCTCTGGCATGGACTCAGCGGGGACTCGCACACAGCCAGGACACGCTCCCGCCCCTCCCCGCCGCCTCTGCCGGTGCCGGTGTCGCTCCTACCTCCGCCTGCCGCCGCTGCTGCCCCGCGGCCGGTGCGGGCTGAGCTGCCGCCAGCAGCCCCAGTGCCAGGGCGGCCCGCAGCGTTCCTGCCATCCCGGCTCCGCTCCGCTCCGCTCCGCCGCCGCCCCGGCCGCCTCTCCCCGCCCCGGCCCCGGCCCCGGGGGCGGCCCCAGCCCCAGCCCCAGCCCCGGCCGAGGGCCGGGCTCCGGCAGCAGCACCGAGCGGAGGGGCTGTCCCTGCTCGGGGGGACCGTGGCACCCACCCACCGGGGGAATGAGCCGGTTCATGCCCCGGCCGGCGCCCCCGGAGCATCATCCCGCTGCCGGCGCGCCTCTCCTTCGGCCGGCCGGGACAGGGGTGCTGCCCTGTTTGCAGCTGTGGAAAAGAGGAGAGAGCAATTCCAGCTTTTCCTAAACCTATGCTCATCCAGCGGGATGCAGGGTTTGGAGGCTGGGGGTCCCTATGGGCCAGCACTTGCCATGAGCTCAGATACACAGACGGCTGGGCCAGCAGTGCAGCCCCCCTTCAAGAGTCTGGCAAAATCTACACATTAGAGCAGCGCTCTCTCAAGTTTTACATAATAACCACACACTCTCAGGTTGTGGTTTACACTCCCAGGGCTGTGGTTCACACTCTTTCTGCATAAATCTCCCTGCCAGGCTCGGGATGTGCTCGCCTGTGAGCAAGGAGGGGCTGTTTGCTGCGGCCGTGTCAGTGGCACAGCTCACACACAGCTGATGAGCTCGAGGGTTGCAGTGACAAGGCAGCAGCTCTGTTTACTCACAGCAGTATTTTGTTCGACTATTTTGTTTTAATTTGACTAAAGCAATAGGATGTTTTGATTCTGCTTTGGTTCAAGGGGAAAAAAAATAGGATGTGACTTGTGTCTGCTTTTGTTTTCATGCCAGCTTCAACCCCACACCTATTTTAAAGCTCCCAGGCGCCTTCCTCCACTTTTTAATCGTGCCAAAACCTGAAGTTTCAGAAGCATCTGTTGAGTGCAGCTTGAAGAGAGTTGCAGAGAGCCTGTGACACTGCTTTGCAGCTGGACAGAGATGTAGCGAAGGGAAGCAGGATTTGAAGGAGACAAAAAGCAATCCACATAACATGGAAAAATAGGGAAGTCACTGAGCTACAAGATGACAAATATGGGAGAAATGAAGGTTTTGGGGCTGGGCCAGAAAGAACTGACTGAGGAGCTGCTGGAGAGCACAGTGGGCAGTTGGCACTGGATGTGTGAGGGGAATAGTCAGCCCTGGCAGAGGGAGAGCCGAGGGATGGCCGCTCCTCACACAGGTCAGCCTGGCCCTTCCTTTCAAAACAAGAGCAGCTCTGTCTGCAAACGCATCCGTGTTTGCGTCGTATCTAGGAAGCAACTGATCCATCTGCTCTTCCACTTAAGAATATGGATGATGAGAAAGTGACTGGCTGGGCTCCAGCAGGAGCAGGAAACTCCCTCCTCTGCTCATTGTGATGTGGGGAAGTGTCTGGGAGGGCACCTGCAGCCCCAGAGCCGCCAGCTTTCCGACCGGGCATTTCCCGGGGCTGCTGCCCTGGTCCTCGGGGGTTTTGGCATTCAGATGGAGAAGAATTCAGCCCAGCCTTGGGGATGCCAAATCATAGCTCTCTGTTGGCTGGGAGTATAAAGATGTTTATCCAGCTGCTGTAATCAGCAGTATCAGGAACAGAAATACTATCTCACAGAAAGGTGAACAGATTTCCAGCTTTTTCAGTTAGGTAAAAGCTCAGAAATGGGGCAAAAAAAGGTTTCAGTCCTTGTAACTTCTACCCCAAAACTGAAACCTGACAAGTCAAGCCTGTGGCAGAGAACCAACAAAATCTTTTAGTAAAACATTCACAAAGAGCATGATAAATAGTTCCCTACAAGCTCTGGTTGCCTAATAATTTCTGATTTCTTGGTTTCTACAGAAAATCTCTTCTCTCTTTAGTTTAACTCAAAAGATCTCAGTGCACTCACTGAGCTCAATTTCCAAACCCTTTCCTAAAGACATCTCCCAGCTCGGAGATCCACAGTGTTCCTAATTTGATACTAATTTGCATTATTGACCTGTAAACATCACAGAGAAACAAATGCCACTACCACAGGCCTGGAGTCTGGAATGGGGGAGGCTGGTTTGTCCATAGGGGCACATCAAGAGCAGCTGAGCATTGCAGAGAGAAGAGCTGAAGCACCAGAGGATCTCTGTCTGAGGTGAGATCCAAGAGGTTCATAAACCAACATTATGAAACAGCTCTTGTGACGTGAGCTGTCTCAGAGCAGCTCTGAGTGTTTATCAGAACTGATAAGCACATAGCAACCCCATTACTCCTCTGTGGCAGTTCCTACCCAAGATGGATGTGATGCACAAGAACCTCCCACCAAAAACCTCCAAAGCTCTGCACTGAGAACAGGTTCAGGTTTTCCCTTTCATCCTCTCAAGAACAGCCATTCTTCAGATGTTTGCTGCTGTACAGCAGCAGGGTGGCTCAGAGGGTGCTGTGCTAGGCAATGTCCAAAATCCTCATCCTGCTGCTGGAAAGTGGCCAGAGCTGGGACTTTGGATTAGGTCAGATGGGCACAGTCACAGCTTTCCCTCCCAACCTCAGCCTGAAAGAGTCAAATTCTTTACCAAGGCACAAGCAGATTAATGTTCCTTGGGTTGTCACAAGAGTGAGGCTGTTCTGCTCAGACACTGTTTTCTGGGTACTTCATTCACACACAGCAAGTTCTCACAGGTCAAAGGACTTTCCTGTGTCCTTCAAATGTGTTAGAAAGTCTGTTTTGCCCAGTATCCTGTCTCAAACAGAGCCAGGAACAGACACTCACCACGAGGGTGTCAAGAAAGAAAATGCAAAGTCTGCACAGACTTCCCTTGGCTTTAGCTTTTGTGTGTGGAGTTCCTGGATGTTACTGAGGTCAAGAAGCTGCATCCAGCTGATGAGCCCTCCCACAAACACACCAATTTGCTGGAGCAGTTTGAATCTCACACTGGTATTTGCTTGGCTAACAGCCAAAACCATCCATCTCTTTCTAGGATCAGGGTGGCACCTGAGCTCCAGCAAACATCACCACCTCGGCATGGAAAGGGGAGTTTTAGGCAGTTCTGAGTGCATTCTGACAGCTGTGTTTTATTACAACAGCTTTACAAGCAACTGCTACAGCAGCATTAGCAACACCATCTACTGGGACATCATCACATGGGCTCTGTTACCCTGGAAATGGGAATTATCAGCTCTAGATTAGGCAAAGCAGCACTGGCTGGATCCTGGCCTCAAACCCTTGGAGACTTCAGAGATTGGCTTCAGTCACTGCCCCCATATCTCTCTTTAGGACTGTGGTATTTGAGCAACTTAAAGTTGCATTTCTTCTCAGGGTGAGGTGGGTTTGGCTGCAGAGGCCCAGCATGGAAACTATTTGTCTGTCTCTGAAAATGTTTAGCTATTATTTTATGCAGGAGTGGCATTTCAGCTCTGTAAGGATCACATGCTACTCCTGCATTGGCATCCCTCTTTTCTCCACCAAGTCCTTGTTGAGCTTGGCAAGGGCTAGACCTGTTTTTATAAATAAACCACCAGCATTCCACACAGAACTGATTTCCAAAATAAAACCCTCGCCACTAAGAAAATGTATTATTGGAAGATGGAGCATAGAGATGAAGGCAGCAGAGCAGAGCTGCTCCCAGCTATGCTGAGAACAACCCAGATTGCTCCTTTCTGCTGAGATTCTCTTGGTTTTCCACCTCCTGACAGGACAGATCTACTGTCCTATCCCTTCTTAGTCTGGAATTTTATTATAGGAAGTCCTACCAAATCCTCACAGCACTGGGAAGAACTAAAATTGATTCAATACTTAATATACTGTATTTTTAAAGTTTACTTTCCTTTTAACCTCAATTAAAGATTGTCCCAGAAAACTTGAGGCAGCTGTGCAGGACCAAAGGACTTAGGAGAAGTGTTTGGAGGGCAATGACATAGTTAAACCATCATCTGGGTTTGTATTTTTTACAGAATATCTTCCCAGGCCTCTCTGAGCTAATTTAACTCTCACTGCACCAAAGGCAAGTAAAACAACCCATCAAGCCAGTACAGTTTCTCTGTCCTGCTGATTTTCTGGAAGACCAAGCAGCTGCTGAAGGTGTCTTAAAAACCATGCAAGAACTCAGGTTGTTTTTGCCCCAGTGCAGAACAGAATATAAACATGCAAGTGCTCAGCATCATTGCCAGGTTGGAAAATCTGACAAGGTGGTGACAGCTCATTTTGTGGCTCACTTGAAGACTCATCTGCTTGGTAATCCTGGGCAGTGACTGAAGAGGAAAATGCTCTTAGCCTGGGGGAGAAAGCAGAGTTGGAAGCTGAGTTGGCATTAAAGGCAGCTACAACTGTTTCTCCCAATACTGGAAGCACCAGCTGTTTAACCACCAAGCCCTTCTCCAGGAGGGGAAAAGCCAGAGCCCCACCAGGGAACTGCAGGGAGCAGAGGGGTGGATGCTGCCCCATTGCTCAGCTCAGCTATTCCCAATTCTGTGCCCACCTCTGAGAGCTCCAGCTGCACCCTCAGCAGTTGTTTGTTCAGTGCAAGGTGTCAGCTCTGCTGGAACAAACCTCAGCAGGATACTGAGGCTGTTCTCAGCTGCTGATTCCTGCTTTCCTTCCATCCCATCCAGCTGGCAGCATTGCTGCATCTGCCAGCACAGCAGTGGGCAAGAGCACCCTCTAGCCTTGTCCATGTAAACAGTAAAAACCCAGCTTCAAACCCATCAGCATCCAACTTTTCTAGGCTAGCAAAACAACAGATACTGAATTGATCAACTTTCTGAACCCTCACATGCCATACACTGGATTTTATACTGTCACTAGTACATATATCCCTCAAATTCCACTGTTTTAAGAGCAACAAGCTGCCCATAATCTGTGACAAATGTCTTTTCTAAAAGCAGATGCTTTCCAGGAGAAACCTGTAATGCTGATTTGAACTTTGTTACCATGACCATCAATACACAACAAGTTGGGGAGGTGGCTCATATACCTCAACAAAAAACACTTCTGTTCATTTCTCAGTGAGATATGGCCCAGCTCTACACCCAGGTGTAACCACAAACCCCAAGAACTTGTATTTATAGTGCTGCCCACTGGAATATGGGACAGCCAGAGGTTCTCTCTCCAAGGCCTGGGATGCAGAGGCAGCACTGCCACGACCTGACTGGGCAGTGTCACCTTCTCAGGCTGCCCACCTCTGCAGTGACCTGTCTGAGAAGGAGGGATAATTAACCTCCCTTCTCTCCTCTCCCTTGGCTGCAGAGCAAAATCCCAAATGCTCTCAACGCACCTACTGAACCTCACCTGCATCTGACCTCCAGGATGAAGCAGCTTGTTTCCATCACCCACATTCCAAAAACAACAAGTAAAACAAGATGTAGCAAATCACTTTTTTTTAGCCATCCCAACTTGGATTTTGAGCTGTTCTGCCCCCTGGCAGCAGCAGAACACATTCACACTACTGCATGCCTGCTCCCTGCAGGCACCACAGAAGGGAAAAACACAAGGAGCAGGGAACAAGTCTGCAAATCCAGGAGAGAGGATATGGATAGCGAGGAGGCTCATCACTGACCTGACTGCAGATTCTGTGAACACACAGAGCTCAGGTCAGAGCTGCAGTACCATCCCAAACAAGTGTCTATTTACTGCTTAAGCCATACCACAGGAACACTGGGAATATGTAGGGAAATGCATTCAATTCAAGTAATTGTGAAACAGTAGGATTTCACAAATAAAACAATCAGCATTTATTGTTGTATTACAAAACACTTCATATTTTGGCAATATTTTACAGTTTATCCTTTTCCTTCTTAGGGCCCGTTGAAAAGGTACGGGGGCAGGGGGGAAGAAAAGAGGAGAATGTGGAAATTAGGATTAAATTTCAATGTCTTGCTTAAAAAAAAATCCTCCCAAACCACCCCAGTCCCTCCCACCAAAATAAAAATCTAGTTTCACTCAATTCCACTATCGAAAGAGGCCATGGGTGAAGCTGCAGGCAAGTTCACTATCAAACGCATCAAGAAGACAAACAAAACATTCACAGTGGTCTTCAGTATGGTCTGTTGCGTTGATCATTTCTGAAATCATTTCTGGAAGGGAAAGAAAAGGTTCTAAGCAAATAACTAATGAAGGAAATAACAAACAGTCCCTTCAGTCAAACATTTCTACAATGACGTCTGTGTGCTGCTCCGTGTTTATAGAGACCTCATCCAGAAACATTCACAAAACTCAAGGCTGAGTGATTCTCTCTGGAAGCTCCTATCTGTTAGTTCATATTTTCATGGCAGTTGTATTTGCACACATAAACAACCCCTTTCCCACAGTCCCCATCAATCCCCCAGCCAAGCAGAGGCACAGGCTCCTCTCACCTTCCTCCCATTTTGCCCCCGTAGCCGCCTCCCCGGTCGCCGCCGCGGCCGCCGCGCCCTCGGTAGCCCCGCTCTCCTCCGTAGCCACCTCTCCCACGGAAATCTGGGCAGAAACACACAAACACATCAGCTTGCTCAGAAAGATGCAGATGCATGAACACTTTTAACATTGAAGGGGTGTAGCTGTTTCTGCACACCTCCTGATGGACGTGAATCTTCTGGTCTGGGCTCCCCACACTGGTTGCAGGAATTCCTGCGAGCGAAGTTCATGTTGCCACAGGACCTGGAACAGACAAGGATTGCCCAGATTGAGCTGTGAAGATGAAGCACCCATGAAACATCCCATCCTGATTTAAATGACACTTACGGGTTAGGACAAACCCAATCACCATTTTTGGGTTCCCCACTTCTACCCTGGAAGCCCCCACCTCTTCCATAGCCACCTCGTGAACCTGCAGACAAAATTATAATCAGAATCAAGTTCTATGAACTGCACATGACAAACAGGTATCAAAGATTGTCACTTCAGACCCCAAGTAACAGACAGACTTTTCAGGTTTAATGCAAATACATTCCCACTATTTATTATAAATTCTTTTTCAGCAGTAAAGGGAAACCTGATCTGCTTGAATTGCCACTGGGTAAATATGAACCCACTACATGCATTAATAAAATTTCAAAAGTATTTAACAAGGTATAAGATCAGTCACTTATGGCCAGATTTAGACACAGAACAAGAATTTAACAATAAAAGAAGTCTGTCTGGATTAAACCCAGGATGCCTCTGACACAGGCACAGAGACAATATTCTTGTTTTCTGCATCACAAAATTAAGAACTTTTATACCAACTGAAGTTGTTGAAGAATCCTTGTGCACCAGCCTAGAGAACTGCCTTATTTCAGAACTACAGTTTTTTGACAGTCACTGCCCAAAGCATGATTCCTGGAAATGGTAATGAATACCCAGTGGATTACTGACAAAACTGTGTATGCAGAGAATCAGGGAGATTGATTTGGCCTTTATTAAAGAAATCAGTAATCTAACTGCTGCTCCAAGTCAGCAGCAGTTGAATTACGCACCCTGCTTAATCCCATCTGGAAACAGAGTATCTCAAGGCTTCGAAGTAACAAGCAAATACTCACTGGGAATTCCCCCCTGTAGATGTGGGGCTGGTACAGTTCAACATCCCTGTTACACTTTCTCTTTAAAAGCAACACTGAGAGAAAATCTGGAGAGTTTCCAGTTCTAAAGGAAAGCATAAATTCTGTGCTGTGCAGAAGAGATTACAGATTTCAGTTTACTTAACTGAGTTCAATCCTTATTACTCCCTTTCCTGGCAGAATCCCAAAGGCTCATATATTTGATGAATCACTGCTTCAAAGTCAACTTCTCTTGAATACATCAATCATAGTAAAAAGCATTTAAGTGTGCAAAAACAAGGATTTGACAGACTTTAGTCCCACCTCGACGCCCGCCACCTCCACCTCCTCTCATGAACTCAGGTCTTCTGGTTGCAAAAGAAACTTTGATAACATTGCCATTGAATTCTTTTCCTGTGGGAGGAGAGAAGGGATCAATAAAGCTCCCAACAACACAGCAGCAAGCCCAGCAGAGCAGAAGTGATTTGCACATCCAGACTGAACATAAAACTCTTGAGACACAAGGAAGCTGCAGTAAATTTCTTGGTTTTGAAACCACTGGTCCAAAGGTGAGATGGAAACACTGACATACTCGCTAAACTCTTCACAAGCCCACAGATATTTTAGTTTAAATGAGATCTGTAAGTTGCAGTTTAAAGACATAAGAATGTCTAAAAGATTATTGGCCATGCTCATAGAGAAATAGTTTGGATGTTGGAGCTGTCTGTAATTCCACCAAGGCAACAAGGCTTTTGTACCACTCAATAGACATCCTAAAATTTAACTCCCAAGTGTATTTAAATGAAGTTCATGGTTTTCAGAGACTGGGCTCTTCATAGATCCAATGTTTATCACAGACAAACAGCACTGCACATGTGCCTAATATAGTCATATTTGCCTTACCCTCTTAGACAAAAGTCAATTTGCATTTTATTAGCAAATACAAACATGCCATGCCAATTTTTTTAAAAAGTATCATTTTCCACCAGATGCACAGTATGAGCTTTTGTTTCTACCCAGTATCACTAAAATTCTGTGAGCACACAAGGTGACAGGAGAAGACACTTCTCCTTCACCCCTTCGAGTTTATTACCACAAGAACATCACTGTATTTCCTGCAGCCTGAGGAGTTTTACATCAATGTATTTCTGGGATAAATCCGTAATTTTAAAACCTTATCACCGTGTATATACAGAGCATTCAGCACAAGACTGTCATAACCACTCCCAAACTCTAAAAATGCTCCCACAACACTAAAAATATCAATGCAACACTGTAGGGAATCCCTCCAGCTGCTAACACAGATTACAGCTCTGCTGGTCTAAACAAGAAGTGACACAAACACCACCTCTCATACCTTGTGCATGGGTGACTGAGGCACAGCACCAAACCCTAAGTTTCACTGCACATTTTTGGTCTAAATCACTATCTGCTGTTTAATGAAACGAGAGAAATCCAATACACACCAGAAACCATGAAATATAGGTCTTTGTTTAAGGAAAAAAAACCCAGCTATAACCCTAAGCAAAAACCCCCAAAACTAAACCAAACAACCCAAGCCAAAAGCTACATAAATAGCAGCACTGGGTCTCCAGAAAGGTAATTGATTTTCTTCTTCCACTGCTTGTTAGATTCATAAATAGCCAAAGAACAGGTAACTCTCACCCACCATCAAACCAGTCGATTGCTGCTTTAGCAGAAGGAGGGTCATCAAAAGATACTGTGGCTTCTCCCTTTGGCTTGCCAGTATCCTTGTCTGTGTACAGATTTATCATGGGTTTGCCAGTCTTTTTGTTGGTCTGAAAAGAAAGGTTGTACACTTGGCATACTAGAAACACTGGTGAAATCAGTTCAGAGCATAAACTGTAACACTAAGTGTCTTTAGTGAGAATATTCTCCTGGAGCTGGCCTGCAGAAACAGGGATTTGACTGAAGGATACTGACTGGCTGCTCTTCATGAAGTAATGATGGGCCCAGTTCTAACAAAAAATGGGGTCAAGTGCACAAAATCCTAATTTAGAACTGCAGAACCAGAAGCAGCAGCCACAGAACAGAGGCACACGTGCTGCAGTACGAGGGTGGCACAATGGATAGTGTCAGGGCTATAAAGACTAAAGAAGAAACACAAAGCAATCTAAATGTCACCAGGAGAAAGGTGCTAGTGCTGCCAGCTTACAAATGAGCTGTCAGCTGGGAGCCCAGATAAAATATTATCTACAACTGCTTGGGAGACAGAGAGAACTCTGCCTTGAATGATACCAGCACATTTCCAGCACAGCAGCTCCACCAGTTCCTTTCCTCCTGACCCATGATTTCTCATTTCACATACCTTTATGATACCAATCTGTTTGAAATAGTCTGCCACTTGATCTGTTGAAACGTCCTCTCCAAGTCCTTGCACGAAGATGGTGTTGTTATCAGAGTTGTCAGACTCTGAATCTGTGGAAAATTAAGCTACATTTACCATGTGTTTTTGTGGTAGCAACTGCAGCAATATTTTGAGATCAGCTATGTGCTGCCCAGTAGCACACCCTTAAATCCCAGAGACATTTTGTGTGAAATAAAAGAGGAGCAAGGAGCTTAATTTTGAGGCTAACACCATCAGCTGAGTACACTGGACAGCTGACCTGTCTCACACCCAATATTCATGCAGCTGGGCATCCCAACCCAACAGAGCAGCGTGTGTTTTAAATAACACAAGCCTAGCTGAAGTGTGATGGCACTGAAAGCAGCTGCTTGGCTCAAGCACATTCACAATTCTTCAGGAAATTCTTACTTGTTGCATTAACATCCAAAAATTGACATGCACTTCAATTAAATAAATTATTTTCAAGGAAGGCATGCTTTAGCTAGGCTTCTTTTGAGCAATGGGAACTGCAGCCACATCCATCCTTCTACATAAACATCTTAAAAGCAGTGACCTAAGAGCTACAATCCACTCCCACTCACTGCTTGTTTCCTTACCAGCATCTGATCTTGGTCCATAATCCCTTTGACCTATGATATGGGTTTGACCAAAAATAAAAAAAGAAAAAAAAAAAAAGAAAAAAAAAAGAAAGAAAAAAGACTATTATTAGCACAACACATTCAAGTGACTTTTTTAGCAACAAGAAAATATACAAAGAATGTATGCAATGCATCTAAGATCTAAGACATTCACCAGAGATTTAGAGAATATTTAGATTTAAACGTTCAACAGAAGGCGTCTGTAGGACGTTAATGTGTTCTTTAACTTGCAGCATGTGGCAGTTGCCACACTGATGCTGTGCTGGTGTTTGCTTGCAAATGCTGGTTGTCACATCACCAAGCAATTTCCCACTGTTTTTTTTTTTTCTACCTCTAGTACCTTTCTAAGAAGCATTTGCAACAAAAATTTTAAAAATAAAAGAAAAAAAAATCCGGTGAACGTCACTGTCTCCACAAATTCTTTCATGCAATTTGACAAAGTAGAAATCCAGTTTATTGCTACAAGTTTGGCTATTAAAACTCATGAACACACCAGCCTCACCAAAACTCTATAATGCTTCTACTAGATAGTAACAAGATATTGGTGGCTTTTAGATTTATAAAGAATTTCCACTGAAACATTTTTGGATACTCGGCACTTACCACCGTAATTTTTGAAGCCACCACGGTCACCACCACTGCAGAGGAAAAATTGAAGAAATGATTTCTTCCTTAAGTCTCTACGTGCTGAGCCCAAGGCTCAATCTACAGTTAACTGATGACAAGTTGAGAATTACTGTCTGGCAGCTAAAGCACCATGTCTATGTTCTCCTCACTACCCATTCATGTTCAAAGATTAAATTACAAAGAAAAAAAAATCTCTCAGGGTGCTGCATGGAGAAGAGAAGCCCTAAGGAGTATTTTAAACTAACCCATACACATGTGGTTGGTTCAATACTTTCTCCCATCCCATCAGCCAAAATAACAGCTATTCAGAACCGGGGTTTAAAACAAAAATCTTATTTTCATGAAGATTAATGTGGGCTTTAATTGTAGATGTAATTGCTACTTTGGAATAATTACTACTTTAGTACTTTCCTAGAAGTCAAAAGAGCTAAAATTAATCTCTATTGTTATGCATTCATAATAGAGGGGATAAATCAGCAGAATGAGCCATTCTCTGAGCAAGGGTCTGTGGGGACCTACTGTGCTTGGCATTACAGAGAAGGTGTGTGTGTATGTGAGCTTCAAAAGCAGAGGCCGTGAAGTTTTATTTCATTCATTCTGAAACCTGTGGCACAAAATGTAGACCAAGTTAAGAGAATACACACATCAATTTTCAAAGGTTAGAAGGGGATTTATAACAGGTTGTTATGCCTCCAATTATGTGCATGAAAATAAACCCTCACTCTTTTTTTTCACTGGAAAGGTTTGTACTGGAAGGATTTTTCACAACAGCATTTTTAATTGCATCCATGTTATGAACACAAGATAATCAATACTCAGAGCCTTCAGGAAAAATACAACCACTGGATTTTTTTAGAAAGTCAATAACCAAATGTCAGAAGGACTAAGTCATACTTCCATGTACAACTGCCTGCTTGTCCTCCTTGTCCTGAGGGACACAGCTGCCACCTCAAAATCAGGCAGGATCACCTAATCCCAAGAGCTTTCTCACCACGATAAAGGCAGTGTAAGCTCAAACAGAGAAATATCTCCAGCCTCTGGAGCTATTGTGCCTCTTCAGCAAAGCATTTGTGACTAGAAATCACTGCAGGTGTTAATTCCATCTGTCTGCTCACACAGAGTCCAAAAGGGCACACAAGCACCCACCAAAAGGCAATTAAGTAAAATTAGGGAGTCATTTCTTTGGCACTCTGTCCATCTGTTCCAGCAAATGGAAAGTCATGAATGGAAGCTGCTGATACTTTACATTTATGAGAGAAAATAAGGTTTCACCAGGTTATTATCAAACCTGGTTTAACAGAAACTCTTTGGAAGGTTACCTGACATTCTAGAACAGTTTGGCACAACAGATAACATCACTTTTACTGGGACTTTTCTTAAAATAAACTTTTTGCTGCAGATTTTATTGCTGTTCCACAGAAGAAATCTGAATGCTAAACTGCAGCGTCATTTATTCATTAATTCACTCTGCTCATTAAAGATTTTACATGCAGCATCAGTGCTGGTCTTTACTCAAGGCTGTCTGTTTTCAAGGACTGATGATGAAAAACACAATGGTGATGAAAAAATTTACTGTAAATACCTTTTTGCCACCTCCAATTCACTTCAGCTAAAAAAAAAAACTTCATTATGACATAACAATTTTTAGTAGAACGTCTGTTTTTCTGGGATTTTAACTCAGAAACAACAACAGTGAATAATATCAATCACCTAAATGTTATGAAAAATTTCCACCCCCAGATTATGGTCCCAGCTCATTAGGACAGCAATATCCAAAACAAATACATTTTCTGATGTGGAAGTACATGGCAGTTAGAAAACCCCAACAATCTAAACACTCAGACAAAAGAAGTTTGTGTCAACACATGACGGATTTTGCTGGAAGTGAGGGTTTTGTAGGATGCTGGGGTGAAAATGTGTGCACCACAACCCTGAGAAGCAGGAGTTGAATATACAAAATGTAAAGGGAGTCACAGTGCAATGCCTTAATTCTGTGATACAGCAGTTCTGCACCCTATACTAACGAGTGCAATCAATAATTTTAATTAGCTCTTTAATTAATGTCTACAGAAATATGTTTTTGCCCAAGTATGCCTCAGCATGTTATCTTCTGCTTAGTCTCACATGACCAACCCAACAAAAATCTGGAATATCTACCATCTACTGATAAATACCTTTGATGATGGACTACTGCTTTCCTACATTTTTACATGGCATTTGATATGTGATTTATGAAGCTGCAGCTTGTTACCTTCCTGCAATTGCTGGGCAAAGCCAGCCAAGATTCCCTGAAATCCTGCAGCAAGTCAAACACAGAAACTGCAAGCAGCTGATGCCACAGTCTCAGATTTACCCCTCACTGAGACCCAAAATCCAATCTCAGAAACTGAATTAGTTCCCACATTATTGTCATAAAACATGTGGAAAATACAACTGCATTTCATAGCCCACTGCTTTACCAGGCCTGCACACAGACCTCAGAGATGTGTGACCAGATGGATTTTGGAATCTTAATATCCTGTGTTAGAAACATGAACAGGCAGTTAAAACTCAGCAGTGCCACCAACTAAAATAATAAATAAGAGGCTGAACTGCAGGCAGTCAGAACATGACAAGGCACCACTCAGTGTGTGAACTTGCTGCTATGTAAGAGAAGTCCTCAGTTGTTCTCTTCATAATCAATCATAGATTTATCATCCCCTACTAGGCTGTAACTGGGATTCATCTGGATATTGCTTAATCCAGCTGGGAACAGCTCTTTAAATTAAAGTACAGGTAATATGGGGAGCTCAACATACAAGAAATGTAGATTTATAAATCTCAGATACTGGCAGAAGCAGAACTAAGAGTTCAGGGACCAAATTTCAGCCTCCAATGTGTATTTGTCTCACCAAGTGTGTCCCTAATACCTAAGAGTGTATTTTAAAAACAAGAAAGGAATATTTAGTGCACCAACAGTCACAGCCAGATGGGTTTTTTCCCTTACTTATATTTATTGCCTCTGTCAAAATATTAATTCTGAACACAAACCACACTTGCAAAACACATCTGCACTATGTTGTAGTTTCTTTATATTCTAATATATACATATTTATATTCTAGTATATATTCTAATTCTCACTCCTAATAACCATTCAACAATTAAGGTGCATGGGTACTTTTTGTTTATAGTAGATCACCATAAATCTGCACAAGAGATAAAAAATAATGTATACTGAGCAAAATGAGGATTTCTAAATCCTAAAACAATGGCAAATCCTTTCCAAACTGCATCTCTGTGGCTCCCCCAGCACTGTGTGAGCAGAGCCAAAAGCAAAGCTTATGTCACCTGCTTTGTTTGCTACTGTTTCCCACTTATAGCCTTAACCAGAACTATTCAGTCCCCCAGCCACAGTAACCATTTATTCCTTGTTTTTCAGTTGAGGACTCTAAAATACTTGGGTGAATATCTTAAAGTAAATTGAGAAATATTTTACTTCTTAGCCAGAATAAAAATTAGTGAGATCATAGATTTTGCAAGCTTCAATACAATAGGGTGGGGAAATTCTACTAAAATTCCAAAAGGTGCAATTCAAGGCCATTAAAAAAAATATCTCAAAGATAATTCTGAAACTCTATGTTATTAAAACTAAAATTTGAACTTCTGACACATGATAAAATGAGTGTTCTCTACTCAACTAATATCAGCTAAGAAATCTGAACAGGAATTTCTCAAAAGATATTTTCTTCTCAGTGCTGGGTGACTTTTCACAGGCAAAAAGGAAAAAGGAGTGCTGAAAGCATTCAGTACAGGACATGTCCAAGTCCTTCTGGTTGTCAGAATAAATCTACACCTCTAAAGCTGCATCAAGTTCTCCCTATGACTAAATGCCAGTCAAGGAAGAATTGTTATAAGCTAAGAACAAGAGATTCATTCATTGTGGTCTCACATTTGATATTAATTTGTTTGTAAAGTCAAGGAGCAATTTTTACATGTTATTTTCTAAGCACTATAAAATTCAAAGCCTACATTATTATTCTATCCCCAGAAGTGCTCAAGACCAGGTTGGATGGAGCTCTGAGCATCCTGGGATAGTGGAGGTGTCCCTGCCCATGGCAGAGGGTGGAACAAGATGATTTTTGAGGTCCTTTCCAACCCAAAACCATTCTGGAATTCTGTGATTACACCATCATTAAAGTATCTGTGCAGACAAGGTTTTTAGATTATCTCCTGATGGCTATGGAATTTTCATGGTTTGGCATTAAAAGGGAACCAGAACTAATCAAAATGGTGGCTACTGAAGATCAACGTGGTATTCCTACATGTATTTTCCCCCAAATAAATAAACAAACAAACAAATAAGGGAAACCTAAGAATATAAACCCCCCAAAGAACCCCTAGTCTTAAACCCCATTTTCACAGGACTAAACATGATTTCTTACCTTACTACAAGTTATTTTCCCCTTCATTATAGAGTTTGTTAGTTAATTTAACCTTTTAGACATTTCTAATAAGCATGTCTGCTAAAATATATATATGTCAGGAGGAGAATCCTCTATCATAACTAAAGATATATGACTATATGAGCTACTGACTGTAGCTCCAGAAATCCCCCACAAAAATACCATTAAAGCCAACTTCCCTTAACAGAAGCAGACAGAATTCCTAACAAATGCCTTCCCACTTGCCTGAATTTTCCTCCAATTTTTTATTCACTTTCCCTCTTTCCCTTCATCTGGCTTCCCAGTTCAGTGAAGCTCCATGATCTACATGGATGTGTGACCAAAAATCTCCTTATATTTTAGAGGCAAGAGGCTTTATTTTCACAGACACTAATACATTTGACTTTATCTTACAAAGACCCAGGTTTGTTTCAAAGTGACAAAATCTATCAGCAGTGTGTTTTTTGAAGCTCACATTCATTGCTATTATTGGAAAGGGATCAGCTATAAAGTTCTTTTTAAAAAAGAGGTTTTATCACAGTATTATGGAATATCCTTCCGCAAAGGAATTTCTGTTTTTTAAAAAAAGTTCAGTTTTAACTGAAAATTAAAATTAACTTAGAAATTATTTTACTTGTTATTTTTGTTTTATGTGAGGTACTATATATTACAGAATTCTTTTTATAAATATTTATGTTTATTTATAGTACATAAAGTTGTTTTTATTATAACAAATATTACAGAAAAATATGCATTGAGTTTATATTATATAAAACCCCAAACATAAAATAACACTAATATGATTTTTCTAATTGTGCTACCACACCTAATTAGAAGAGGTAAGATCCTCCTACATCATTACAAACAAGCCATTAAATACAATTTAAATATATATTTAAATATATAAATAAATACCTTTAAAAGCAACCAAGCAGTGGATTATTTTATTGAAATTAGATCACTGAAAACACTGTATAATTATAGAATTTTTTAATCTGAGTCTAGGAATAACCCAGAGCTGTGCAGCTTTTTGAAGGGTAAGTGGTGCTGACAAGCAACACCTCAAAGCTCTCTGGAAGCTGCAACATTCTTGGCCTGCATCAATGAGCCCTCTGCACCTCCAGCCACTCAGAGGGACACAAAGGGGAGCCAGTTGTGAGAGTTATTAATAAATAATATCTCATATGTTTAATTCAGTAGGCTTTAAAGCCAAGGTCGTAATCACAGACCTCTGCATGAAATCATCTGCAAGCACAGAATTAAAAATGTGCATAAATTTTCTTGACAGTACAGAGCCTAAGGCAATGAGGAAAGGGGTGACAGCATTGTTAGTATTTCAGATTTACCCAAAATAAACGTG
Source organism: Oenanthe melanoleuca (assembly GCF_029582105.1). Classification (NCBI taxonomy): domain Eukaryota; kingdom Metazoa; phylum Chordata; class Aves; order Passeriformes; family Muscicapidae; genus Oenanthe; species Oenanthe melanoleuca. The sequence goes on from NC_079352.1 coordinate 5,767,536, forward strand.
TTTAGACTGACAAATAAATAAATTAAAAAATATGTGTATTTTAATAGAAGTTTAAAACTGAAACAAAGCAATACAGAACAAAGTAATGTTACTACTAAATTATACAAGGCCAAAATACTTCCCTGGTAAAATGTGAGCTACCTTAGGTATGAATTTTATAAATATTTCTCAATCAATGGCTGCTGGTTTTCTCATCACTGAAAACAAGCAATGGGCTGGGGCAGTTTTTGTATTGCAACTCATGCAAATAAAATGCAGCTATGTGTCAAAACAATCAAATGCTTGGTCTCAATCTATGAATCTCAAAGCTGTTCCCCTAAGCAAAACCCATTTCTGTGCAGTGCAGAAAGGTTTAATTTTAGAAACCTCCCAGTTTGGGAAATCTACACCTGAACCACCTTATAACAGACATATAATAAACAAAAATGAAAAACCAACTAAATAATAGGAAACAAGGGTAAGGAGTTGCAGGCACTGGAATGAGATCACTTACCTATATCCAGACATATGACCTCTTCCATCCATGTCATATCCCCCTCTACCTCCTCCCTGTGACCCGCCATATCCTCTATTATCTTCTCCATACCTGCTCTTTTCTCGGCGATCATCTGGGAGAATGAGTCAAACCAAACACAACACCAGTCAATTGTAGTGCAAACTGCAGCACAGTGAAAATTCACACCCTGGAATTCCCACCTCCTCTTCATTAACTCTGCCATTTATATTGAGATGTATCCACTCTTAAATTTCTCTGACATTCTCTGTGCCAAAAATGAAAAAAATCAAACTTTGCTCCATTATCTCCCTTGGCTTCCAGGGTCACTGAGTATATCAGAATGTAAAAAACACTCTGTAATTACACTCCATTTTCCAAACATTAAACACATCTTGTCTAAAATATATTTTCCACTTGACTTCCATACAGCCCTCCCAGTTTGCAAAAGACATGACTGAAGACAGAACAAGGATAAATAGAGTGGGTTGTGCTGCTGGTGTGAAGTTAATGCAAGAAAAAGGCTTCATTTTAAACATCATCTATCTCACAATTCACCTACACAGCATAAAGCTGGAATGTGAAGTGCAAAAGCTCTTCATGACTGATCAAGACATGTCACCCTCGTGCAGGGAGAGGGTTCAAAATAGCTTGGGAAAAAAATTCCATTTAGAATTTGCAGAACTCAGGGACAGAGACTCTGCAAGGCTGTTCTACCATACCTAAATGCAACCATTCTGGGGCCCTAAGAGATTTTAATCTCCCTATAAAGTTTTGAAAGTCTTAACAAATAAAACACTCCCCAATATCATCAACATGGAAAATAATTTAACTTTTCATCAAATCAGCTGCTTGTAGAAGGAAATCCAACCATTTCACAGAGCTCCTGCTCAATTTTATTAGCCAATACTGAATTCAAGTGAATTTTACCTTGGCTGTTGTGGCTATAACTTCCCTTCTGAGACTGGTAGGATTGCTGGGAGTGGCCATATGAGCTTTGGTGCTGGTTATAGCCTGACTTTTGGTCATAAGAGCTCTGGTGGCCATAGCCCGACTGCTGGTCATAGGAGCCCTGGTGGCCATAGCCCGACTGCTGGTCATAGGAGCTGGACTGCTGGTCATAAGAGTCTTGGTTTTGTCCATAGCTTGACTGCTGGTCATAAGAGCTTTGGTGCTGACCATAGTTTGACTTTTGTTCATAAGAGCCTCTTCCACTTAAAACAAACAGAATTTGAATTAATAGCTAAATGTTCACAGAACAGAGAGGAAAATAATGGCTGAGAATTCATGACACTGCTAAAATTTCCTAATTGCAGTTAACTTATTACAGAACTCAGGAACATCACTCCTCTCATGTGTCCCACTCCAACACTTGTTTTTTTCCTCTCCTCAGTACCATCAGTGGCTGATGGAGAAAGAGCCTGTGACCTAAACACCAAATCCTTCCCTCTGCACCTGCAGGGCAGAGCCTCAGTGCTCCTATTGCACAGTGCAGCTGAGACTTGCTGCCTAAAAAATCCCCAAATTTTGCTTTCACTGAATTGCAATCTCCCCTCTTCTGGGCATTCTACAGTTTATCAAGAATTTTTCTAACTGCTCTGGTGGCTTGTAACACACCTGTGGTTCTTCTCACTTCAGTGCATTCTATACTACCCCAGCAACCCCCATCAGAAACAATGACAGTATCACATCCAGGATACTCCAACACAATGCAGCTCTACATTCCAAGAGGGAGTCATAAATCTTCTCTAAGATTAAGATTAATAATTTCAGAGCAACCACAAGGGAATCTCACCTACACCACACTTGCCTAAGCTATTTCAGCATCTGAAGTAGAAACTAAAGTATTTTGAAAATCTAGACATATGAGAGAATAGTTCTCTTAGCCTTTCATGGCAAGGCATAATATAGATTTATGAGAAATAAATTGCATTCAGGGAACACTGGCTGTTACTCATTCCTTTGTTTCCCCCCAGGTACTTAGTTGTGCCTTAGCTGTCTTATTTTTTCATTAACTGAAAAGAATCTCTGACCTCTGCCACCCTTTCTTCTTTTCCCCCTCCCTACTTCCACCCTTTCTCAAAAGATGAGGCACTAGATCTGCCACTCTCCAGTCTTTGGCAATCTTACTTGCTAGTGAAAGTATCTCAGAAAAAGGAAAAAAAATACAAGAGCCTCCAGAAAGTTTCCACCAGCTTTTCAAATTACTTTCAGATCCAGTGCACTGGGTCTAACCAATCCCAAAATATCCCAACTGTGTAAATACCATTTAATCTGCTCTCTCCCACTTCTAGCCTAGATCTCAGCTTTAACCTTGCTAATCCCAGTGGTAAACAGCTTGTGAAGATTTTTGTTATTATCTTCACTTCAAAAAAGTCAGCTCTGCTTTAGCCTTTGCACCTTTACTAACAAAGGAAACATTGCTGAAAGCATCCACAGTTTGCTGTCTTCCCTTTCCTCCCCTAGAATGTGACAGCTACAGTTTTGTGGCCACCCTCCTCAAAGCTGCTACCATTTAATTTCTGAGTTTCTCCTTATTTGTTATAACTCTACACTGAGAAACTTTCCTTCCAAGGTCTTTTCTTAATTTTCTAGATCACAAACAACTTGTTAGAGAACCTATGTGCTGTATTTTTTTTCTACTGGACATCCACAGAGTTAAAAACTACATTATTACCTCTGTACAGCTCTAATAAATACTCAGAAAACAAAGCAAAACAAAACTTAACTGTGCACCTCCCTTTGTTGTGGAAGCAAAAATGGCATCTGAGTGAAAGCACCTACTGCTGGCAGATTAAAATATTTTTTAACATTAAAATGTTTTATAATAAGAACTACAAAACCAGAAACCAAGCAGAGGTTTGCTGAAGTCCAGATTGTTTTATCACCTTGCAAAAAAATACAAAACCATGTGGACCTTGGACACAAGAATGAAGTTTATGGGAGTATTTAAAAGAGGTCACATGATCCTCAGTAAAGCTCTAACACAAGCAGTAACCTTGGGGTGGAGGCACAAAGCCTGTAAAGTAGGCAGTGAAGATATTCAAGCATTAAGTGGCCTCTTAAGTCATTCTGGGAAGTTAGGTTGTATTTTCAAACATGCTTTCAAAGTTGTATCATTAATCCTCCTGAAACTGAACCCAATACAACATCACAAGTAAATGACATTTGCAATAGCACAGAGTGCAGCATGCATGTGCACATTTAATTTCCTGATGAGGATATAAGCCCACCATGTTCTGAGAACACTATTTAGTTGAAAAACCAAAATATATTGCTTAAATGACATTTCTGAATCCTTTCTTTTTCAAGAAAAGGCATTCTGAGCCAGATAAGCTGCCTGCAATCTGAGAGCAGCTAAGAGTTCCCTTGCAAAGAGCTTATTTGAAGTTAATAAAAGAGCACTGTAAGTTTATACAAAAGAATGTGATTGAAGAGGGATTTGATAGGTCTTTCTCCTAATCAAGAAGCTCTGCCAAGCCCATTCTTCATTGTAGCCACAGCCCAAAGACTTTCTAAAGTGTATGTCCCCATACAGCTTGACTTCAAAACAACTACACCCATCTTTCTCACATAAAGAAATATTCTTCCTGTATCTCCCGTCCTTTCAGACATTAAAAATGTTTCAAGGATGTGGATCTTCAAGTATTTGTCTTTTTCTCAGCAATGTTAGCAAGAAGTATCTTATAGGTCTAGTTAAGAATGTACAACTACTAGACAATACTTGAAATAGACACTGGTAAACTCGGCTTCCTTACCCTCTGGATGACCCTTTCTGCTGCCCCTGGCTGCCATAGGACTGCTGGTTGTATGAGCTCTGATTCTGATTTTCATAATTGGATTCATCATCATATCCCTGGGAATCTTGTCCATAACCTGGAAATCGAGGAAGAAAATTTTTAGTCAATATTCACCTTTTAAATCCTGCCAATAAATGTAACAAGCTAGCCAAACCTGATTGATTTTGTCCATAGTTCCCATGATAGCTTCCATAGTTCTGTCCATAGGAGGAACTGTCTCCACTCTGCCCATAACCAGAATATCCCTGTAATTTCAAGAATGTACTCAAATAAGTGTAACTTCCACAGCAGTATATTACAGTTTTCCTTGGCTAGACACAACTGCAAACATCAAGCACAGTTGAGATTGGAATTCTTCCTGGCCCAGGAACAATTATTTTCACTCAAGGAACATCTGCTTTGAAAGCTACAATGGTTTTTTCAACATACCTGTCCTTGTCCATAATTCTGACTGCTCTGGTTGCCATAGGATGAGTAGCTGGAAGAGAAAAATGCATTTAAGAAATGTTTAGAATGTCCTCCACACAGGTTGGAAAGTAAAGGTATTTTTGGTGTCTCTAAGTTTCTCTTCATTTCAAAACAGGTGTTTAACCCAAGTACTGCAGTTCCAGGCATATTAAAACTGCATCAATGGTTGACTATCAGAAGCCAGAAGAGCTTATTTTAATTTCTGCTGTGTTTCAAATATAAATTTTAAGTACATGAAACCTGGATTTGCTGCAATTTTGTATTATACTTACTCATTATTCTGCCACTTTAAGCCTTCATGAAATGACAAACTGACAGAAGAAGCACGTGCTGAAACTCATCATACTCAGACACAAACCCAAACTCAGGCAGTGCTACATGCACAAAACCTCATGATTTTCATTGGCACAGGCAGCATTAGCTGTAATTTTTATACTTCCATAAAAACACTTGTCTCACTGATTAAAACATGCCCTGCAGCCTTGGGCCATATAACAAATATAATAACCTTTGGCCAAAATCTTAGTGAACAGCTTAAGGCAGTAACATGAAAATATTTCTCTATATTCATGTCATTTCAGAAGTTTTTACTATTATAGGATGTCATTCAAATTTACATCCATTTACATTACACAGTTATTGTCTTCTCATGAATTCAGACTGATTTCTCTTGTTTTATAAGGCATCTTGAGAAAGGCCCAGGTGCAAGCTTTCTGCATCCTTAATTCCAAAAACCTATCAATTCTCTATCCTGAACAATCAGTCATCATGATGAGAATACTAAATGGTCTTTTAGTTTGCAGATGTAATTGCTAAAAGCAAAACAAAAATCCTCACATACCTCTGCTGGCCCCCAGACTGACTGTAACTTCCAGAATCTAAAAAAGAAATAAGCCATATTGAGAATTTCCAATGAACATTTTCATCTCTACTTACTAGAGGAGAAAATTTGGGGAGAGGGAGAAAGGTTCAAGTATACTGGATATTTCAACTACTACACCTGCAGAATGAAGCCTCCTCTTTATTAACAAAAGAGAAAATATTAAGACTGGAATGACAGCAGCACAGGGTGTGGGGAACACAACAGATTTGGAAATGTCCCTTTTGAAGGATCTGAATTCTGTTTTCAAGGAGTCTTCAAACACCTGGAAATGTACAGCCCCTCTAATGGCTATCAAGTACAGTGGCATCATCAATGAGCAGAATGCAGCAGCTTAATTAATGAAGCAAAGCTAAGTAGGTCAGTGCAGCTGAACCCCTTTTTGGGATGCTCTAAGAAAGCTCCTCTGAGCTAAAGGACACAAACAGGCAGAATGGGAGATGAAAAATCAGGGATGGAGGAGCCACACCACTTCCCTTTGCTCACACTGCAAGAGGAAAAACCCAGCTCAGCAGCACGTGACAGATGCAGCACACAGAACACATACTGCTCCATCAGCCTCACACCCATTCCAACCCCAGCTCTGCAGAGGTTCCTCACATCCCCCTCTGCCCTTCCAGCCTGCTCAGTTCCATCCATCTCACTTCCTAGGCAGGAGCCTCAAGCTGCTTGAAATTCCCACCTTGTCAAAACCCAAACATTCTGAATAAGACCTGCAATTTTTCTCATCCAATCACTTCAAGAATTTGTATAAATACTCTTGTGCCATGGTCCAATAAAATCTATCAGGAACTACTCACCCCCAGTTTTGCCCTTTTCCCCACATTGTCTCTGCAGCCTCTATCCCCTGAAGTGCCTAAAATGCTGACACTGAGAATTAATTACAAGGCAGGGTAAATGCCATAAATGACTGCAACCATTTTCCAATCACAACACTCATCAGATTGCTGAATCTGTTCATTATACCTCCCTCAGCAGGTTATAAATCCAATCCTGCCAGTGGTTACACAGACACTTAACCAGAGCTTTGATGAGGGCATCACCTGAGGTGATGGATGTGAAATGAGGGCGGGGTATCACCCGAGATATTCAGACACAAAGCAGCGTTTTTAATGATAAAGTATCTCCTCAAAGCAACACAAAGTATCAAATGTCATATTCTGTAACAGAAACATGTACCAAGCCCTAACACGAGATGAAAGGAGGTTAAATTTCACAAGTCCTACAAAGCCGTTTCACTTTGATGTGAATATTCAACCTTTTGCACTGCTACAAGTATTTCATTGCTTTTTTCATAATGAAAAAGCAATTAAAAATGGAGAGGTGCAATTCACGTTTGTTTTAAGGGGTAAAGTAAAATTTAAATTTCCATTTAAATTATCACAAAGGTTACTATTAAGTAGGTCACTATATTGTGAAACATGGTTGTGGTTTAACATTTAAATAACATTAATGCTGCTTATTTAAGATTATTAACAGTAGTATCAGAAAATTCTTAAGTAAGGATGTAACTAGCTGTAAATTTAAGAATTGCATTTAATCTCCTTAGCTTCTCCTCAACAAACTTCCATCAAACCACAACATTCTGGAAAAAAATTGAAAGCAACCAGATAAGAGCCTGTAAAATATGAAAACACAAAATCAGAGGAATTTCCTTTATTTATAAATTTTTCTACATCCTCTGCTGGACCACTTACAGACTTCTGATCGATTTATTTTCGTGGGCTCAATGGGGACAAGAGTCTGTAAGGATTTTTGGAAATAACAGTTTATTCTGAAAATTCCTACACTTTTTTTTCTTTTTTTTTTTTTTTTTGAATGTTTAAAAAGTTAGTGGAAAGATTTCCTGTTGATGAAGTGGGATATAGCAGCTTAATCACCTTGCACTACTCAGGGGGTTTATTCCTCTCAAGATAGAACAGCCTGCTGTTTACATTTGAAAACTGAGGTTCTTTCTGAAGCAATTCATGTAAAGAAGCAGCACTGCCTCTCAGAATCCTCCAAAGAAAAAGACCCTCATGTTTGAGCATCACTAAAAACAGAGGAGACATTCAGGTGCTTGAGTGGACAGCAGCTGACAGATGGGGGGAATGTGGATGTAGCTCATTGCCAAGCTTTACTCATTTAGTAGAAAAATTTGTGATTTGGACTCATTTTAGTCACATTTGCTTTTCCTGGTTGGTAACTGCTCCTCGAATGAAAAGATTCCTTTAGCATCCCCTGCTTTGTTTGTATTGTCTATCACTCACACACGCAGCACTAGACAACGCCAAAATGGCTCGACCACAACAAAACATGGCTCACTCCACAAAGCACGGCCAGCCTTGGAATTCCTCCTCCCACAAAATCCACACCTATCCAAGGCTTCCCAGGGGCAGCACTGCCGGGGGACACAACCATGCACACCTCAAAGGGGATGAAGAAACAGCACATTGTGCTCGGAGAGGCCCAAGGAGGAGCTGGGCTGTGTCAGGTCAGCCGGGAGCGCAGATCCTGCCTCTGTGCTGGGAAACAATCCCAGCCAGGGCGTTTTTAGGGCCACAGCAGGGGGTGTGAAGCCCCCCCACTTCACCCTGTGTGAAGAGTGCAGAGAAGCACACACTGGGACACAAAGGTGGCTCCCCTGCTGCAGTGGGGAAGGCATTTCCCATACTAAAGAGGGGCAGGACCCGAGGGAGGAGGTGCCTGCATTCCATGGGGGGTGCTGATCCAAAGGGGGAGCACACAAACCACGTTATGGAGAGGGGCACGACCCCAAGGGTGACCCACACCTCACACCGGGACGGGACAACCCTAAGTCGGGGTGCACACAGAAGGGCTGTGACCAAAAGGAGGGAGCTTCCATCTCACACAGGGGGGAAGGGTACACAACCCAAAAGTGGGGAAGGGCATGAACCAAAATAGGGCCCACATCCCACACTGGGGGAGCTGTGACACAGCCCAACGAGGATGCCTAGACCCCAAAAGGGGAGGGGGTGCACCCCACGCATCATGCGACCACAAGAGCCCAAAGGACCCTGTCCCCACGGCCCCCCCACTGCGACACGGGCGGGGGGCGCGCTCGCCAGGCCACGCCCCCGCGCCCAAGGGGGCGTGACCCGAGCGGCTCGCGCAGGGGGCTCCTCGGGGAGGGGGCGTGGCCTCGGCCGGAGGGGGCGTGCCCACGGGGGCCACCGGCGGGGGCGTGGCTCCCCTCCCCCTCACCGAGCGCAGGGGGTGGGTGGTGGGGGGGGGGGGGGGCGTGAGGGAAAAAGCGGCCGCGTCCCCCGCAACATGGCCGCGGCCTTTCCCACATGCGCCACATGGCGCTCGCTCCGCCCGCCCTCCCGCACCCCACCGCGCCCGCGCTCGGCGGCGGGAAGCGGAGCCGCCGCTGCCCGCTGAGGCCGGCGGGGCTGGCGGCACCTACCCGAAGCCATGGCGGCGGCGCTGAGGGGCGGAGGGAGCGGAAGGAGCGCAGGGACCGACCCGCCCGCCGCGCCGGCCGCGCGCACACTGAGGCACCCGCAGCTCGCGCGGACTGCGGGGCCGGGCGGCCAATCAGCGCCAGCGGCGCCTACCACTCGCTGGGGAAGCGGGGGGGGACGGGAGGTGAGCAGGGCCGTGCCAACGTACAGCGGGCGGGGGGGGGGGGTTGTACCAAGGGGAGGGGGTGCGAGCACAGCGGGGATCGCGTCGAAGGATTAAATTAATTAAATTAATCAATGCGCAGGGCATGATCAAGATGCACAGAGGGAAATGCGGGGATTGCACACCCGGCTTTCCGTACCAGCAGCCCCCTTATTTCACTCAGAACCCCACTTGTGCATCACCATTTGTAAGAGATGCTAAATGGAGTTAGAGAAAACATCTAAAATCTGGGTCCTAAAGAAAAAATAAGAAAGGTTTGCCAGCGTTTCTGAGTATTCTAAAAAAGCCAAATATCAACTTGGGAGAATGGTTTTCCAAAGGAAGGGAGGGGTCATGATCTTGGGAGCCACTTCTGTGAAACGTGAGTGTTTGCTTCAGAGAGGAAGAGTGATGAACTGAGAAGACAGTAAATGCAACGTTGATTATTTATTCTGATTATTTTTAGAAAGTGTATTTCTTGTTTCGCATCTTGTTTCTTGTGATAGTTAGGAAGTTAATAGTTGCACCTTTCTGTCTAGGGACAATCTGCACATGCACCCAGAGAACAGTGAGGTTTTACCCTGTTTTTTAAATTTTAAAGGCAGTAAGGAACTTTCTCTGATTTTAGCTGAATGGTTTGAGCAGATTTGCAGAGAAGTTGGGCATAGCAGCAGGAGGCAAATCCCACTGCCACAGCCGAAAATAAGTTTCTGCAAAGCAAGCAGTGACTGGAATAATTAATAAAGGGGAAAAAAAAAAAAAAAAACCAAAAAGAAAAGGAGGTTGGAGCTCCCTGCCTCTGTTTTGGTTTCTCCTTGAGAAACTGCATCTCCTTCAGCCACCATGTCTTCTACTGCTCCATGAGCCTTTCTTGACAAGCTGGGACCTCACAAAGGCTGTTCGTGCCATGTTGGGATTAGGGCAGATCCCAAAAATGCCAGGGGACATGGGGAGCCTTTTGCTCTGAGTAGAGCCTCTCAATATTTGTGCATTCCTTGGGGACTGAAGGCTTCTTGTACACAGAAAATTGAATTAATTCAGAGAGAGTTTCAAGCTTATGTGTCTGTCTGCTGCTGATAGATCTGTGCTATGGTCCCAACCAAAAACTTTGAAGCTGAGATGTGGAAAAATCATCAGCCCTTCAACCCTCTGCTCTTTCCTTTTGGCTGGAAATGATCCCAGCTGCTTCAAATCCTTCTCCAGAGGTGGTGGGGGAAGGTGGGTTTCTTCTGCTCCTTCCTGTGTAACTGAGACCTCACAGGGTGGTGGCCTTTAAGGTCCCTTCCAATCCAAACCCTTCTGGGATTCTATGAACCAGCAGCCAGAGTGTGTGGGCACAGCAGAGTTCACAGGATCACTTTGGGTTAGAAGTGACCTTTGCAGATCATCCAGTCCAACCTACCAAGGCAGGGTCACCTGGAGCAGATGACACAGGAACATGTCCAGGTGGGATGTACAATGTGCAAATATACTCTTTTCCTACTACAATATCCACAGCTACATCCCTGACTACAAGCTGAAGAACAAGTGCTATTGTGGTTAGTGCTAATTGTGTGTAAAGCTAGCCAGTGGTCATGATCACAGGAAAGCTTTACCCCAAAGGAATCAGATTAAGTTCTCCCTACTTCATCATCTCCTTATGTCCATAAGACCTGCAAGAAGTTTGGTATTTTCATTTTTGAGCTGCCAATTCCTCTCCTAGATCTGACTAGAACTGACCAGACTATTAAGCCAATATGTGGGGAATGGCAGGCAGACAGTGCACATAATGCAAACCCCACATGGGTTTTGGTATGAACACAGTAGGAGCAGCTGTGGTGTGGACACTCCACCTCCACCCATCACACCTGCAGGGAACACTCAGCCTTGAGCCCAATGTCCAGTTCTCAGTTCAGGAAGGACATGGAGGGGCTGGAGTGTGTCCAGCCAAGGGAGCAGAGCTAGGGAAAGCTCTGGAGCACCAGGAGTGGCTGAGGGAGCTGGGAGGGCTCAGCCTGGAGGAGGCTCAGAGGGAACTTTCTGTGCTCCACAATTATCTCACAGGACGTTGTAGCCAGGGGTTGGGCACCAAGGGACAGGGTGAGACTTAGGCTGCATCACAGCAGGTTCAGGCTGACCAAGAGGAGGAATTCCTTCATAGAAGGGGTGGTTAGACATTGGAAGGGGCTGCCCAGAGTAGTGGTGGAGTCCCCACCTCTAGAGGTGTTTACAGAAACACTGAATGTCGCACAGTGCTCTGGACTAGTTAACATGGTGGTGTTCATCAGTCACTGGTTGAAGATCCCAGAGATCTTTTCCAGCTGATTGATTCTCTGATTCCCAGCAGCCAGACCTCGCAGGAGTTGTAGCTGCACGGGTCTAGATGGGCCTCCCACACCCCGTGTGGGAACACCCAGCTATGACCCAGGCCGGGTGGGCTCCCAGGGAGACCTCCCACCTCTCACTGGGGTATTTTCCCCTTCTGAATAGCGCAAAGACAACAATAAAATTAAATAAAAATTCAAAAGGGGTGGGGAGAAAAAGAGACAGACACAGAGGGAGAGAGAAAGGGGGAGACCCCCCCCGTCTCCATGGTAACGGCCCCACAGCGCCTCCTGTTGCCATGGTAACGGCCAGGCCTTCCGGCGCCGGCCGGAAGCGGCGGGCGCGCGGGGCAGCAATGGCGGCGCCCTCGGCCCCGCCGGCCGCCGCCGCCCTCACGGTGCTGCTGTCGGTCGGTGCCTCCGCGCCCGGGCTGCTCTGGGGTGTCCCCGCCGGCCGCTCCGCCGCGCTGCGCCCCGCAGCCCTGCACGACGGGGAAGGTGAGCGGGGCTGCCGGCGGGCGCAGTCGCCGCTTGCTTGGTCCCTCTGCCCACCCCATTCCGCGCCTTCCCCAAATCGCAGCGGAGCCTTGTGTCCCCTCTCTCCGGCCTTCTCCTTGTCCTGCCCTGGGACCTGTAGTACCCCCATTTCTGTGCATTTCCTCAAGCCTGTCTCCGAGTCCTCTTCTCCTCCGTCTCCCCTTTCCTTCCTCTTTCCATGCGCTTCCCCTGACTGCACCGAGCCTGCTGGGCTCCCATTTCAGTCCCCCGACATCAGGCTGCTCACCCGCACGCTCATCTCTGTCCTTTAATAGTCATCCCAGTGGGTAACATTACCAAGAGCTTGAGGGATTTGCGTTTCTCAGTCGCTGTGGTATTTCCAGAATGATTTTTATCACACTTTTAATTCCCGTGTTCCAGTTTGCACCCGTGCGGTGATTTCCTTTATCAGTCCAGGGCTCTGAGCTGATGGGTGGATTCCACCGTCTCCTCACACATCTCCAGGGGTTGCACTGCACTGTTTTGTTTCTTGCTGGTATTTTTCTGGCTGTGTAACTGAGGTTGATGGGAGGAAAGTGGAGAAGTCTATCTCAATCCTTGCTGTGTGCCTAGGAGAACACATAAACAGAGGGCCTAGAAGCACTTCTGAGGCGTGATGACCTCCAGACATTTTTGGTGATGAAAATTTGCCTTCTAGGAATTTAAAAAGTGTTTATATTTTTGCCAAAATCATCGGTACTGTAACAGTTATTTTTACGTCTCTTTTCTCTTTTAATGAGACAGAAATTTACTACAGATGCTGTTGCTTTTTTCCAGGCAGCTTCCCAGAAAGCAGCAAGAGCCAGCCCATATGTTTGTGACACCCAAGATAGCACTTGTTTTCACTCTATCTGGTAATTTATGTCTGGTTTAAAGGCCTCAGGTTCCTTCTCTTCTATGCCAGGATAGAAATGAAAGCTAGTAATTAATCCCGTGGGCTCACTCTCCCTCTGCTCAAGCATCTAATTGTTTTATAGCAACCCCAGTGCTGTCTGTGCCTGTCTGAGGTGCTGCTGTGCTCAGTTCACAGGTTGATCACCTACATCTTCATCTATGAGGACCTGATCTCGCTGGCCTGTGGTGCTGTTATCATCTGGTACTTTGCTGGCAGCTTTGAGAAGAACGTGGGCACAGTGAAGCACTGCATCCTCACTGCCACTTTCTCCGTGCTCTCTGCCCTCCTGTACCTGTTCCTCCAGCCCCTTGTCTCCAGGCTGCTGCAAGTGGGAGATGCCAAAGGCTTCATGCCAGTGGCTTTTGCCACGCTGGGGGTTTCCACCACGCGCTCACGCATGAGGAGCACTCTGCTTTTTGGGTGCAGAGTTCCTGTGGTGCTGGTGCCCTGGCTTGGGCTCTGCATAGCGTGGTTTGTCCCCCACTCTTCCCTCCTGGGGAACCTGTGTGGGCTCCTGGTTGGGGAAGCCTGTATCCTTTCTGAGTGGGAAGCCCTGAGCCGTGGGGGATCATGCTGAGAAGGAAGTGCTGTGGTTCTCATTGCTGAGGTGCACTGGCTTTTCCTGGGCTCTTGCTCTGCACTCAGCCCTCACTGGCTTTTCTCATGCTCATCCCATCCCATTCTGCATTTGTGTTTCACCTCCTGCTTCCCCTTCTCAGTGCATGCAGAGAACGTGGAGCTGAGGAGGGCGATGGTCTCTGAAGGTGGTGCTGGGTAGAACTGGCAGAGTTCTGCAGAGAAAGGTTTGTGCACAGAGGGGGACTCTGTGTGGCTGTGTCAGGAATGAGTGTGTTTTGTCCTCAGCTTTCCTTAACAAGCTCCTGACTTCAGATGGTCTTGGCTACTGTTTCTGCTTGGATTTTCCAGACTCTGTGGGCTCTAAGCTGGACCGAGTGTTCCCTTTCACTCTGCTGAGGAGGATACCAGGGCTGAAATACATCCCTGGGTCCTTAGCAGAGAGAAGAGCCTCTGAAAACAGCAGGCAAGTACAGCAGTTCCTGTGAAACAGCTTGTAGGGGAATTTTGAGGTGTGAGTAGAGGCATTAAGTCATCTTTAAAAGCTGAATTGTGCCTCTCCTGTTCAGATCGTGGGTGCCATGGGGAGCAGAATCAGCCGTTGATGTTACACTGGTGACATCAGTGTGACTAAGGAGTTACCACACATTAACTCAACCAGGTCTTTAGTGAAAGCTGAATGGAGGTTATAGACCCCTCCTTTGCTGCAAGGGCAGCGTGTACACATGGGAGTATTGCAGCTCTGCCTGACAGGAAAGCTAAGTTGTGTAACTCTGCCCCAGCATTAGGGAGTTGTTCCTGGCTATATGGCTCCCTGGGGCATGATCCTTATCTTTATTTGCCTCACCTCTCCTGCCAGGAATGCTGTGAAGTGAGTTGTGTCCAAACCTACTTAGGATCAGAGCATTATAAATTAAGGATGGCACTTACAAAGTTCAGTGCAGACCTTTTAGTCTCTTTAACCTTTCAGCAGGTTTTCAGTGTCAAGGCAATTTTGCTTTACAGAAGAGAAACCTTGGGGCCCACAGCTGACATTCAGGAAAGGTTTTAAGTTTAACACAAACCACAGGAATTCACTTGTACTCTAAACAGCTTGAAAATGTAGGTCAAATATTTACTTATTCTAAGGTGTCCTTTCAGTTTCACAGAGGAAAAATATTTTTCTATTGGGGTTAAATTCTCTGTATTGTTCAAGCCATCAGCTCGCTGTAAATTTTATCTGAAGTGGAAGCATTCCCAGGTGTTTGCACTGGCCTCACCCATGGGAAACCATAAAAGCAGCCCTTATCTGTAGCAGGAGTGTCCCCCAGGTCCATCAGGATACTCAAAACGTGTGAGTGCTTGCAGGGGAGGCCACACAGACCCAGAATTTGTGTTTTCCTTCTCTCCCTCCTGTGCAAGTGCAGCTTTTGGGAGGAGAGGGAGCTTGGCTCCATGCTGAGCCTGTGTCAGCACCAGTCCCATCCTGCTGTGCACAGCACCTCAGTGTCTAAACCTGCCTCCTTTGGTGAGGTGACACAGACTGTTGTGACACAAAGGTATTTACATGAACATTTGACTATCAAGCAGGGCGTGGGAAGATGTTTCTAGGATGCTTCCACTGCTGCAGCTGAATTTGCATGTCTGTGTCTTAAATTCAACTTCTGTAAGTGCTTCTGGAGTTTAATTTTTATTATTTCCATTATTATTTCCAAGAAAGAGCTCTTAATAGTTTGGGATTTGTTTGCATTTTAAATTTTCATAAAATTCAGGCATTAAATTGCTGCAAAACAGGAGATAATTCTTTGAAGTCCAGCCTTGGCATCGTGTTTGTGTCCACAAATAAAAAAAATAACCAAACTCAAACCCACACCTCAAATAATTAAAAAGAAATCTCCAAGCCTGAAAACCCCAGCATGAGCCAGTTTCTCCTTCTTGCTGGGAACTTGGCACTCATGGCTTCATGAATATTGCCTGGATTCTCAGCTCTCATCCTCATGTTGTGCGTGGGCTGAGCAGCACTCCTGAAGTCCCAGAGGCTGAGGCTTCAGGCAGATTGCCTCTCTGCTGATAGGTTTTGGCAGGATGAGTCATGCCTTGTGCTGGCAAACACTTCCTAGCCCTTGCTTCTGAATGATTAATTCTATTTCTAGCTCACTTTTTTATTTCTAACTCTCCTTTTTTTTTTTTCTTTTCTCTATACTCTGTGCTCTTACTTGCACCAAAGCCTTTGTGTTTTCTTGATAAATAACACTTGGCAGCTGTAACTTCTCCTGATTTATGACTTGGCAGATGTCACTCACAGAGCAGGGAGGATGTGCACAGGATTTCAAAGAACATTACAGTTTGGCTTTGTGTATTCCTTTCACAAAGAGTCTGGGGCCTAGAGCCACGCTGGTTCAGTGGGTGTGGAGTCAGAGTGGGTTGGGACTGGGAACAGCTGTCCTGGGAGGCCACTAAACCCATTTTTTACTCAAGTGCTGCTTATAATAAGAGCTTCTGTTTTAGTGAATCCATCTGATGGATTGCAGTGACCTCTGTGAGCACTGGTCAGGAGGAAATCTGCCCCCAGGGCACTTCCAGCACTAATTAGGCAATGTCAGTTGTGAGCACAGTGTAACCTTCTGTTTTCTTCCTGCCCAGGATTATCCCTGTGCCTGGCACTTACCCCACCCAGAGCTACCACTGCCCTTCGCCTCTGGCTCTTCCTGCTCACCCCGGTGCCCAGAGCCAGAGCTTTCATCCCAGCCACACTCCAGGACATGGCCTCACTCTGGGACACCAGGCACCTCAGCAGGGCTGTGCTGCTGGACATAGCCTCAGTTCTTCCCACTGCCAAGCCAGAGGTGCCTTTGGAGAGTGTTCTGGGCAGTGCTGCCAGCTGGGCAAATTCCCTGTCCCACAGCCACCTGCAGCCACAGGCCCTCTGCCTGGTGTGCAGCAAGCACCAGGGTATCCAGCAACCCCAGTGGCTCCTGTTTCAGCTGAATTTACCAGAGTCCAGGTGTACTGATCCTCCAGAGAGCAGCAGCACTCACACAGGGGCAGGACCACTGTGTGAGGCTCACACAGCAGTGCATTGCTGGCATCTTTGCTGTGTCTGGGGTGGGTGTTGGAATGGGTTGGTAGCTCCAGTGAAGGCCATTCCCCTGCTCCCTGGCACAGTCTACTTGAATTATATTTCCTTTATAATTTTTTTTTTTTACTTCTGGTGTGACTGGATCATCTCTGTGAACTTCTCATGCTTTTTAAGTCTTTCTTCTTTGCTGCATTTAGCAGCTGCCTTTTTCCACAAGTCCACTGGAGTTCCAGTGCACCAGCTCCTCAAGCCAGAGAAGGAACCTCACAGGCAAAACACTGAGCAAATCTGGAGTTTAACTGGGCTGCAGCAATAAGCACTTCCCATTTACATTACTGTCTTTTTTACAGGTGTGATGTAGCTAGAACCCAAAAGGGAATTGTAGGAGCCTTAGTTGTAACCTAAAATTAAATGGAAGACAGATGTCTGTTCTACTGGTGACTTGTCCTCTAAGACAGTGCCTTGAAGAGGGCTTGTTACACCAACTTGGGGCAAGGGGATAGAATACAGAATATTTTCTTCTGCCCCAAAACACAGCTCTAAAATGCTGAATGTCCTGTGCCTGCATCTATGGATTACCTTCATTTTCTGAGAGCACTGTACCAGCTCAGCCTGTGTCATCAGCACTTGATAAAGCAACCTCAAAAGCCTGTGAAGTAGTGAGAGACTTTTCGGTAAGGGATTTTGGCCCTTTGTGGAGCAAATGTTTATAAATCCAAGGAGCTGGGAGGGACCTTAACAATGGGTTAGAAGAACTAAGTGGAATGTAGCAGTGCTGTTGGGAGTGTAGAAATCTCACCCACCAGTATTAGCACAATCTCTCTTTGTTTTTTTCAGAGCTTGTGGGCAGGTGTGTGGGAGAGGGGAGTTTTCAGCCAGGGTTTTGCAATAGGATGCACTGTTTGGTGCCTGAGGCTGTAATGAAGGAGTTGAGCTTTATTTTCAGCAGTGTAGCCCACTGTCCAGTACCCAGGAGGAATCTGCTGTCTCTGTGTCTGTAAATCAGCCAGAATCTCAACAATTGCCCTTGACACTACTTGGAGTTTTGCTGTGCTCCATAAAAAAAAGTGCTCCATGAAGCACAAAGTGCTATTCTTGCTTTTGGAAATGTCCTTGCAGTGCCTCACCCATCCCCAAAAACTCAGCAGCCTCGGGGCTCCTCGCTGCTCTGGATGAGCTTGGCCAGAAGCAGCATTGGCAGCTGCACATTCCAAAGCACCTCCCTGCCTCATTTTCCCATCATCAGGGTCTGAAGAAGCCCCATGTTGTCATCCAGCTGCTTTACTTCTCCAGCAGCCCCTGTGGAATGACTGCCACGGTCCCATGTGGGATGCAGGAGCTTCCTTTTGGAGGAGACCAAAGTCAATGCTGAAACTTGCACCTCAGATAAGTAAGACATGAGTAAGAAGCTGTGAAGGTGAGCACCTCGGGCAGGGCTTTCAGCAGGAGGATGCAGCAACTTGGGAACCAGCTTGGAGTTGGGGGACAATTCTGTCTCATAGTTGATTATTTCCACTCCTCTGTGGGATCACAAACAGGTCCTGTTTTTCCTGCTGACAGCAATTGCATTGTTACATTTTTAGTGTGGAACAAGAGCAGGATAAGGAGCTTGTTTGGAATTCAAAAGCATATTTTTAATACCAGGAAAGAAATACTAGACATAACATTGGAATGTTGATACTCCAATCCCGTTGGTGCCTTGGTTTTCCTCCTTGTGAAATCCTTACCTGTAAATTTAGGAATTTTATCACTGATTTTTTCCAGAAAAGTGATGAGGATTGATAGCAATCACAAATATTGTGTATCTTCAAACTGTGAACTTGAAATAGAATCTGAAATATGGACTGGTTCGTCTCTGTTTATAAGTGGGGAGCTGGAGCGTGCCCCTCTGGGGGATGGAATCAGTGGGATGGTATCAGTAGGGTGGGATCAGTGAGATGGGATCAGTGGGGTGGTATCAGTAGGGTGGGATCAGTGGGGCGGGATCTGTGGGATGGTATCAGTAGGGTGGGATCAGTGGGATGGTATCAGTAGGGTGGGATCAGTGAGATGGGATCACTGATGGATCAGTGGGGCGGGATCAGTGAGATGGGATCAGGGATGGATCAGTGGGCTGGGCTGTAGGCGGGATGGGCGCAGCTGCGTGTCAGGCCGGTGGCCTCGGTCGCGCACTGAGGACGAG
Organism: Oenanthe melanoleuca; assembly: GCF_029582105.1. Classification (NCBI taxonomy): domain Eukaryota; kingdom Metazoa; phylum Chordata; class Aves; order Passeriformes; family Muscicapidae; genus Oenanthe; species Oenanthe melanoleuca. The sequence goes on from NC_079352.1 coordinate 5,786,337, forward strand.
CGCTGGGGACAAGCGGTACTGCACGCTGGAAACCGGCTGTTTTTCCCGTCCAACCCTTTATCAGTCGATCTGGTGAGAGACTCGCTCTCCCCGCAGAGCTGTCAGAGGGATGGCGTTTCCAGGGAGCAGTTTCCTGGCTTTACAGAGGAAGCCCTGGAAGAGTCCCCGCAGTGTCCCAGCCCCAGTCCCGGCTGGTGCAAACATCCCTCCAGGAGGGAAGGAGCAGCACCAGCCAGAAACCTTTCTGTGCTGGGACAAGACAACTGCCACAGCCTTCCAGGAGAGCCCTGAGGACAGGACATGCCAGATGAGCACAAATCACAGTTTGGACTTTTTTTCTTTCTGCTCCCAGATCGTTTGGGAGTTACTTGGTGGCTGTAGCAGGTCACTTGGTGTCTCTGATTTCTACAGCTTTCACCGTGTCCCCAGGAGTGTTCTGAGTCCAGCTGCACCTACTGGTCACGTGCAATTGTGTTGGACCTGACTTCAGTGCCCTTCAGATGGTTGGTTGTGGAGGTTTCTGTTCCCTGCTTTTCTGAGGACACCCATTCCACAGTAAAATGCTCTTGGACACTGGAATCCAACAAGTCCCAGTTCTTCAGAACTGAGAATTCATCACCCAGGGAAGTGAAGTTGCTGAAAAGGAGGAAACAGGTTGGGATAAGACATTTGCAAACGTGTCTGAGGCTGAGAAGAGGATTTAAATTTGGAAGAGAGGGAGGTAAAAGTCATCAGCTCACTGGGCTTTGGCATCTGGCCAATAAGCTTACAGTAATGTCACTCATCACACATTGCAGTACCTGCACATTTCCTTGGTGGGGAGACAGAGAATTGAAATTCCTAAAGCAGGAAGAAAAAAAAAAAAAAAAAAAAAAAAGGAAGGAAGGAAGGAAGAAGAAAAAACATCAATAACCTCCCAGTTCAGCCTGGGATGGCTGCCCCTGGGAACGTGCTGTCCCTAGAGTTTTGTTATTCTCTGCCTCTGGCTCATTCCCAGTTAAACTGCCACTTCTTTTCATGCCAGGATTGTGTCTGTCCACAGGGTATGCAGAGAGTCCAGAAAGCCCCTTGGGTTGCCCCCATGTCCTTAGAGGGTCACTGCAGAGGGACAGCCTGGGGACAAGGTCTGGGAGCAGAGCCAGCTGTTCCCTGTCCTTGGAGTAGTGGTCCTGCCATGGGAAGGATGCTCTGGAAGTCCAAGTCCATCCCCTCTGCTCTTCAGCTCCTACCTTGGCACAAGGGAAAAGGAGTCAGGGATACACAAGGATACATGAGGAAAGCAGAACTGACTTGGACCTACATTGCTGCCCCATCCAGGAGTGAGAAGGGACCCCAAAAAGTGGGGAGGCCTGGCAGGGAACATTGATTCTGGAAGGAAAACAGGTCTGTGTTTACTTTCCTGTCACTAATTTTTTAGCCAAGCACAGCCATCCTGACTAGGGGCCAGGTTCCCTGTGGCAGGGACAGGACACTGCCAAACACCACCTCTGTGGCTGTCCCATGGGGTCCTGTGTTGTTTGCTGGCACTGTGAGGGCTCTGTGGCCAAAAGTTCAGCCTCAAACTGTGCTGGGAGCAGAGAAGAGCTGAAGAGGTGGGAGAAATAGGTGGAGAGACAAAGTGCTGACCAAACAGATCTTGGGGGGCTGCAGGAATCTGCTGCTTTCCACTGGGAGCTTTGGGCTGGGTATGATGAGACCCCTGCCACTTCCCTGTGGGGACAGAATAGGACAGGCTGTGCCATAATGCCTGTTCCCAGTCCAGGCACCTGATGGGATGACCCCAGCTGTAAACTTGCTCTGTCCTGCTGTGCCCTCAGGGCCATTGTGATCTTTAACTCGTGTCCTTTCACCCCATGGGGTATGGTTACAGACCATGAACTTCTGTGGGGTCAATTCCAAAACTCATGTGAGTGCCATCAGTACTCAGGTGACTTCACACCCCTCAACCCTCTGCTCAAATGCTGTCAGGAAATAGGGGGTCCCTGCAGCCCTGGGCTGGTGGTCTTCAAGTCTGTGCCCCTTCCTCACACCTCTTCAGGTGCCTCCCAGGCCCAGCTCAAACTTTGGACCTTCCCCGAGTCTCTTATTGACTCTGGAACAGGCGTCAGTGATAGCGTGATGGTGACTGTGGATGTGCCAGTGCCCAGCAGGCAAAGGGAGGGGACCCAGCCCAGGGTGACCCCACACAGCCATGGTGCTGCTCAGTGGGGTCAGGGCAGGCTGTGCCTCTGGCTTTGGCCAAGCTGGAAACAGCTGTAAGTCAGCTTCCCACAAAAAAAAAAAAAAAAAAAAAAAAAAAAAAAAAAAAAAAAAACAAAGAAACAGCAGAAAGGAGAGCAGCAGTCCCTGCAGGACCCGGGGTCTGGAGGTCTGCGTTGTGAAATCTCCCACTGGGACTGCTGGGGATGCTTCCAGAGCTGCTTGTGCAACTTCCTCTGTGGCAGTAAGAGGAAGACCACCCCAAACCATCCCAATCATCCGGGCTGCGGCTAAATCAGGAGCATGTGCTTGCCCCGCCTGGAGCAGCCCCCTGACACCCCACGGGGCCCTGTCTGGGCAATGACCTTGGGGGAGCTGGGAGTCCCCCAGCAGCACCATGTGCACCCAGGAGTGGCCTGACAGGATCCTGGCTCAGCCCACTCAGTGTCCAAAACTGACCTCAGCACCCTGGCTCCAGCCCATGACCCCAAACATGACTGCACAGTGACCCAAGCCCTGCTCCCACTGTAACCCCAACTGTGACCCCAACACTCGCCCCCATACTCACCTGAACTACAATGCTGACCCCAAGCCTGCCCCCCACACTGCCCCCCTGCGTGCACCCACTGTGACCTTTGGATCGTGTTGTTCCGCCCCCATCCGTGACCACCCCAGGTCTCACCACCCCCTCACCCCCACTTTACCCCGGCCCCTCACGGCGCGCCTGTCCCTTTAATACCCCCGGCTGGGGCTGTACCATGCTCCGCCGCAGAGGGGGGATACGCACAGCCAGGCGCGCTCGCCGCCTATTGGTGGGCGGCGAGGGCGGAGCGTGTTCCCCCGCGCGCGTGGCCGGGTGGTGCGGTCCGCTGTACGTGCCGGCCGCGCCGGGGCCGCGGGAGCCGCCAGCGCCAGACGGGCCGGGCCGGCGGTGGGTGCGGGGACGCGGCAGCGGGGAAGCGCGGGTGAGGGGGGGCGTTCCCGGGGGTCCTCTGCGGCTGAACGGGGGCTGAGCTCCGCCACCGGGGGACTCTGTGCTGGGGAGGGGCCGTGCGGCATCGCCTGGTGGGGTTGGCATGGGATGGGGGCTTTTATTATATTGGAGGGGCTGGCTGCCTGTTACTGGGAGGACTGGGGTGCCCTGTGTGGCGGGTAAGTGGCCCCGCTGTTACTCGATGTGCATGGATCGCTTTTTGGGGGGCACTGGGATGGCCAGAGCCCCGTTCGCTGGGAGGTCTGGTGTGAGTGAGCATCCTGTTATTGGGGGGTACTGAGATCTTTAGAGATCCTTTTTGTTGGAGAGGTCAGGGAGGACTGGGGTGAGCCCTGTTGCCTGGGGAGTGTGCTGTGACTGTCCCCTGTTATTCGGGGATGACCTGAGCTCTCTGTCCACTGAAGGGTTGCTCAGACCTACCCCATCCCAGGCTGTTGCTGGTTTAAAGCCTTTAACGAGCTTAATTTTCTGGCACTTCCCTGCAGAACGTTATTCCCAGCAGTTAATTGACACCTGTGCTGCAGGCTGGGCTGTTTCGCTGTTGCTCCATCTATTTCACTTTATAAACTGCTGGGGTGTGGGAAGGCTGTTTGCTCCTGACTTTTCCTTGTGGAGTTTCTTGAACAAGTGAAATTACTCACGTAGGGAGTGTGCTTGTCAAAGGAAATTCTGGGAGCCTCCTGGTTTTGGGAATATTGAGGCTGGAGGGGGTGAAGGTACCTGGAGGATGGTGATGGGAGTTAGTCATCAGCGTGGAATTGTTTCTTGGGGAGTTGTCTGAGTTGCAGGAGTAAACACTGCTGGTACAGCTTGGAGTGTGCTTTGTTCTGCCAGTGAATCTTAAGTTAGCTTTTGGAGTGTCTGAGGAAATGGGAATGCTTAGTGGAATGTGTACAGAGAAGAGGGATCACCAAGGCTCTGATGTGAGTCAAGTGAAATGGGTTTGTGCTTTTTCAGCTCTTTTTTAAAAAGCAGAAACATATATCCGGCTGAGAAGCTGGAAAAGTGCAAGGAAGAAGGAGCCAGGGCTGTTTCTGAGTTGTGGAAGTGAATCAGTAATAGCGTTGGTGGGGATATCCCCTCCACAACAGAACTCTACTCTTTGTGTGGGCTGTCGTGAGGAGCTGTGGCATTTCATCATGTTTTTTGCTTAGTGGGGTGCAGTGATGCACACATCCCTTTTGCTAGATAGAAGGGAATGGGCTTTCTTCCAATATTTCTGTAATTCTCTGAGAAATCCCGAGGAGCTGTTGCACACACACACAGAGCAGCTCTCTGATTAATGTGCTGCGAATGAGGAAATCGGTGTTTTGTCTGGGAGGGCTGCTGAGCCAGACCCTTCCTGGAAAACCCAGCATTGTCTCAGTACAGGTTTTTCTTGGGCTGACTGACAGCACTGAAGCAGGGTGTGCATGGCATGGAGCGTGTCTTAGTTTTGCACGTGGATGTGATGGTGCACAAGAACTGTATTTGCAAAACACAGAGCAGGGAGGATACAGAGCTGCAGGAAGAAACACCAGTTGAGTGTTTTCTTCTAATCTCCAAAGCCTTGGAAAGTGAGGTGAAGAGTGGGCAGGAAGGAGAGCGTTAGTGTTAATTAGTCCTGCTCTAATTGTGACAGAGAAGAACCTCTTGCTTGTCATCACTTTGCAGCCTCCTGTTCAGGCAGTAATTTCTGGGTTTGTACCTCTTGGACAGCCAAGTTGCCTTCTGCAACTTTTATTTTGTTTCTTGCAGAGCAGCTGGAGGAGCTCAGCAGCCAAAACTCTGTGAACTGTCCCAAGGGAGACTTTCCCTGCTGCTCACCACCCCCCGTGCTGGAGCTCACAGGCCCCACCAGCTCTTGTTTGCAGACCCACAGGTGCAAGGTAACCCCTTTCTTTTGAGTGTCACAGGTTGTGGAGCATCTCTGGCTGCAGTTGGGTTTGGGGAGGGTGGGTGGCAGTGGGTGCTGGGAGTGATGGTTTCTTTACCTGCAGCAAAAGCAAAGTGTGGAACTGTCTGACTGAAATCCTGTTTGGTCCTCGCTCTCTTTTTTGCCTGTTGTGATACAGCAAAGTTTGTGTTTGGTCAGTTTTGAGGGACTGGGGAAAAAGCTTCTCTGCTCAGATCTGTGCTCCTGCCATCTCCTCCCCTGGTATGAAGGAAAATCACCTGCAGTTACCTCTGTGGCCGCTGAACTTTGTTCCTTTGTTCTGTTTCCTGACGTAGACTCTCCTGCCTCTGAAAACACAATTCGTAGAACTTGCATAATTTGCTTTCCCAATGTGATCATTTGATCCCAGTGATGAGATTACTTTGTACATGCTATTGTGGAGAGTGAGTCACCAGCCCTGCAGTGTCAGGTGCACCTCTGCCAAGATTGCTTTTTTATAGGCTTTGAAATTTCATAGGTCAGAACAAATAATTACAGGCTACTCATAATCTCTTGCTGTTTATCCCTGAGTAGACATTTGAATTTAATTGCATGCTATTATCACCTGTGAAATCCAGAAGGACCAGAAGCTATCTCTGGTGCCTTCTGTAGGGCCACAAGTCCAAAGAGTGGCTTAGTTGGCTTAGTTTTATCCACAGTGACAGATTATTGTAGTATTTTTGCTTACTAATCAGTCTAGGTCCTCCTGTCTTCCCTTTGCAAGGAATGATGGTATTGATTTATTTACCTTCCTCTCTTGCTGAGTGGAATAGGAGATTGTGAGGTTTGAACTTAGAGATGGGGTTGGATTTTTCTCCTTGGTAAAATCTGGCTCTGGGAAGTCTACTGGGAATATTTAGCAACCAGCCTGGGGAGTTGGTAGATCTGGCTTTGTGGTGCTGGATCTTGCTTGTGGTTGTTTGTGAAACACATCAATTGACTCTCTTTCACGGGTCATTGCTGCATCTCCTCCCTAACTCCAAGCTTTGGAGGAGCAAGTTGATAAAATGCCTGCAAGGATTGTGCAAGTCCTGGTTGTGTAACAGGACTCAATGCATAACTGCTGGAGGTAAGAGCAGCAGCTCCTGTTACAAAGGAACAAAAATCCCGTGTCAAGTATCTCCTCTTTGTGTTGATTCTCCTGGGCCACTGGAGAGCTGTGGTTTCTGCAGCTTGGGACCAGCCTTTCAGCCTGTGACCCCGAATTGTCTGATGTCTTGTGGCCTGTGTTATATTTTGGGTATGGAATTGATGTTCTGAGGTCTGCTGTGACTGTGTGTGATTGCAAGGAGCTGGGCTGGGATGTGGTGTGTATTTCCCAAATTATTTCAAAAAGGTGAAGTCCAGGTCAGCTTGCTGACCCATGGCAGAGAGGGAGGTTTTGTAGGGTGATTACACACCCTTCTGATAGGACAGCTCTACTGCTGAGTTTCCAAGAGATGCAAGGATGATGCAGTAACATCTCCATCCCCTACAGCAATGTCTGAAAAGCTCTTGCATTCTCAGAGGAAACTGAGCTTATAAATATAAAATGTCCTGGCTCCTTACAAACAGTGCTTGGTTCTCTTGATAAACCCCCAAAACACACTGTTTCAATCAAAAGTCTTGATAGTTCCAAAAACTGCAAGATCTGTTTAACCCTGTCCCTCTGGTGCTCTTTCAGCTGTTTGTTTCAAAGGAAACCTCTCAAAAGAGACCAGTGTTGGAGAGTTTTGCTGTTCAAACTTTTCTTGGTGGAAGAGGTCAAAGTCTCTGGCTACTGACCCCATCCACAGGGCTCCTTTCCCAGTGGTGGCTGAAGGCAAAGCCCCAGCCTGTCACACCAGCCCTCCACAAACTCAGGCACAGGGTGAACAAACAGCCTGTGGGGAGGACAGGAACTTCCAGCAGCACAAGGTGCAGCACTCCCAGAAGAGGCTGCTGAAAAAAATGTCACTTCCCCTGCTGATCTTAGAAAAACATCTTCAGCAGGAGCTGAACCATACAAAGTCCATGCCTGGATGGGTTGCTCCTGAGGTTTTGCAGCTCTCTGAGCAGTTGTTTGCCTGAGAGGTACCCATGGAGTTGGCAATAGGGTGGTTTATAACCCCTGCAGACTTGTCCCTGCTCCTGAATATTGGTGATGGCAAGACCCCTGTTCCTCTTCCAGGCAATTCCTGAAGTGTGGTGCTCTGGATTTGTCCCTCAGTGGGAGGGCAGGCTGGAGAACAGTGCTGGTTCCTGGGAATCAGTTACCTGCTGTTCTCAGGTTTTGTTCATGCTGTAACCCTGAACTCCTGTTTGTGCTGGCTCACATTAATCTGTGAAGGAAGGTGTCCAAGTGCCTAAGCTGGGGAGATCCCCTGTGTTTAAAGGTTCAGAGTCAGGCTTTTATCTGGTGAAAGGAAGTGTGCAACTTCAGTAATTCTAGCTTGCTTTAAGGTAGCTTGCCAAATTTTAATTCATTTTTGTGTTGGATAATGCCTTAAATCTTTTGGTTCAGTGCACTGGGCTCACTGCACAGCCCCACCTGAGCATACCCTTAGCACAGATTTCCTTTCTGCCTCAGTAAAACTGTTCTTGTTCTTTTCCTTGCTTTTGCAGCTGCTCTGCTGTCCTTGAAAAAGACCCAGGGGCCAGAAAACATGCAAGTGTGACACACTGGAAGCTTAAATATGCAGTGTTTCAAGATCCAGACTGACTGATGCACACTCTGTGTCTGTCCTGTGCCTAAAATAGAAGTTTTGCTGTTCTCTGAGCTGGTGTGTCAGGGTCTGGGTAGAAGAAGCCTTTCACAGAGAGAGTGACTTTGTTTCACAAAAAAGAAGCCCAACAGCTTTTGTGTTCCTTTGCCTGCTTGAGGTGCTGCTGCAGCCAACTCTTCAGTTTGATTGAGATGTCTGAGCTGGTGGAAGTGTGCAGAAGCACTTCCCTGGTTTTGTGTGAGGCTTTGCCATTTTCTACCCTTATTTATTGAGCTGGTTAATGGGAAGCTGTGGGAAATAGGTGGGAAGAAAGAGATAGAGAGGCTCTGGATGTAGCAATCCTTCACACCCTTGGATGTGTGGTCCAGGGGGGGCTGAAGGGCCAGGGAGAGCTGTGAGGTTTCTCACTGTGCCTTCCTTCCCCACCAGCCCAGGGACCCACCTGTGTGATGATTCCCACCCAAAGCAGGGGGCCTGTGCAGACCAGGCCAAGCAGGGCCCCTTGTCTGGCCAGATCAGCATGCTCCTGTTGATGGGAAATGCAATCTCTGTGTGGCAGGGCTGTGGAGAAAAGGCTGATCCAAGGCAATTGTTAAGTAATCTGGATCTGAGCTTCTGCTTCCATGAACTGCTTTTGTTTTGGAAGGGCTGACTTTCCCTGCCAGGACTCCTTTTACTAAAAAGTAGAAAGAGCTCATTTGAGGCTGGCACAGGCTGATGTAAACAGAATTTCTTAGTCTAACTGGTTGCATTTTGATGAAGAATAAGAGATCTGTTTTTGCCCTGAGGGTCTCCAATATCACACACACTCCTTCCTACTGGGCTTGTGCCTGTGGGGCTCCTCTTCCTCACAGCCTCCAGTAACCTGCCTGATGTCATTAGTGGGTGAAAGAGGAAAGCCCTTGGCTGGTCACAAGACTGCATTCCTGCTTGTGGGCAAGTCTCTTCCTTCTCCTGCACTGCTGCTGCTGTGAGGAGTGATGGTGCAGCTTCCTTTTGGTGCTTCCACTCTGTGAGCTCTCCACAAACTTTGCAGACCTGTGAGAGGGCTGTTCATTGGTTTTCTTTTTTCCTCCCAGATGTTTCAGTTGTTTAATTTCTTTTACAGTCTTCCTGTTTTGCCATATAAAGTTCAAGGTGCAGCTCAGTGCTGTACTAAGCATTAGAGTTTTCACTTGGTTTGGTTGCTTATCATTTATGTGTCTGTTCTGAGATAGAATTTTGGGGCTGGTGGAAAAAAATTGGTCTCTGATTTAAAACTGGGCTTTTTGGAGGCTTTTTCTCAAGGGTGACTGTGCCCCTAATCTCTGTTGTGCCATGGTCAGCCAGAGAGAAAGAGCAATCCCTGGGGCAAACAGGGTGGGAAGGGAAGTCTGGTCATGCACACCTGCCTCTGCCTTGGGAATTCAGGATGGTCCTTTGGGGTCAGGAAGAAGAATCTGGCAGGTCTGGTGGCAATGGTGACATCCACAGCCACGCAGAGCTCCCAACACTGGAAATGGTGACAGCTGCACTTCCTCTCTGCTCCCTAAGGCCATGCTGAGTCAGGGACATGAGGGTCACTGTCACATGGCTGCAGGGAGCACCAGTGCTGTCTCTACCAGCAGTGCCCCCCTGTCCCCTGCCCTGTGTGGCTGTGCAGGGCTTGCAGTGGGAGTCTGAGCTGGAGAAAGTTGGTCTGAAGGAGCTTTTTGAGTGTGTTATAGTTGCTGTTAGACTTGCTGTTTATGAGGCTCTGGAGAGCAGTCCTTTGCTAAGTGTTGCAGGATGGCTGGGTGGGCTGGTGGAGAGGGAATGGGCACCATGATGGTGTGGTGGGAAACGAGGGGATCTCCTTGCTGCAGGGGTGCTCTGGCTCCAAACCACTACCTGCTGTCCCTGCTGGTGCTCAGCTGAGACAGCCTGGACCTTGCTGATTGCTGGGAAGGCTTCTGTGCCTGCACCCTGCTGAGCTCCCTTTGAATGGAGCCTGGCACTGGTGCCAGTGGGCAGAGGGTGACTGGTGGCACTGCACGTTTGTCACGCAATTCCTCTTTGGCTCTGTCACCATCGAGTCTTCCTGCACGTATTGCAGAGCAGAGGTTCCACCTGCAGCTCCTCTGCTTATCTGCAGCTGTCCAAAGGGTGCTGATGCCTGGGGAAGCTCTGGGTGTTTTGATCACTCTGGGGGTGCAGCCCCTGTGCCAGGGTTATGCCAGGCAGTGTCTGCAGGGTGTGTGAGGATCCCTCTCTGGGGTGCTGGGCTGGAATCAGGGGCTCCTTGTGCTGCAGCTGGTGCTGGGCATCGATTATCAGAGGTGGGAGCAGTGAGCAGCCCTGGGCTGTGCTTGCTCAGCAGTTTTCCTTCTCCTTCCCCTCTCAGGAGGCTGACTCTGCACATCAGTCTGTGCTGATGGTGGCACAGGGCAGAGTCAAGCACAGAAATTGGTCACTCATTTTTGGGGCAAGAGTCCCCAGGCTGCAGTCCTGGTCTGGGACTGGGAAGTCCAACTGAGGTACTTGAAACTCATCACAGATATTACATTTTAAAAGGGTTACTTCAGTCTCAAGAGAGACAACTTCCTGCCCAGATTGCCAGTTTAGCTTCAGAGCCAAGGCTTTTGGTCACTAGGAGATGCCACCATGTGACTTCCAGAAGGGGAAGCCTCCCAGCCACGTTTTG